>NC_136978.1:4935000-5257500 GCF_032717465.1 Coenobita brevimanus
GTTTATTATTTTCTGATAATTGTCTTTGCCCTCAGATGGGAGTGGGGTGGGTGCTCTGAGGACTTGCGATTCGGGGAGTACTTCAGCAAGGAGTTTGTGGACGCCAGGGAGGCCAGGAACACGGCAGACGGCCTTATGAACCTACACAACAATGAGGCTGGACGAAGGGTGAGACAGGAAGAGAGAGAACATAGGGAAAAGGACAGAAGGAGGGAGAGAATGAGGGAGACAGAAAAGGGAGAAGCGAGGGAGGGAGATAGGAAGTGAGTGAGATCTGGAACTTTACGGACTGCCTCATGACACTTCACAACACTGAGGCCAAACAGAGGGTGAAGGGAGGAGGGGAGAGAGAGATGGAGGGAGAGAAGGATGGAGGGGTGAGGGAGGAGATAGGAAAGGGGGAGGCCAGGAACACTGTAGATGTCCTCATGAACCTACACAACAATGATAGTGAACGGAGAGTGAGGCAGAGTGGTGGAGAGAAGTACGAAAGGAATGAGAAAGGCCGAGGATGAGGGAGAGAGGGAAGAGAAAAATATGTGAGAGGAGGAGAAATGAAAGTGATGAGGGAGGGAGGGAAAGAGAAGACGGGACTGAGGAAGAAAGAGGGGAAATGAGTTAGTGGAAGAGTGTGTGAAAGAAAGAGAAAGGGGAACTGTCAAGGGAAAAGACGGGAGGGTGAGGAAGAGATGTGGGGTGAGGGAGGTGGGAGTGAGAGCCTTCCCCAGTATTGCCGTTACTTCCCCAAACCTCGTTATTAACAAGATGGATAAAATCTGAAAGTACGGTTCGTCTTCCATTACTTGGCGGAGATTTTAGGTCATTTACAGCTTAGTGAAGGAAGATCGATGGCAGTCTGCATCTTTTCCTTAGCACTTTCTTGTGACTAGCACCATATTTAGTGTTACTCAATGTTAGCTCCTTCATGATGGAGAGATGGCAATTTTAGGCCAGGTTAATGTGGACAAAGTATAGGAAGAATGAAAAGACATCTCCCTGACCTTCTCAACGCTTCCTACAGGCAATCCGATCTGAGATGGAGCTGGTGTGTAAGTGTCATGGTGTGTCTGGGTCGTGCTCCATGAGGGTGTGTTGGCGTAGGATGGCCGCCTTCAGGAACATCGGAGACTCTCTTATACAGCGCTTTGAGGGGGCTTCTATTGTTAAGTAAGGCCATCTGCTTCCATATACAGTACTTCAACTCTTTGTCGAGAAAAATGATCACACTTGCTTGAGGTAGTATAAGTTATGTTCTACTATTATCTGATGTTAGTGATGTATAACTCTCTTTGATTGTTAACACTGTCCCCGAAAAGGACTGAAAGGTTTGAGTATTCCCATGCTTATCATTTTCTTATCGCTCTTAAAACCTTCCTTTAACTTTGATAATAGTAATAGTAATACGTAAAATAGAGTAAAAGCTATATATAACCCATTAATGATTTATAGCTGTTATGTTTGGAACCAGTAAGCATTCCAGCATGATACTGGTGTTGTACTTTATTGTGGGAGATTACACCTACAGGCAACCCGTAACTGAGTCAGGGATGTTCTCAAAACTAGCCCTTTCTTTCATACAGCTGGTACTGTTAACTGGGGGAACTGGTAGATCAGCTTCATAGGTGACAGTAGAAACTTTAATCGGCAGGTTAAAGAAATTTATTGAGGATTTAATAGTTAAAAGAACATAAAAAGGGTGATTTATAAAGAGAATTTAGACTATGGCACTGCACTGCATTTGTTCATTTCCTTGTATTAAAATATGTCCACCTGATGAGATGCTGATACCCGCAGATTTGTCAAGAAGAGGAAGAGAAAGAAACTGCGTCCATTAAAGCGAGGATTCAAGCGTGCCACCCGGCGTGACCTGGTGTACCTCGAGGAGTCACCTGATTACTGCACTCGTGATGAGGAGTATGACACCTTATTTGCTTATTGTTATTTGAGTCCTGCCTGTGTGAATTACTGGAGCTGGTTGTTGGAGGATTTAGTACTGGTGAATTATGTAAAGTTGCCTGCCACAGGATTTATTACTGCTGTAGTGAATTATTAGCTACCTGTCAGACCATATTATACTCTTATTTTTTTTTGTATTTATTTATTTATTTTTTTTTAAATCGAGGCGAAGATGCACTTGACAGGTTGGTGATGATTGGCTGAATGGAAAATTACTTCATAATCTCTTTACTCGTTAGCATTATTAAGTGACAACATATATCTGAGGGGGAAATTGGGGTTACTAAATGTTATTCGGAAATGTTGCGTTCAACCAATCACCACCAACATGTCAAGTGCATCATCGCCTTTATTAAAAAAAGAAAAAAAAAAAAAAAAAAAAAAAAAAAAAAAAAATTACAATACACAGTAGTGAATTACTCAGAGCTTCCTGTCAGATGATTTATTATAAGTGAATTATTCAGGGCTGCTTCTTAGATGATATTTTAGTAGCCTTTGTGCTTCATTATTCACCTAGATGACGTGTGAATGATTGTGTAGCTCATTTTACTGGCCATGCAGATACCCAGTTCTGCTTATGTGCTTTCTCTTTTCTTGTTTCTGAATCCTACCCCAACCCGTCTTATGGCTGGGGATTAGGGCTTGGATGATTATGAATGTTTAGAAATTAATTAACACTTTCATTGTGAAGGATGCTCCGTAAAGTGAACGTAATTGTTTGACGGTAACAAGAAAATTTTTAAATATTCTAAGGAGGTTATTTAATATCGTTTTTTGACCTTTTCAGTATGAAAGGCCTTCCATCAGTTGAATGAAGTTGTCTAATTGTAGCTAGAAATAAACGAACATTGTACGCCACTGTATCATCATACTTTTTTCTTTAATGCAAGGAAGAAGGAACTAAAGGCTAGGAGCCCTCAAATTGCTTCCCCTAAGAAAATACAAAAACAAGATAACAGAGCCAAATTCAAGATCCTTTCAGTTCGAGATACCTGCACACACTGCGTTTGAAAGACTGGAGATCATAGGCAGAAGGAAATACAGAGTGAGGCTGTTCCGGGGATGTCCTGTTGCATACATGAAAGACTTGGAGTAACGGTTAACTATTGCATTAGAGAGTTGGACAGAAAAGGGATGAGAGTTTGTTGATAGGCTTGACGGGTGTTAAGCTCCCGCCGTAGTCGTGGAGGGATACAAGCAGAAAAAAGGGATGAGAGTTTGTTGATAGACGGGTGCTAAGCTTCCGTCGTAGAGGTGGAGGGATACAAGCAGACAGTTCAGAGGAGCAGTGACCATTGAAGTAGCAATAGGAAAGAGATAACGATACGGCAGCGCGGCGAAGAGAAAGAGGTTGAAGGCAGTCAGTAAGAGGAGGAGAGTTAATGAGACGAAAAGACTTCGACTCCACCTTGTTAAGAAGAGCTGTATGTGGGGAGCCTCCCCACACATGAGAGTTGTGCTCTACACAGGGGCGAATAAATCCCGTGTATAAAGTCAACAACGATGCAGGGGTAAAGAAGGCCCAGAGTCAGCAGGGGATAGTTAATTACCCTGGCAGTGCTTCCAAAAGCATTGCAGGAATGATGATATAAATGACATACTGTAGAGCAGAAGACACGTGTAAGCCTATGGGATGGATCCGAAAATTACAGAAACCTAAATGATAATTAAGTGTATGTATGACCTTTTTCAGTGGACACTGTATTTCATACTTTTTGCTTTTTTTTTCTTATTTCTGCATCCTGTTCGCGCCATTGTCTGTTAGGCAGTATAATTAGGATCATCGTCATCATCATCCGGACCTCCTTTCCCACGTTAGGGCTTGGTGAGGAGTGGCAATGTCCAGACAGCCCAAATTTGCCCAATCCAAATTAGGATAATATTGTTAAAAAGGAAGGGAAAGAATGTCTACAGTGCTGTGCCTTTCCTAACATTCGATACATGACTTGCATCATGTGCTTAATATCCTAGTGCACATTTACTGTAATGCACTGTACATACCTGTATTACGTATTATATATTGATATCTAAACATTGTTTCCAAATACATTTATTAATTAGGATAACTGGTAAATGAATGCAATTTGAGTACAGGACTGAATACAAAGTTAGGTTAATGGTAATGAACATATATTCTGGTACACTCACAGGCTGGGAGTATTGGGTACGGTTGGTCGTCAGTGTAACAAAACCAGCTGGGGCATGGACGGGTGCCGGCTGCTGTGCTGTGGCCGGGGGTACCAGACCATGGTGCGCGAGGTGACGCAGAAGTGCAACTGCCGCTTCATTTGGTGCTGCAAGGTTCACTGCGAGATGTGCCAAGTCACTCGAGAAGAACACTATTGCAACTGAAGCCCCTTGCAGTCATTATTTTCTTTACATATCTTAACCCTGTCTTGTTCTCATCCTGTACCGTACTGCAGTAAGTTTCCTGCGTGGTCTTTACGTATCCTAACTCATTGTCACTTCCTCCATTGTATGTTCTGCTAAGTTCCTACATGGTCTTGATATACCCTAAATCTTTCATTTTTTCACTATCGTTTCCATAGTAGCGTGCCTGGTCTTTATGTATTTCCAAACTCTATAATATCCTCACTGTATGTCCTTCCAAGATCTAAACTCTTGACCATTTTCTTACTGGGTGTTTTCTATATCTTTTTATGACTTTTTTCAGTATATGTCTTACAGTGTTCCTTGCATTCTCTTGATATAGTCCTGCTTTGTATCCGGGTCTCTGTACATCATTCAGTACTTAGTAATCTACATTAATTCCTTTCCTGAAGAATCATCCACCATCCCCCTCCCCCCTCTGTTTTTAAGTTATAGACAGTTCACTCACTGGCAAAGCATAAATTTTGATTGAAATTTGCCTCCTTCATTGTTTCATACTCATTATGAAAATATATCTGTTCCATACCGTTTTTTTTTTTTAATCCTCATGTGAACAGAATTCTTGAGTACATATATGCTTCCATATAAATTCTGCTGTGTTTTAATTTTATTTTCACGTTCTCATAATCTCTTGCAGGCAATATGTACAGAAAGATGGACGTTGTTGCAAGAGGACAGTACAGTATATACTCTTTAAGTGTCAGTTGAGAATCTTATGCAGATTTTAACTGATAAATAAGTAGTCCTTTTTTTTAAGTGTAATAAGTACAACAGATATTATTGGTTGTTATCATGTAAATAGTGAGTTTATGTTCTTTCTTTCATTCTCTTTTTTTCAGCTTTTATAATGGGAGAGATTGAGGGAGAGAAATAACTTAAAATGTCAGTTCATGCAGAGAAGACGCAGCACTTCAGCAGAGAATGTCTTGTGATGATAAGGAAGAGCATATGATTAACCTCTGTAATCTCACTCTGTACTAGCACTGGTGTTGAATTTTGTGTTGATGCTGCTGCTTAAGAAGATGATACCATTTCAAAATGGTGTGAATATTAATGCATCCAGTACGTACTGTAAGTTTTTTGCAATTCAGTCACATATGGGAAAGAGTAGGGAAGTGTCAGTATTATATGTCTGCCAGTGCATATACTGGAAGGCAATCTCTAGCAAATAAGCAGATGATTTTTATATTTTCAAGCTTTTCTATCAGTAAGCTGACACCATTTCTAAATGGTGAATGACTTCCTGCCAATATCAAGCTGCTGTCCAGTAAGAGTTCCCTGATATTGACACTTTCATCAGTACTGTAGTTAAAGCTTAAAAGCAACTAAGTGTATAGACATTCTCGTAGACTTCGTAGAATAAGCTGGAGTTTTCTGTATGTCCGTTAATATAAGCTTAGGACACTACATATTATCCATGCTAGCTGATTCAACATTGTCATTGTGGAACCTTATGAAGTAAGAGCTTTCTTGTTCACCAAATAAAGACGGTAGTGACTTTTTCATAGTTGCTGCTTTGAATGGTTCCAAAAAGTCCCTGGATCTGAAATACAGCAGATTGTATTCCTTTTTGGCTGAAATATATAATGTACTTAGGTTGTTCACTGTACCTGATCGCTTATTTTTTGTACATATGTATGGTAGTGCCCAGATTACAAGATATTTAACTTTACAGGTGATGTAATATTTGCAGCTGAATGCTGAATGTGTAAATATCCACTGACTCTTTAACTACTGTACCCATGGTACGGCTTAGGTATTTTACTGACTGCTGGTAGATTATTGTATTTCAGCCGCGAGAAAACCCTACCAGTCAGAGGGTTAAGGCTGAAATTAGAATTATTGGCAGTGGTTACTTACTTTGATGTAGGATTACAAGTACTAAGCGTAAATCAAACTTTGGGCTGTATTAATACATAAAAAAAGCTAGTTTTACCTATACCTAATGAAGGAAGCTGCGGTTTATATATTGTAGACTTTGCTGAGTCAGCCTGAGCAGCTGTAGGGAGAGGAGTTAATACCTGCATTTTCGTCACCAGTTCCACAAATGGAAGTGAGACTAACTTAAAAACTCAGCTGTGTCTTACTCGGTGTCGGTATTCAGTGATATTTCCTTTATTCTGAATTGTTACATCTGATTTGCCAGAGAATAGTTTGTCCTTCCATATCTAGCTAATAATGTACCCCCTCCCCTC
Organism: Coenobita brevimanus; assembly: GCF_032717465.1. Classification (NCBI taxonomy): domain Eukaryota; kingdom Metazoa; phylum Arthropoda; class Malacostraca; order Decapoda; family Coenobitidae; genus Coenobita; species Coenobita brevimanus. Next base: position 4,941,543 of record NC_136978.1, read on the forward strand.
CCAAAATGTAGGCATTGTGTAAGAGAGAATTCTGTAGTTTACAAAGTCAGTGTGTAAGGGTAAGATAGTATGGTGATGTGGATAGACAGAAGGATGAGAGACTGACATGGAGAATGTATGTGAGTGAGTTATAGAGAGGGTAAGGAGGAGACAGAGGATGAGGTGGAGGGACAGGGTGGAGAGGTTTATAAAATGAAGATGGTATGAGCTGGAGGAAGGGCAGCCTCATGGCAAAGGACGGTGACTTCGGAGCAATTTGTTTGTGGCCACACCCTCTGGGGCTGTCGGTAGATAGGAGGTGTCACCATCATGACCATGCCACCCATGAAGATGTCCACCTTTTCGTACTTTAAGAGTAGATCCTGTGCTTTTACTGTATTGATGATAACGATGACTGTCTAGGCTGTATAATAACCATGGCCATTAGAGCAAAACTGATAAAGTCATTATGTTCACAGCATTATGAAAGAAAATTATCAAGGTCTGCCAGAGATAGCCTGGTGTCTGATAAGCTATTTAACTGACTTATAAAAAGTAATTTCAGTTTTCTCTCATATTTGGACAGCAGTTGACTTTATTCTAATCATAACACGCAAAAGGTACTGATTCATTTATACAGTACATATAATACAGTAATTACATTCTGCCTTACCAGTTGAATGGTTGACATTACTTAGGTTTTGTAATGAGGGTGAAGGAGCAGATTTAGAAAGATATAATCCTTTTTCATTAAGTGAATTGTAAAGGTAATGAAATACGAGCATCGTTACTGAATGCGATTAGAGAAGAGCCGCTTAACACTGACATATTAACTGGATGCTGACGTTCACAGGTTTATTAGTTGACTCAGCATTGATCATACAACACGTAACAGAAGCAAGAGACTTCCTCACTGAATAAGGAAAACATTATTTATATCGACATATAATTCATGTGAACAATAGACAGGATTTTGATACAGTATGAACTAATTCTACATAGATGTAACTACTCGTAAGTCCTCATTAATGTATGTGTGCTCTAATAAATTTAGTGACCTGGATCAGTATTTTACCTACCTAGAAACGGTAACAGTCAATCCCTTTTTACCCGTAGGTGACATAGGAGGGCCAAAGGCTAGGCTGCCATAGTCAAGATGTAGAAGACCACCATCCTGTGTCCTAGGCAATAATTAGATGTTGGAAGAACTTTTTGCAACCTCTAGGATTCAAATCGTGGCTGGTAAACACATGTTTTCTTGCAACCCAAGAATCTATGGCCCACGCCACCATAGTGTTGCTTAATGATTTACATAATTATTTGATCTTTGGAGTTAGCAGCTCAAGATATGAACCAAGACCTCAAGGTTTATCATCACTGTACGAGTACGGGTCATTTGTCATCACATGTTGGAACCATTGTATGTTCACATAGGTTGTGATACCCTTGAACTGTTTCCACAGGACTGAGCCTAAGTGTTTTACTTACCATGTGCAGACTGGGTCACATCTTGGTCCATTCCCGTGGGTCATAGATGTATTACAGTGTCTCAGACGCATCTCAGAAAAATTTATGGCATACCTGGTAGGCTTGGAACATTCTTCCAAGCGCTAGAAAATAATGTGCAGAACCTAATACAGGAGTGGGTGTATACAGTACTCTGTTTACTTCAACTACAGTAGGTGTAAGTCTTCCATCTGCAGTGCTGAGATGTAACAAGGGATTAGCTCCAGAATATGGTAATCACGAAAAAGTGCTATGAAAACTATGTAGGACCTTGTAATGTTTTCTTATTCTGTCACTGAGCGACGAAATTTAGGCTGAAAAATGACGAAAATCTGCTAAATACAATTGATGATATTACAGTCGTGATTTTTCCTATGAGTTAGAAATGAGTTGTACTGTACTGTAAATTAACTACTGGATTAATCACGAACCCCTAACCGGAGTTTAGTTTCCACGTTACCATTTCTCAGTGTGTGTGCAAATTGGATTAGGAACGGTGCTAATTTTAGTACTAATTGCATATATATATATATATATATATATATATATATATATATATATATATATATATATATATATATATATATATACGCACACACACCTGTATTCTTTACACCGAGAACATAAAGCACTTTGGCTTGAACTGTATGCAGCGCTTAAAGATTATTGCACAGAATAAAATTTAACTCCCGGGCGGATGTTAGTAGGACTCCGTATGAGTTTACATCATTTTATTTTCAGTTGAGATTTGGATTTCTTAATGGGAGGAGATGCGTTCCAAGCGTTAACAGTGAGCCTTTCAAAATGGGTTTAAATAATTTTAAGTGGCGAATTAATCTCTCGTGTGATGAAAAGAATGGTTTTTATTTCTTTGAGGCCAAAATTGGCTAAAAAAAAATCTTATGATGTTAATAGATAGTGGTGCAAGAACCACCACAATTCCTCTATCAGCAGTTTTTCGACTGGGATTGCAGGTAGAACAAATTGATATCGATTTTGATAGTGGGTATTTTGTCGGTAGTTATGTAAGTGATGTAGATATCGTTGTGAATAACAGTGTGACATTTTGCACCCGTCATTAATGTAAAGGATTTGCATCAAGAGGCAGAGTTCGGTTTTCAGTTCGGATTACTTGGCAATGATACTTTATATACTTACAAATGTCGATTGCATCAGGGTTGGAAACCGTATCTTGAAGGTGCAGGCAGCGGCCTCATGGTGCCGTAGTACTAGGGCGATTTTATGCAAGAAATATTTGTTAATGGATAGTCAGTGCGTGGCCTAGTGGACACCGGATGTCCGGAAAGCAACATGGATTTGGGCATGGCCGTGACTCTGAATTGTCGCCTATTTCCTGTGTCCAGTGGCCGGCCCAGTGTGCGGGAAAATGGCGTATTTCATCGAGTGACCCACCAGACCCAGGTAATAGTATCTATTGCTGACTATTCCATTAAGTCTTACATCACAACTATCGCCAGTTATGACCTACCTATTATCATTGGCACTAATGCCCTGAAATTTGTACATATTTTAAGTTTCTTTGAGGATCAGGCGTTCCAGAGGCAGACCAGTGTCGCATCGCCTTGGCGACACTTACACTTACAGTATTTTGGGTTTTGATGTTAGACTCCAGGTCTAGTTGAGTACCCATATCCCATACTTTTCCAAAATTTGTCAAGTCTGTTCTTGCAAACAGTAATGGATTCAGCTTGGACAACGTATTCAGGAAGCCTGTTCCAGTCATTCACTAGTTGAGTAAAAAAGTCTGATCTTACTAAGAGTCTACTTCTCATTTTCTTAATCTTGAACTGAAGCTTTTTTTTTTCTACTGTATTTGTTTCTTTTTCGTAGGAGCCACAAAACTTTTATTCAGATTTTAAAACCATTATTTTTCTTGTTCATCGGAAACCATTATGGCGACGTTGGTCCTTAAGTACTGTATGTTGACCTTTTGTACTTGGTTGGCAACCACTAATCCTTGATTTTGATAATTTTGGAACGTTAATCCTTGTGTTAATCAGCCACGTACCCTTTAGCCCACAATTACGATTATTTATTCTTCACCTGAATTTATCTGAAGAGACGAGTCTTGACAAAGATAGCTTGTACTGCCCCATACATTGCTGCGCCAGTGAGGGTTAAGATCAGTAAATTGTACCACAAGGACAAAACTTCGATGGATATGTTCATTATAGCTATTAAACCTTGACTTGCATGAGTTTATACTTGGTGCCATTAGCCTACTACCTTCTCATGCAACTAATTCCACAATTCCATCACGTTGACTGAAGTTCGTTTTCCCCGAGGTTAAACCGACTACGTATCTTGAAGAGTCTCCTATTGACCTTTTTAAGCCAGTGTTAAAGTCTGTGAAGAAATTAGTATACGGTATATCCTAAAAGCCTTGAGTAGGTTTGTACACCTGAAGTATGTCTACAGTAGGCCCATCTAAAAAAAAAAAAAAAAAAACGGTTTTGATCAGTTTGAGAACCATTTATTTGTTTTCGTCGTTCATGGTATTGAGAAGGTAAGTGGAAAATTTTCTAACCTCCCAATGTTCGAGAGGTCTGTCCTGTGCGGAATAAAACCAAATGAAGGGCGCTGGAATTAAAAGAAAAAAAAAAGAAAGAAAAATGAGCGAGCAAATTTGGGCTGCTGGACATTGGTATTCCTTACCCCGCCCTTAGGTGTGAAAGGAGGTCTGGATGATGATGTAAAAAAAAGTTACACTGCATCGAAAGGATTATACTCTCAGGATGAACATAGTTTCGAGTACACTTCATTTTGTGAGCTACCTGTATGTAACGTTAACACATTCCGCACATCCTCTCCTGTGTTCGACAACCTTAAAGCATATCCGTATTTTGTGTTGATATCTTTATTTTGCATCATGTTGCACCCATGTTTTATGAGGCAGTTTCCTTCATATACGTGACTAAGAAATCATTCATTATGGAAAAGTAGTAATCCTGCAGTCAAGATATACAGAAAAGAATGGCATGGTGAGAAGTAAGCAAGAATATCATTTCGCAAAAAGAGCTAGTTATTGAAGACATATACCAGCTTGCGAAACTAGTAATTGAATACATAGATCTGTAAACCAGAAATAATCAGCAAAAGGATTTAGTCACTGAATGTGAATACATCTTACCGGCACCAGTCTGCTAAAGCTACCACAGGTGTTGGATAGAATTTAATTTATCAACTGATTTCTTACTCATAGATTGGGTAGGCTAGCGCCAGGCAGGATACAAATTCAGGAAAAGTATGAGAAGGTATTAGTGTCGAGTTTCTCGTTATCTTTCTACATGAGTGGAGTCTCCATGTGAACAGCGTGATTTATTAAGGTCACCAGGTGCTGGATTTGCATGAGACTAATATTAGATAGGATGAGTAAGCAGTAATTGCACAGTGTTGTATACTTGAAACGGAGATTAGTAAAGAAGTTAATTGATTATATATATATTCTAGTAGCAGAGTAATGTAGTGATGAGGGTAAAACGTACGGTATCTGAACAGAGTTTTGTAACTGTACAGTATACAACCGCATGATGTGCAGAACTTTGACTGTGGGACAAGGGAGAGATTGTTGTTTGTGAAAGTAGATAGGGGAAATGAAAATCTGGGTAAATGGTGGAGTACTCTTGCATAATTGTCAGTCAGCAAGAAACCTAAAACCGAGGCAACAATATATGAGTGAAAAAAAAAGTAGGGTCCTAGGATTAATTTCGAAAAGTGTGAGTAATCAGAAGTAGTACTAGAACTTTATTTAGCATTATTAAGGCCATGCTCTGAAAATGCCGTTCAGTCTAATAATACAATACCAGCATCAGTTTTTCTTTGTTGTCTGGTATTTTCTGCCAGGTTAGGCTAGAGGGATTGGTGGATGGGTGACAGCTTTCTGTGCTTTCCTTGTATAGTAGTCTAACCTCACTTTAAGGAGCTACCTGGCATGGGCCATCCATCCTACAGATCTTTCTATAGGGTCTCTAATCCGGTTTACAACAGTTATCCTCCTTATGTTTTTATGAGCATATAAAAACTAGGATTTTATCAATGCTCTGGACCGGGATGCTGCGCCTTATTGCCCCAGGAGCTTGTTTGAGAGTTGAATGAGTCCATAGTTGTTTGAATTAGTCAAACTTTGTCCTGGCTCCCAATTGAACATTCTGAAATGATACGAAAACCATAAACTTCTAGGTCTTTTAAATAATGAGCGTCCGGAGAGGGGGCAAGGAGGTCAGTTGCCCCCCCTTGGAATTCCAAAGTGCTTCAGTTCTTGTTCAGGGATGATTGAGTGATCGGAGTCGATTCATGGATTCTGTCACTTTATGCATTTGATGTAAGTCATGTATATAATTCATGTAAGTATATGCCTATGCCCATTTGGAGTGTGTGTATTTTGATATAACCGCACATATATACGGTATATACTTTATTTTGCCCCCCTCACAAAAAATCCTGCTGACGCCCCTAGCCATTTAGTTAATAATAAGCCTGACAAGACTCTCCACCTCGTTTTCTTGTGCCGGGTATATTGTGTTGTACCTTTACAACAATACGTATTTCAGTCATTAAGCTCGTAGTGGTGTATTTTGAAACGATGTCATTTTCTAAGATATATTTTTTTATTCAACCTTGTCTCATTTAACATGGCTTGAATTCAGTCAATAAGTGCAATTTGATATTCATGTAATACAACCATAATTGCATTGGAGCTCGTTGTCGCTGTAAACAAAACGACGTCATAGGTAGCCTAGTCGATGTTCGGAGAATACCAAACGTTTCTCTAAAAGTATTGCAAAGTACAGTTTCACGGCTTGGAATTTGGCATTGGCACTGATGGTCAAAAGTTGGACAATAAGCAGCACCACAATATCACTGAATGGTAGTAGCTTAGACCAGAGTTGTATTGCACTACTTTTCCCAAGGTATGACCGGAAGATCGGACTGCATGACTTTATCTGTTTGCAAAGTTTGATAAATCTCTAATTTCATCGGTAGTGCTTTGATGTTGAACTAACGGCGCAGTTGAGTTATTCCAATACTGGATATACCGGGTACTGCTGAGCTAGTATCTTTTATGAAATGCATCTTCACCGCATTGTGTAGTTGAATAACAATCATGGTAATGAACATTTTACATTGATGTCGCTACCACGTTACTGGAAGATTTTCAGTGGAATGTCCAGCAATCTGTGTACTGACAGTTATTACGAAACGTGACTCTTCAGTCCCTTCGGTATAGACAACTAAGGTAAATTCGCATTTTCAAGCACAGTGTGTTGTTGACATGAAATCTAGTTGTTTCTGTTGTTTTTTGGTGGCTTGTCCAAATTTAAGTGAACCTGTTGGACCATGCATTCATGAATTTCTGCTCTTAAGAACAGATACATAAATAACCAACCAAAAGATGAACCTTTATACATTCTTGCAGATCAGTAATATCCTGACTTAACAAGACACAATGTTATGTCTTTACAAAGGGTCTGTACTGTAAGCTGTTGTAGAGAAAATCATATCACAGTGGTGACCTGTGTGTGAGGTCCTGTTTCCATTGTAAACCAAAAAATTTTGTAAGAGAATTAAGTTTGAAGAGAAGTGTTTAGAAGAACAAGGTTGCTATATGATAAGACAGATAATTGCACAGTACAAATACTGCATAATCAATAAATTAGCACTTCACTGTGTTTTCCCATATTTGTTATAAGTTTCTGTTGCAAAAGAGGTTTTTGAGATAGCCTGCCCTCAGTAAATGGGGAAAACAAGTGCAGGGAGACCAGGTAGGCTACAGTACGGTAAATTCTCAATTATCTATCGTCGCACTATCCTGTGCCACTGGCTTGACTCTGTTAAAACAATATCCGGCTAAATTATGCAGTATCCAGCCCCAGAACAGGATGTAACTGGCAGTTCCATGCAGTACCCGGCGTCGGGGTGTATCAGCCGGCTCATAAACGGTACCCAACCGGTGTTGTATATATTACTGTATTGTATCAATACTTTATTGTATTTTATGCTTAATTTTCATCTTTTACTCATGGAAAAGTTTTTAGGATAGAAGGTTGAGATAGATAGTAATGCAATATCTGGCTCGATGCTGAATTTTGAGCCAGTGGGGGGTACTATGCAGTATCCGTCATTTCACATTATTCTGCGTAGGGCTTGGCTGAATTACGCCAGATAATTGAGGGTTTACTGTGGCTAGCTAAACTGGCAAATTAGTATTTAAAGTACTTTATGGTACTAAGAAACCATGAAGAGTGAAAGTATGAGCCAGGCTTTGGCAAACCTTGGTATTGGTTTCCAGGATTTTCTGACCAAACCAAGCTGAGAAAACCACATCCTATAGTCACAACCTAGGTAGCTGCTGTTCTGAGGGACAGATTACAGTGTACTGTAATTAAAAATCCTTCCACACCAATACCCATGCATGAAGTGTTTGATGGGGGTGGGTAGGTGTTATCTGAGCCTCTGGATCAATTGCCCTTTAGAAGGAAGATGCATAAAACAAAGCTTTAATATGTATAGTAGAGCTGCCTACCAATGCATATATGTGGGAGCTAGTCATTACAGTGTACAGTATACTTTCTGTGCTAGCTATCTACCGGTGTCTGTCTGTGGCCTGACGCCCTAATCCCACAAAGGGTGGCTGCAGACAAAATGCCTCCAAGTCGCTCTGTCACCCACCATTTGACTGCCCTCCCCCAACTCACTCCCCCCTCCATCATATACCTCTCAACTCATCCCTCCACCTCATCCTCAGTCTCTCCCTTCCTCCACTTCACCTACATACACCCTCCTAGTCAGTCTTTCATTCTCCATTCTCACCACATGTCCAGACCACCTCATTGTATTTCTCCTAATTTTCTCAATCACATCCACATCCACCCCACAACGTTCTTTCACTTCTTCATTCGTCAACCTGTCCTTCCATGTCACTCCACTAACTCCTCTCAGGTAACTCATTTCCACTGCTGTCACTCTCGACTTTTTCCCCTCTAGCAGGGTCCACACCTCACTTCCATAAGTCAGGGTAGGGTTCACAGTACTGTCATGCAGTGACTTCATAACTTCCATACTTACCTCCCTATTTCTCATCATCGTACACTGTACTGTATAGAAGAACCAAACTTACTGGAGCTGAACATATTTTAGATAGCCATGCCCCTTTACCCTTCTCTGCATGTTATTAAGAATATTATTTATTTATTTATTTTTTTATTTTTTTCCTCGGATTTTCACATTTATAGGTTTCCCTAATTAATTATCTCCCTAAGAGTGATTTCCTGTAGTCCTTTCACTAGTACTATTGCACTTAAGAATTTGGTTATAGCTGTTGCCATATGATTTTATTCATCTGTGAGATAGGTGTGTTAATTGTATGGTAAACCCTGTTCCTTACTGATTGTCACAGATGATTTAACTTAATGAAAAAAAAAAATGTTTCTTCTTTCAGACAAAGACCACAATGTGTATAGGTCCATTCAGGCGGATGTGCCACTGGGGGCCCATGGTAGCCCTGGGTAAGTCAGTCTGTTGTTTATGATACATAGCCTATACCAGTAACATTTAAGATTTTGTCCTTCGTGTTCAACCTGTTTTAGCCTCTTCAGCAACATCTTTCTCAGTTTGGTCTGGCTAATACCAAATTATTTTCAATTTCAAAGTTTTATCCATTATGTTTAACAACTATATTAACCTGTTCGGCAACATCTCTCTCATTTATTCTGGCTAATACCAGATTATTGTATTTTTGTATGCAGGCTGTGTTAGGAGTGTAATGCTGTATGGTAGTGAGACCTGGGCAGTAAAGGAGGAAGATATTCGCAGGCTCAGATGTACAGAAATGACAGTGATTAGGTGGATGTGCAGTGCATCCCTGCGTGCAAGGCCTGTTGGGGGTTGAGTTTACGATGGAAGAGTTGAGAGGTAGCATGGGACTGAAGTATATTGATGTTTTGATGAGGAGAAGTAGATTAAGATGTTTTGGGCGTGTGGAGAGGATGGGGGATAATAATTGGGTGCAAAAGGTGAGAAGTGTTAATATTGGGGGTGGGGTTGTGAGGAGTAGACCGAGAAAAACATGGGAAGAGGTCATTAGGTGTGACCTCAGGATTAAGGGACTGAACAGGGAGGCAGCAATAGATCGTGCAGCATGGAGAGCCGCATGCAAGCATGTTGGAGCCTTCAAAAACAAAAACGAAACAGCTTAGGAGGGGCCCCTCAAACTGGAGTGGTTACCGTTATCTACTGGGTAGGCCTGTATGTAATAAAATAATAAATATTTTATTTCAGTAGCTATATAAATATTGTATGTTTCATTTTATTAAGCTGCCATATAATGCTTATGAGGACTAAAATCCTATCCCTCTTTTCCCTGCCCCTCCTTGCATCAGCAGACCAGTAAGATTATGTGAGCCCCACATTGTTGGGTATATCATAGCTTGTACAACACTGGAGGGGGGGAAGATGGAACTGGGTCTTGGATTGTCCTTCTCATTCTGTAATTCATATCCGCCTCCCACTCTACCCCAAAAAAACAAACAAACAAACAAACAAACAGTTTTGCTTTAACTTCATGCTCTGATGCAGCTTTGATGATACCGTAACATTTTTAATGTATGCACTCTTCTCTTGAAGGGGCTAAGGCATTGTCTCTGTTTAGAGGACTTTGGTTGATGTAGATACCATTCCTGCTTTTTGTGAAACAGAGAACTGATTTAAATTACTAGTGATGTTATTGCTATACAGTACATAATTAAGAAGAGAGCAGCCATTGCACGATTGGTTTCATGTTATGACTGTAATAATATGTCAGTATTATATTTGTCCATTAATGTTTATTCATTATCTTTACAGAATTTGGAGTAAGCAGAATATAATGTAGTTATGTGTCTCACCCTATCTTTAGGTTAAGAAAAGCCATGCTGATGATGATTACTGTGCTTGTTTTGCTATAGCAGATTGTTTGCTTTATCACAACAAATCAGTTTTGGATAACATGGCAGGGATCATCAAGGCTGTGACGCTGGCAACGGTTGTGTGTTTAGGGCAGTGGTGGCCGGCCAAAGATTCCTGGGGAGGTTCCATAATGGCCACGTCCTTCATGAGTTGTGCCGTGCTCACTCTTTACTGCTTCCTCCATGCCATGTGCACAGGCCCTGGTACCTTACCTCCACACTGGCATCCTGTGAGTTGTGTCACATGTAAATTTTTTCTCTGTTGCAATCAGATGTTTGTCGACACTTCCCTGTAAATTGTGTTGATAGATGGTACATGAAATATTTTTTTTATGTTAGCATTATGAAGCACATGCCAAAAGTTTACCACATAAGAAGAGAAGATTCTCTCTGATATTGAGGGAAGAATAACAATATGGAAAGCAGGACACAGTGCTGACAGGATTGTCAGTGAAATTTTGTTTGTGATATTAGAGCAGATTTTTGTTATATGTTATTACAGAAAACTGCCTTTCGAAGTTCCATTGCTGCTTTAAAAGCTAATTTGCCAGTTTCTTAGAGTTTACTGTCGAGTTCCAGTTGTATGAAAAATTTTTTTTATCAAAATGGAACTCGTTCCAGGCTTTCAGAGAAGACTGCCTTAACAGTTGATTCCATCCATATGATGCTATTTTCTCTTTATGCTTGCAGTCACTTGACACTTCAGTTCAACATAGTGGGTCTCCATTAGCATTTTAGTAGTTATGTATTACCGTATTTGTTTGTTTGTTCACATTTCTATTACCAGTATTATTATTAACAACATTATTACTTTATTGTTACCATATTATTGTTATTATCATCATCATCATCATCATCCGTACCTTTTTTCCCACCCTAGGGCAGGGTGAGGAATAGCAACATCATCATCATTATTGTTATTATTATTATTATTATTATTATTATTATTAACTCTGTCAGATATGTTTATGTAAAGCTACAGAATGTGGTGAAAGTTTTTGGCATATCAGATAGAGCCAGGATTCTGGGGGCATGAATGGAAGCGTGGCCCACTGAATTGGGTAGACTTGGGCTGTCTGGATGTTGCTACTCCTCACCCTGCCCCAAGGTGGGAAAGTAGGTCTGGATGATGGTGATGATAATTATTATTATTATTATTATTATTATAATTATTATTAGTAATATTATTGTCAGTATTGTTGTTGTTGTGTTACTTAGTTTTGCTACAGCCAGACAGTGTTTATGGCTTTTTGATGCCTTTTGCAGTGAGGGAGTTGAGGTTTTCACTTAATTGGGAGATATTTTAGCAATAAGTTTGATAGCTGTTTACAAGTATCATCAAATTACTGTATTACTTTAATTAATAGTATATTGGTTTTAGTACTGAGTGTGTGTACTCTGGCCATAGGAAAAGGAAGAAGACACACAGTACTTGCAGTTTTGTGGCACCTGTGAGGGTTACAAGGCTCCACGCACACACCACTGCCGCAAGTGTAAGTAATAAGTGATAATGTGGCTATGTCAGGAATGTTTGACAACAAAATTTGGCACTTACAGTGCATCCAGTACAAAGGTTAACAGAATAGGCATCACCATTTTATTCTTTGACAGGTTTTTACATAAGCTAAAACTTTTTGGCATTCCTCCAGTTTGTTTTCTGTAATTTTCTGAGTACATTCGTGGTGGTAAACAATTGTTTAGGTTGACTTTATTCCTCCTTATCCTTTTCCTTATGCCTCACTGACGTTTGTTTTTCCTCAGGTGTAGTGGTAGGTGGGGGTGCTTACCATCCACTCACTCGATGTAGTGCTGCTTCCAGGTGTCTGCCCTTTCCTCTCATCCTTTCTTTTTTCCTTCCTTCCTATTCTGTCTTTCTTTCCTTCATTCTTTTCTCTTCCTTCTGCCTATGGGTGACTCTACAATGAGTGACAAGTCAAATGATTTCATGTACACCAGGAATTCCATTTACTACTCTGGGTGGTAACCATGTAACCATATTATGGTGCCTTGTGATTTAGTGAGTAATTAAGGCACTTCAGTTGGATTGAGCTTGTGCAGGGTTATATGCAAGGGGTGGTTGGGGTTTATTGGCCACGTAATGGCACTCGGATGAGTGAGGCTGGTCACTTTCATATTAAAGTCAGGATCATCTTGCCTAGCCCCGGGCTTCTATACTCCTCATGGGGCACCACAGGATTGGATGATGATGATGATGATGAAACTTTTTGGCAGAATCTATCACAAAGACACAAGAACTGTGTGGCATTGATAAACTAATTGATAAATCGTTGTTTGTGCACTGCAGATTGAAAATTAAGGCTTGCCAGTGGTAGATGAGTGTTAGGTACTGTGCTGTATCAAGGAGAGTGAAGGAGTAATTAACACTGGTAACTGTTAAATTGAATGATGTGAATGAGCTTTTGAAATGAGTTACTGTGCACTCATGTGGTAATGAGTATGATCAGACTGCATCAGGTTAGGTTCCTAAGAATGTTTAGTTTTTTAAAGAGAATAATAGTACTGTACTAGAAAGTGATGTCTTATTGGGTATCATACATAAGAACAGAAAGAGGATGATGAAGGAAAGGAATAAAATGAGAAGCCTGTATGAGTTAAGTATTCAGTGATGTGGCAATCATGATCTGTTGTAGGGCTTCCCCCGTGGATTTGAGGTTTTGTAGTACAGTACCATATATTGATTTTTCATGATCCTAACGGTGGCACATATCATGATATTACTTCTTAGCTCTGAATTATTCCGTTCCTCCAATCAGGTGGAAGCTGTGTGATGAAGATGGACCACCATTGCCCATGGATCAACAACTGTGTAGGCCACCGTAACCATGCCTCCTTCGCCTTCTTTCTCCTGTTTGCTGTATTGGGATGTGCTCAAGCCACTGTTGTTCTCAGTCTTTCCATCTATCATGCCATACACAGGGTAACTTGAGTGGTGTTTTTCTGTTACTATTGTGCTGGTGTGATATATACTGTTTAATTTACGTATCTCTGTCTTGACCAGTTGCTTGAACCAAGTTATCATAATTTAATAAATAACTTATGGTACTGCAGGGAATGATGTAGAAGTAACGAAATAGAAAGATAATACTGTATAAGTGAAAGCCAAGGTGGCTTTGAAAACAGGAAAATTATATATATATTTAAGTTGGATAATGCACTAATGGATGACAGTATGAAATTTTGTGTATGCAGTGCATTGCAATGAGAATAGAATAGTCATGAAAAAGATAAAAATTGAGATAAGTGCACATGAAATTTTTCACATTGAGACTGATTATGGAGTGGTATAATTAGAGTGTATTTTATAAGTGTGGAGAAAGAGGTGAAACATTGTGCGTGTTAAGAAGTGAAGTGTTGTGAAATGTTATTAAATCCAAAAGGCTGCACTGTACTTCATCATTTCATCAGAGAGCATAGCCTAATAAGGCCATACAGTATTTTGATTGAATTTAGTGTTAGATTAGTTAATATCAACAGTTGTTTTCCATGCAGTAATCACTTTGGAAAGTTGTCATGTGTGGGTAAGTTTATGTATAATTAATTGATGAATTTATTTGAGTAGCTCCTCACCCCACCCTTAACTGGGAAAACAAGGTCAGGAGGTGGAGGAGGAGGAGGTTCTTAGTTGCTAGCTATTGTTACACTACACAAGCTAGTTGGTTGAACTTTGATAAATGAGATTATGCAACGTTTGGATTTTAGAGTGTGACGATCTTATACAATACCAAATCATTAGTAGGTGAAGTTTTTATTATGGGTAAGCTGTCCAAACAAAAACTATCATGTAAGAAAAAATACCATAAGAGAGAGTTGTGGTCATAGATTTTGTGTGAAGTATTCATAAAATTATAAAATTTCTAAAACTCCTCATCCTTACTGTGTTGTGCTGTATCAGTGTGTCGTTACTTATATTATTCCATTTCAGTTTTGGCATTCTACCTTGTTTGAGTGATTTCTGATATATCAGTTTGGTATACTGTATTAACTGTATGATAACGTATGGTATGAATATGCCTGCAGAATATAACTTCCAGATGATTTTGTTTAACTTTGGAGACAAGGTTGAAAACAGTCTCCATTATCTCTACATTCTGATTACACTCCCAAAGCTGAATAAAATCATCTGGAGGCAGCTAGAATAAAAGTATATCATTATAGTGAAGGAGTTAATAATATCATCTCCCATATCATGTGCAGTCATTGTTGTTGTCGTCACTTGTCATTATCATGATGGTCATCATTATCATTGTCATCCACAATGCCATAGTCCCTGCTGGCAACTCCATGATAGTGAATGGTTATGACAGAGCCACATGCAGGCTCCTTTCTCCTCACAAATCATCTCTTATGCTGAAACACTTCTCACTCTCACCACTACACTACTTTAGAAACACTTCTCACTCTCACCACTACACTAGAAACACTTCTCACTCTCACAACTACACTACTTTACTACTTTTCAGACTTGGTACATGTACTACGGGCGTGGTACAGAGCCAGTGGTGTACCTGAGTGTATGGGGACTGGTGGTGTGTATGTTTGTGCTCGGCCTTGCCATTGGGGTGGTTCTAGCTGTTGGTATGCTACTCTACTTCCAGGTCAGTACTTTCGTGTTTATTCTCACCTTTTAATTTTGTGCTGTTGTGCCATGTTCAGCCTGACAGTTCCTGACATTTTTATGCAGCTTAGAGAAGATCTGTTTTAATGAAAATATAGGAAAGTTATACCAAATCTTAGATTTTTCATTCTAATATCCTATTTGTTCTTTATTGTCATTCCAACTGTTAACTGTCTTTTCAGATCTCATCCTGTTCTGTCTTATTTTTTTTCATTATGCAGTCCTTCATTTTCATATCGTATTTATTTTAACATGTTTCCATTTTCGTTGTTGTTTTGTCTGTGTACTGTACAATATGTGCATTTTTGGCATTCAGCCGTTCCTTGCTTGTACTGTAATATATTTATCTTTGTCTCCTTCCTTTGTGTACTCACCTTTTTAACATCTCACCCCTTCCCTTCTAATATTCCCCCCCCCCCCCCTTTCCCCACTCACAAGTGCCTGTTCTTGCAGCTGCGAGGGATCCTGCGCAACAGGACAGGTATAGAGGATTGGATATTGGAAAAAGCCATCCATCGTCGCACAGCTGAGGATCAGCCTTTTATATATCCATATAACCTTGGCCGCTGGAATAACTTAACTCAGGTGACTAAATTTAAGATAAACTGAAGAGAGAAATGTTCTTAGTACATTGTGATTATTTATAATACAGTAGATTCTTGATTTATAAGTATCAGCTGTGAGGAGTGTACAGTACTTAGATGGTATGGTCATGATGAATGAGAATGGAAGAGAATGAGATGGTGGAATGGGTATATCTGAGTGACTGGAAAATGATAAACATGAAAAGTCATGAAAGAGGTATTGTAGTTGAATATGGTCAGTGTGAGTTTGAGAATACAGGATGTGGAAGTGGAGGAAGCAAAGCCATTGATGAAGGACAGAAACAGGTGAATGGATGGGGATGCATGTGATACTTTTTTTTTTTTTTTTTTTTTTAACGTACTCTGTTCCACAAGTACAGTATTTGTGAAGCAAATCAAGAAAAAGTGTCTAGATAGTTCCCTGTAAGGTTTAGCTAAGATTTTGAAAGCTTGAATGATGTTTGAATGATTGTGTGGCCTGTTTAGCAGGAAATTGTGATAATAGTTTTCTTTTGTCCTTTCTCTTTCCTGTTTCTGCATACTACATACTCCATGGGTAGTATGATGATTAGGACGATGATGATTGATATAGTTCATTGTGTTTCAGGTGCTGAACATTTGGTGTGAGCCCTTGGGTGATGGGATAGTGTGGCCAGTGCGAGAAGGGTGCAACCAGTACACACTAACTGTATGTAAAGCAAGGTTCCTTCCTGTTACATACTCAGCTTTATACAGTTTCATAATATGTTAACCATTTTGCTGCAGTAATGTACTTTTTAGTTTGTTCATACTGCAGTGCCACCAGACATTATAATAAGTCTAGATCTTTCCATAGTAACAGAAGAATTCATGGAGGTTGTATCTAACTTTTTCATTTTGAAAAGTATGAATGCTGTGCTTAACTCTCCCAGGTCGAAAAGTCTCCTGAGTTTAATAAAATTGACTGAAGGTAACAAGAACAAAATAAAGGATACATTTTTGGGGCGGAAGGGATAAGATTCAACTACCTGTCTCCCAGTTTGGCTGTCACTAGCAGTTACATTGTAAGCTGTTTCTTCAACCATATACTGTAGCTTTGAATACTTTTAGTTTAAATTTTATTCTCTCATTTTGACTGTCAGTAGCAGTTAGATTTTAAGTTGATTCATTAACCCATTTGCTTTGAGAACACCTTATATGATATTTGATTGTGTTGAGGTGTGAGCAGTCACCATCCACTCACTTGGTGTACCGGTACCTCTTTTCCTTCTGTTTTCCTTCCTTCCTCTTCTTCCTTCTGTCTGTGGGTGACTCTACACTGAGTGACAAGCCAGATGGTTTCCTGTATGCCAGAAGACCTTTTACTATACTGGGTGGTAACCATCTAACCAGACTAGGACACCTGGTGGTTTATTGGGTAATTATGGTGCTCCAACTGGATTGAGCCTGTGTAGGTTTATATCCAAGGGGTGATTGAGGTCAGTTGCTCACATAATGCTACCCAGGGATGAGTGGGGCTGGTCACTCTCATCTTAAATGTCAGGACCATCTTGCCTAGCCCTGGGCATATACATTCCTCATGGGGCAGCACAGGATTACATGATGGTGATGATGATGGTGATGTTTTTTCCTCTGGCCTTCTAGACTCCTCATGTATTGAGGAGTGTGCCTGCCACAAGCATATGAAGCTTTTTAGCATAAATCAACAGTATATCTTAAACTGGATTTTGTTCATCATCAGTCACTACGTTCAGTCAACTGTATATGCAGCAGATAGTGCTGTGTGACTGCACAACTGCTAACTCTGCTAAATTTCAGCTGTTTTATATGCTGTAGTAAGTACTACATGTAAAATGGATGGCATGGAATGGCTTGTATCTTTTTTGGCAACTGATTACTAACTGTTTGTCTTCAGCATTGCAAAAATGAATTAGCCACTACATTTTTACTTAGATTGTGTAGGGTAATTTAAAACAATGTTCATGGCAGTACTGTGTTTGCCAAAATTGGGTAAGTTCAGAGCATAGCTAAACATTATATTCAGGTGTCCTGTAGTCTGCTATTACTTCATGTTCCCCTGAATATCTTGTAGTTTTCATATTATCCAATTAATTTTAATAAGTTTATTAATTTTATTTATAAAATACAAGTGTCATTGCAAAGCAAAGTTATTGTCTTACCTCAATGGTGCTAGTATTTTTGCATGTTACTTTTGAGTATCAGACTGCTCAGTTTCAGAATTAAGTAAGTGGTAGGTATTTCTACTTCTTTAGTTAACAGAGACTGTTGATATTGACAAGAGGTGCAGGGTAGATATTCTTGTGTGTACTGCAGTAGTTGATCAGTTCTTAAGTGTGTATTTATGTGATTAAAAGATCAGATTAATTAAGATATATATTACCTTCTCAGGTTCATTTTGGTTCTACTTGTAATGTGTTAGTGATTACCAGTAGTTGTACCATGCGTTTAGCCCTTTGAAACCAGTTACATTTTTTTTTTTTTTTCCCAATGAGTTTATTCATCTTAGGAAAGGTTCCTTATGCTGAAAAATTTAATGACTATCATATCTAATCTCACCAGTTCAACAGATTTCTTGTAGGCAAATAAAATTGCTTAAAAACAGCAAAATAAGTATTACTACATATTGCTAAATGGAAAGAGTTAGTTTTCCCTTTTGAGACACCCTTGTCTTGCAGGTGGAGCAATTGTCCCAGAAGGCTGAAAAGCGAGAACGAATGCGAGAGTACCAAATAGTGGAAGGGTACTCTGGGTGGTGGTTCCCGTGCACCAAAGGCCTGGGAGTTTGTTGCCATCCACCCTGCACTGATGAGCAGCGCATACCACTCAAGCCAGGAGACATAGTGGCTGTCACTCGTTGGAAAAAGTATATCGTCAGCATTGTTATTGTTGGTGTTGTGGTGGTGGCATCAGGCTTTTCTGGATGTGGATTTGGAGGAATGCAGGCTAAAGTTGCCCATCTCTTGCGGTCCACCAGCCTCCTTTGGGGAATAGGGAGGGAGTTAATGGGGATTTGTAAAATCGAGCCATCATTTTTATTAGAAGGGTGTGTGCTTAGCTGGTATGCTCGTGCTCAGAGAATGGATGTAGGTAGGGTAGCAAAAGAGGTATAGGGGAGTGAGTTGGAAAGTGGGCAATGGAATGGTAGTTGAAGAAGAAAGTGGATGTACTGATTTACCTTTTATTTATTTATTTTTTCAAGGGCACCTAATTCAATTTGAGTGCCTACTGCAAATTTATGAGCACTGTTCCCAGGCTGAGGAGTCTGAAGATGCTGTGTTCTTACTGCTACAAAAGATTTACTTGGATTAGGAGAAGCCCCACAGGCTGAAGGCTTGAAACATATCCTCAAATCAGTGAGTTTTTAAGAATTGCATAGTTGGTATGGGAAATAGACTGTAACACATGGTAAGCTCTTGAAAACATGATAAGTAACTCAATCAATTCTCTTTCAGTGGAGACACTTGTTGAGTATACAGTAGGTTAACTAATTTTCCAAGATAAAGTCACACTTGTTACAATTTTTTTGCTCTTAAGTCAGTTACTGTTATTGTTGAATTGTAGACCAGTAAAACATGCGTACAATCTATTTTACTTAGGAAGTTGTTGATGAAGATTCCTATATGCCTTTGGTGCAGCAGATGAATACAGGTACAAACAAATACACTAGGTGAAAATACATTGTTTTTATGTGTATGATTTCAAGTGCATTTTATGTAGAAGTGTTAATATTAACATGTCAAGTACCACCTTGCTTCAGAAGAGCTAAGGCGTGGCAGTATAGGTAGAAAACTTGACTTCCTCAGTAGTGTGCTTTGGCTGTGGAGAAAGCTGTACTGACATCTAGGATTTAGGCTTGAAGAAATAACAAGTAGGCCAAAGGTACAAAGGTAAGGTAGGTAGTATTTGCAGCAAAATTTATTCATGTGTGTTTCTCTTGCTACTTTGCATATGTACAGTCTTCATTTTTATTCATTTACTTTTATTATTTTTTTACATAGATATTTTTCTGTTAAGTCCACAGTAGTATAAGAAAAATTTCCTATTAATATTGCATTGGTATCTGTGAAGCTGCTTTGTCAGTTCCCTGAATGTACAGTACTAGCTGTGTGAAAAAAAATGTGGTATTTGGACCACATCACCAGTATGTAATGAGACTTACACTCCTTGATAATCTAAGTAATGTTACCACTTCTCCTAGGTATTGGTTATATGGGGAACGGATCAGCCAAGCACATTCTACTGCCTCTTCTTCCACCCGACACCGAGGTTGGTTTCCACGCCGTTGTGCCGTCCAGATTGTATGTGGCACTGAAAGTGATCCTGAGACTACCAGTGATACCAAGCCCAGGAAGAAGGACAACAAAAAAGAGCGGTGATAGCATAAGGATACACTACCAAGTTTGAAAGAAGAAGAGGAGAGTGAGTGAAGTAATGTGATAGCCTGTAGGTGGAAACATAAGGAGGTATTACCTATTTTAGATGAGGAAGCTAAGAGTGAATGAAGTAATGTGGTAGCCTGTAGGAAGAGGTAGAAAAAAAGCTTGAGGGTATATAAGAGTACTGGATGAGTAAATGCGCTGATATAAGTAGAGATAGATGATATAACAAAACATAGAGTGTGGAAGAGATATGCCTTTAAATAATAGTTATGCTGCATGCACTTCCCCTTGGAAGAGCTAAGGCATTCCTCCTGTTGAGAGGACATAGTTTGGTGCATGTAACCCTTTGCAGATGGAAGCCCCTTTTGACACCTACTATTGGTCCTGGAGCAATGTCAAATGTTTACTTTCGGGGCCCTTATTCCTATAAACTTTTGAGGCTTTCTAGCACAGCTTCCTTAACAGTTTATTTCTGCATGTGGCATGATATTCTCTTTGTGAAATTGATGCATACTGGTACTCTGTCAATACAATTTTTAAAACTGTGAATACCATATGGTACATGCAAATATTAAAATATAAGTGAAATGTATTGCAGTGAAAGATGAGCTACACAGTCTCCTAACCGACAAGAGTACCACATGGGCTGTGGTCAGCAGTGCTTTTCAACTCACAAGATGGTGACCTGTAGGGTGGAGCCAAGAACTTTGAGCTATTGATTGATGAGTGAATGAGTGTATGGCTCATTTTATTGGGCACTGTGATGATAATCCTTCTACTTTTATGACTCCTTTCTCCTGTATTTATAGATCCTACCTAAATCATTTATTAGTGGAAATTAGAGTTAAGATGACATAAAAGGTATTTAGAAAAAAATATGTAGGTATTGAGTGTGTTAAATGTAGTGAGGGAAGTAGAAGGGTATAGTAAATGTAACATGCCAAATGGGGAAAAGAAAGAGCATTAGTCAGGGAGTTGGGATGTTAACTGGATGAACGTTTGTAGAGGGGAAAAAATTGATTAGAAAGCATTGGAGACAATAATATAGTCAGGATAACAAAACCGCTTGAAAGTTTGAAATGGGAGAGTAACAGTAGAGTAGCTGAGATAAAAGAAGAATAAAAATGAATGTGTATGGAGTTGAAATGGAAAGGGAAGAGTTAAAGAATGGCTGCTTAAGAGGATTTTTGCTATATGAAAAAGATGGTAGAGTTGCAAGGCTTCAGTGTTGGAGAGGTGAGAGATGTAGCGGAAGGGGAATGTAGAAGTTGAACAGTTAGCAAGGTTGGAGGTGAGAAGTTGTGTGTGTAATTGAAAGTAAAGATAAGTTAGAAGAAACGTTGACATTAGTTTTATTTCTAGATTAGTATTGCTGTGTGATGTGCAGGTTATGAATTTCTACAAGAATGGGAATGGAATTATATTGATGAAGGTTTTATTGTTAGTGTAGCTTGTCCTACTGACTGCTTAAAAAAAACAGAACTGACTGATGTAGACATACCGGTACCCGGTAATTATAAATGAGCATCAGATGCATTTTGTAGAATTATTTATTTATGATTCATAAATACTGTATCAGAATACTGTATTGTATATATTAATACAGTAGTTGAACATTGCTGTGGTAAGGGTTTGGTGATTACTATGCATGGTATGAGCATAATGAAAAAAACATTTTGCATAAGTACCATATCTCTGTGTTGTGCCCATTTATGCCACATTTTTATTACCTAGAAATGTTAGCTCAGGTGCTAGTCCATAATTTAAGTGGTGATTGACGATTGTGGCCAGCTAGTTTGTAGTTTTCACTCTCTTCAGAACAACCAAAGTGACTGTAGCCTGTTCAATATACTTTGTCTCCAGTGTCTGATGCTTGCCCACTTAGATAAGACAACATTGGTATTTGGTGTGGGAAACTGGGAAGTGCTTTTTGTAAAACCGGAACTCCTTCATTCCAGTTGGTCCTTCTGCATCTTGATCAACTGGTCCGGTGATTGGGGGAAATGAATCATAGGGAAGGGATTCGTGTTAATTCCAATTTCATCAACTAGAGACATCCTTATTGTGTTCCATATAATTATCTGGGCAGAATAAAACAAACAGGCATCTTAGTGCTGAAGATGTTAAAAGTAGACAAGTAGAGTCATATTCCTCTTCCCCTGCAGGCTGAGTTCGTGCCTACAGTCCACTAATGTGAAACTGACCATGGACCATCTTATCATATCCAATGCTTAGGCAGTAACTTTGGGGATACGGAACAGGTAAATGATAAACCATTTCATGATTTCAGTCAGAGGAGTCTCATTGAACCTGGATAGTCATCAATTATTAGCCAGAATGTAGTGAAAAAATAGTAACCTTATTTCCCTCAGTTCAAAGGGAATAATATTGAAATGGTAACCAGATTTAAATGAAAAACTAATTAATTTAGAATAGTAAAGAATACTTATTGTCAAGTATTGTTGCCTGGAGTGAGCAAACATTATGAGTAAATACTTAGTAGTTTGACTGGTCCATCTGTTTTCTCTCTACTTACTGTAGTTCTAAGTAACTTGAAAGGTTAACTAGGTTGGGTTTTATTGGCTGTTTCATTAAAGTTGAGTGTGTGAAGGTGTAGGCAAACCTCTTGTTTATGATGCTTAATTTTAGGACACCTGTTAGAACAGAAAATGGTTAGACCACTTTCCACTGAACATAGTGCTAGCAGTAATGAGGTAAAAAATTTAACTTACCATTATGTGTTTCGGTGATTGACATACTGTTAGTTGTTTCAATGATGATATCAAAAGTTATGCGTTCAGCGATGATGTCAAAAATTGGTGGTTTGTCTTCCCTAGTTTTGACTTATCTTTAATGATATGGCCCAATTTCATTATTGCATTGGCAGAAAGCTGAGATCATGGCCAAATATTGTGATTTAGAAACAAGATACAGATAGTCCTCATTGAAAGTTACTCTTTATTCACCATGAAGTTGTTTGATGTCAGAAATCTCTAATATATGTTTTTAACCTCAGCTAGTTAAAAAAAAAAAAAAAAAAAAGTTTAACTTAACTACTTGTCAGAATGTCTTTTATGACACTTGTACAGTCACTGGGCAATTTTGTTCAGCTTAGGAGTGACATTCGAGTTGGGAAAGGTTATTCTTTATATAAATAGCTTATTCTAAACCCTTTCACTACAAGAGATCCTTCCTAAGTTGTATAATTATCTTTTGGTAGCCTAATTAAACTGAAAAATATAACATTGTAGTGAAAGTATTTTGGATGCACACTAGGTAGACTTTAAGTGAGGACTGGCTGTATGTGAAGTGCTGTGCCTGGCCATGTTTTGTATCACACACACTGCCGTACATACCCAAGTCCACATGTAAACCATATATCTGACATTATGATCAACTCAGATGCCAGTGTGGAATTCAGTGTAAGGGGAGTATTATTGAAATTTATTAGTGTTGTAAAGCTGCAATTTCATCATCATCATCATCATCATCATCATCATCATCATCATCATCCGGACCTTTCCCATCCTGGGGCAGGGCGAGGAGTATTAACGTCCAGACAGCCCCATTGTGCACAATTCAATGGGCCATGCATCCATTCACCCATCATTCAAGCCCCCGGAATCCTGGCTCTATCAGATGTGCCAAAAACATTCACCACATTCTGTTGCTTCACACAAATGCATCCAATAGAGTCAATCCAGACACTGTCCTGTTAAAAGGGGTGCCAAATTCCTGATCATGCACTTCTCACAACTTTCATCCGGCCAGCTCGATCTCTTGTCGGTCCCCTAGCCTCACCGACTTCCATACCTCTCTCATAAAAATTTAACCATTATAAACCTTTCACTATGAGATACCATGAATAAGATTTATCAGCAGTAGCAAGAATAAGATTTAAAAGTTCTCAGTTTGTACAAGGAATTAACTGCCTCATCAGTGATGAATTTCCTCCTCTGTTCTTACAGACAGGCAGTTTTGTTCCTTGTAGGAAGATGAAGGATTAATAACCTTTCATCTCTTATTTTTACCACCACCAGACTAGTAAAGGTGATAGCCCCTACAGTTCGATGATCTTTTACATGTTAGTCCATGTACAGTAGCTCTAGGTGATTTAATTCAGCTTAGGATAGACTTTTCAAACTGGAGAGGTTTTATATATAATGTGTATATATATATATATATATATATATATATATATATATATATATATATCTGTATATATGTAGCTTTCATTAATCCCTTCACTACTAGAGATCATTCATGAATTGAGTGAAAACCATCCGGCAGTTGTAAGAATAAAATTGACTATGTCATCAGATTCAAGGGGCTAATAGAGATTATGTCTAATCACTTCAGTATCAGGGAGCTTCCTTTAACTGAGAGTTATTTTCTGAAGTAGCAAGAAATCTTTGCCAGTAACCCCTTTGTTTAAATATATAGTTATTTGTATATAATTATACTGGATTGATATTCAGGGACTGGATTCTAATGGAATCTCTCATTCTTCATATTATTCCTGATTGTAACAAGATTGAATAAATTTGCATTGTACTCAGGAGGTTAGTATAGCAAATGAGCTGATCACAGTGTTAGATACCTGTATGTATATATAGTTTTTGTCCAGGGAAGTGTCGTTGATTACCAGTGTTGTTTACCTGAAATGCCCAGTAGTATAGTGGTAGAATACACCTGTTTGGTTACTAGAGAGGGATGCCTTCACATGTTGGCACCAATATAACTAGGCAGCTTGACTGCCCATTTATTCAGATGTCCCTCACATCCTTTCGTTGCCCTGAAAGGAGGTAGATGAACTGTAGAAGAGCAGATTTAGCCTGCAGTCCACTGGTTTTATGTTCAGATGAGGCAAGAACCACAATAAAACATATACCAGCTGGTTCTAATCTCCCAGGGTTGATCCCCCCCCCCCTTAACCCCTTCAGTCCAATGATGTATTTTTAATTCCAATCATGCTTCCACCAGACGGTCTTATTCAAGTTCGGGAGACTTTTCAAACTGACCGAGATAGGTGTAACCTTCATTAAACTCTTCAGTACAAAAGGTGTTTCCTTCGTTGAATAATGTTGTTTGAAAGTAGGAGGAAAAAAATATGGACATCATCAGACTGAAGGTATTAAATATTTAGGACTACAGCAGTCTAGCCTCAGGACCCTATGCCTCAAAAGGGGTAATATGAGACTGGTTGTTACTGTCTACCCAAGATACTGGATTAGCAGAAGAACAATCATGGAACATAGTTTTTTCACGTAAAATTTTATGTAGTCAGTAAGAAAATCCTTGCGTGTCATTTTTATCCAATTGGGTACTGTGCTGTATGATACAGTATTAATTGGGTTTTGAGAATATATGTTTTATTTTAATTTAACGTTATATTTACTGTATAGTTTGTGTTTTTATATTCTTGACTGAGTTTGTGATATCAGAGAAATAGAACGTAACATTCAGCCCATCAGGTAGTTACTTATTCACATTTTCTTTCCTTCTAATTTGAATCAGATAACCAGGGATGGGTTTATTTCACCTCCTGCACCTCATTTTCACAACACAGACAGTGCTTCAGCAGAACATCTCAACAAAAGATCTCTAGGAGCATCCTGCTGAAGTGGCAATTGTCCTGCAGTCCACAGGGTTCACGTCCAGATAAACCTGGGGCCAAAGGAACAGCAAGGAAGGGTTTGAACTGTTGAAAGTAAACCTTGTTTTTTTATATAATGCATTATCATAAGTAATAACTTTTTATATTACAGAATCTCATTTGACCTTTTTTTTTTTTTTTTTTTTTTTTCCCCAAGCCCTTGGCTATTCAGTTTTTAACATTCACTTTGCTTAGAGGGAGTTGATTTTGAAGCTCACTTAGTATGAAAGGTTGTTATATTTGTTTCATATTTCTTGCTTACCCCACCAGCTTTTTTTTTTTTTTTTTTTTTTTTTTTTTTTTTAAAGCAGCTTCTCTAAATAGCATTGTTTTAATCCTGTAACAAGCCAACTCCATTCCTTCTTTATCCCTGCACAATTGTTGACTCTGTACAGGGGTTTTATCCGCCCCTGTGTGGAGTACAACTCTCGTGTGGGGAGGCTCTCCACATACAGCTTTTCTTAATGGGTGAAGTCAAAGGCTTTTCATCTCATTAACACTCCTCCTCTTACTGACTTCTTTCGACCTCTGTGTCTTTGTCGCACTGTTGCATCTTTATCTCTTTTTCTATTGCTATTTCAATGGTCACTGCTCCTCTGAACTGTCTGCTTGCATTCCTCCACCTCTACGACGGGCGCGTAACACCCATCTAGCAGCAAACTCTCATCCCTTTTCTGTCCAGCTCTCTAATGCAAGAATAAACCATTACTCCCAGTCCTTCATTTATGCAACAAGTCAATTCTGGAACTGTCTCCCTCTGCCTGTGTTTCCTGCTTCCTATGATCTGTCTTTCAAACGCAGTTTGTCCAGGCATCTCGAAATGATCAGATCTTGAATTTGGCTCTCTCTTGTATTTTGTTTTTCTCTTGGAAGGAACAATAATTGCGGGCTTGCGGCCTTTGGTTCCTTCTTCTTCGCAAAAAAAAAAATCTTTTGAATTTTTACTTGCTATTGACAGACTGTTTTATTCAGCTTGTGAAAGAAATCTGATATTGAAAGGGTTAGGAATAATCTAATTTTACCTTGTTAGTACAACAGGTCATCCCAAATGTTGCTTATTTTACTTTTCATTCTTTTTACTTCTCATATTTTTCCTTCACGGTCTTTAACTTGGCAGCGCAGAATTTCACTCAGTGTTGGAAGCTGCGTAGGTTTAATCTTGTATGTGTTGTATGCCTTCTTTGGCCATTGTAGCTACCGTGCATCATTCATGCATTTGTTTGACATGCAATATATAGTTGCTTATTTTCATTTTCAGGAGGAGATAGTAGTGAAAAAAATTTTCTTCCTGTTGTTTCATTTTGTCATATATTGTACATTGTGTTGGATTGTATTGCTTTCTTAGTAGTGGTATGTATTGGACAGGTGTCAACTCTTATGTTCTTCAATTGTGTACCTTTCTCTTTTATTTGGTGCTGGTGTTATTCTATCTATCTGTCTAGTTTCTGCAATAATGTATTTCATATTAGTTGTTGATTCCCTCAGCTTTCAGCATCCCATGTCCTCTTATATTTATGATTTATATTGCAGTTATATGATTTTTTTTTCCTTTGAGTTCCACCATTATGTTAGATTGTTACAGATTTATTCTACTCTTCATTTGGTTTGATGATGATGATTTGGTTTCACCAAACAACGATTCATTTGCCATTAACTTTGTTACATTACATGTAAGTGGTACAAAATATCAGTTTAACTTGTCAGGCAAGTGGTACTTCACTTGTTTGTCTGTGCTTCTTTAATGCATCTCACTTATATGAGTATTGCTGTATCACAGTGATGCATAGTGTCATGACAATGTTTTCCCAGTATTTCATTGGCATTGATTGTCACTGAATCCTTGTTGCAGAATTTCATAAACGATAATTCAGCTGATGTAGCTTAGGTGGGGAAAAAAAAAATGGAGGAAGGCTTTGACTTGTGAGGTAAAAACAAGATTCAAAATTTTGGGCTTGGATTTTGTAGGAAATTATTGTGTGACCCATTTCACTGATAGTTTTCATTCATAAACCAAGTGCTTTTACATATATATATATATATATATATACAGTAACCCCTCCAATATCCGGATCAATAGAGCCATTGGTAGGTTCGGATATTGGTTTCGTCCGGATATTGGGCCCCAGCTTATGGACTTGTACTTACGGACCCTAACACAGAGAAACACCTATACAACTTCCTCCGGACATGCATAGCACCTATTTAACACCCAAATCACACCAATAAGGCACATAAATGACTGAAATAAATGCAATAGAAACATAAAATGTGGGTTTAGAAGTATGTTCATACATTAATAAACATTCTGGTACTTATGGACTCTAACCGAACCTAACCTAACCGAACCTAACCGAACTCTGAAAAACATTCCTACTGCACATGCATGAGGTAAGTTTAGTATGGAAAGAAGTACAGTATGACACTTTCTGGTAAGTATAGTATGGGAAAAAATACAATATGAAACATTCTGGTAAATATAGTATGGAAAATAGTACAACATGAAACATTCTGGCTACTTACAGCAAGTCCCTGGCCACCTCGATGAATAACCGCCTCCTCTCGGACTCTGACAGTAAGAACGATTTCCTGAAGCACTTGCACTACACTCTTCCTGAAGTCTTGCACTGAACTTAGTCACTAACACACAGAAGTCATGGCGAACAGCGCAGGTCTTGTCGCAGTGAGAGACAGGCGGGAAGTGGGGAGGATGCAGCGGCGCTCTATCGGACGTCGGAGGAATGACGAACCAAAACAATGCTCTCACGCGGCGCGCGCGGCAAGTTCAAATTACGGACGGCAAAAAATCGATTTTTTTCCCAATTTTTTTGGATTTTCGGACCATTTTGGGAATGTTTGATCCCAGGACGATAAGGTTCGGTTAGTGGGGATGTTCGGTTATTGGGCGTCCGGATATTAGAGTGATTACTGTATATATATATATATACACACAGTAGGTTCGCACAGTGCGCATCATCACAGTGTGCGATTCGCATTGTGCGCGAGTGACCAAAAATCATAACCAAAAACCCTTGAATGCGCGAGTTTACCGCACAGAACGCGAGGCAGAGGCAAGGAGTGGCTCAAAAATGCCATTTTCTATTTGTGCGCGATCACCCCTCACACAGTGCGTGACGTGTTGTCATGTTGTTGCGCAGAAATTCCCGGGCATTCTACTGTTGAGGATGAAGAGGATGCAATGTCAGAAGTGTCAGCATTGGACTTTGAAGGGTTTATGGCCAAAGTGAGTGACTTTGATGCTCCTGGGGAAGGTGCTCAAGAGGAGTCTGTGGAGGGAAGAGTTGGTGTGGTGGGGAGTGCGGCACTGTAAGTGTCGCCGTGCCTCGGATCAGGCCTGTTGTCTAGTGTTGTTAAGGTGACTACCCATATTTTTGTTATAGTACCTATAGCTTTAGTACAATGTCTGAAAAATATGACCTTTATTATGTCTCTAAGGGCCAAAAAATGTCCAGGTATGAGGGAGTACCGCCCATATGTAATTATTCCCATAAGATTATGTATTCCCAGTACGCGAATTCCCAGTGCGCGAGGTTGTGGACCGCCCAATCTCTCGCGCACTGTGCGGGCCTACTGTATATATATATATACAGTCAAGTTGCCTATGGCGCATACTTCTACAGCACGGTTTTCTATGACACGACAAGGTGCCAGACCCCCCAAAAACGAACCATGCATATAAACTTCCTATTGCGCAGGTGCAGCAAGGTTTGAAATGCGCGGGTAAATTCCCCTGGTGGCACACTCCCCTGTTTGTAAACAATGAAGATGGCGACCACTTCAGCTCCATACTACAAGTGCTCCAACTGTGGACTTTTTTCTCTCTTATGAGGAGGTTAAACTTCACCATAATCATTGTGTTAAGTAATGAAACATTAAAGATTCTTTGTGTATTATGACTTGAATATAGGTTTGTTCATAAAACCGCTATGAACGAGTTAGTGACGAAGCATCTACCTCTGAGCAAAGGCAAAGTGTAATGCCTCCCATTATCATCATTATGTATATAAGAATGGTTATTAATGTGTTAAATGTGAGTTTTGTTGACACTTGAGCATACAAACTGTATCAAATAAATTTCTTCAGTCAGTGCTTGACCTGGCGGCCACTGCCATCTTTAATGTTTTGGTTGGTCAGCTGATCTGTGTCTACTCGGCTAGGTTTTTTTTTTATCGATCTGCAGTACGTGGTATTGCCCAAGTAGACAGAAGACTGATGACCCTCTCGTCTTTTGTGCCTATTGTTTCACGTAATACATGCATTGACTGGTTGCTTGATTGTGTGCGTGTGTAAACTGGGGAAAAATGGGGAAAAGAGGGACTTTGGGTGAACGGCCAGAGTCAAATTCCATTTTCCCATAGGTTTAGTTATTTGTATGGCATGGTTTTCTGTGGCGTGGGCTTGGTCCAGAAGCAATTAGCCGTGCCTTAGACGAGTTGACTGTGTGTATATATATATATATATATATATATATATATATGTACAGTATATACACAGTATATCGGAAAAAGTCCGACAAAGCCAGGCAGCAGTCCGGGCTGCCTGACCACTTCAGCTGTGTTCACCACAATAAGGTAAATAAAAGACATGTTTATCAGTATTCAGTACAGTATTATTATATATTTTATACCATTTGATTAATGTAGTGAAGTTATAACACAGTACAGTACCACAATGGTAATCAAAACAGTTTAAAAACCGTTCAGTGTGATCCGGACTAATGTCTGATGTATCGGAAAAAGTCTAGATTAGCAGGGGGAAGTCCGGATGTTGCTTTTATCGGAATTTCGCATATTTCGGAATGGTTTGGGCCCCAATTAGTCCATTATAGTGAGGTCTTGCTGTATATATATATATATATATATATAGGTATTTATACCTCATTCATCTGTCATCCAATCCTATGTCATCCCATGAGGAGCGTAGAAACCCGGGGCTAGACAAGTTGATCCTGACATTTAAGATGAGAGTGGCCAGTCTCATTCATCCTTAAGTGGCATGATGTGAGCATTATATAAATACATACTGTATATATATATATATATATATATATATATATATATATATATATATATATATATAACTTGCATGAAGGCGTGTTAGTGCCAACTTTAACATAGCGATGTGAGACTATGGTGTGGCATGAAAATGAAAAGTCAGGAGTGAGAGCAGTCGAGATGGAACTGCTGAGGAATGTATGTGGAGTACAGAGAGTGGATAGGATACAAAATAATGTGATTCGTGAAATGTGGAGTGAGGAAGTCAGTGGACACCAGAATAGAAGAGAGTTTTGTGAGATGGTATGGTCATGTGGATAGAATGGTTAAATATAGTGGTGAAAAAGGTGTATCTGAGCAAATTTGACGGAGGGAGGAGGCGATGTAGACCAAGGAGAAGGTGGAGGGATATGGTGGATGAGTGTGAGGAAGAGAGGTATTGAAGTCGTTGAGGCTAAGGGACTGACAGGAGATCAAGCTGGCTGGATGAATGTTGTGAGAAGAAGTGCATGATCAGGGATTTGGCACCCCTTTTTAACATGACAGCGTCCTGATTGACTTAGTCGGATACATTTATGTGAAGCTGCAGAATGTTGTGAATGTTTTTGGCAGTGAGATAGAGCCAGGATTCCGGGTGCTTGAATGATGATTGAATGGGTGCGTGGCCCATTGAATTGGGCAACTTGGGCTGTCTGGACATTGCTGCTCCTCACCCTGCCCTAGGGTGGGAAAGGAGGTCC
The DNA here is from genome assembly GCF_032717465.1 of Coenobita brevimanus. NCBI lineage: Eukaryota > Metazoa > Arthropoda > Malacostraca > Decapoda > Coenobitidae > Coenobita > Coenobita brevimanus. The sequence goes on from NC_136978.1 coordinate 4,972,998, forward strand.
GGATGATGATGATGATATATATATATATATATATATATATATCCATCCGTCAATCCATCATCCAATTCTATGTTGCCTCATGAGAAGCGTAGGAACCCGGGGCTAGGCAAGTTGGTCCTGACATTTGAGTGACCAGCCTCACACATCCCTGAGTGGCATTACATGAGCAGTAAACCCCAACCAACTCTTGGATATAAACCTACACCGGCTCAACCGTAATTACTCACTATACCACCAGATGCCATAGTTTGGTTATTTGATGACCACCCAGCGTAGTAAATGGTTTCCCGGTGTACAGGCTCGTCACTCAGTTTAGGGTCACCCATAGGTAGAAGGAAGAGGAAAGAATGAAGGAAAGACAGAAGAGGGTTTGTAAAGTTACCCGTAGCCAGGAGGACGAGGAAAGAATAAAGGAAAGAGAGACAGAAAGGGAAGGAAGAGAGGAAAGGGCAGACACTCAAAGCAGCATTACATTGAGTGAGTGGATGGTGGGCACCCCCACCTACCACAATATCTCCAGACTTTATTTAGCCTTCATGCGCTGAATTGCCCCAGTTGAGTCGAATAGCCCCATGTTTCGGTAAATGCCGTAATATAAAATCGGAGTTGCTTTATTTATGGGTTACGTTAAGTGGGGTTGGTGGAGGATTAGTGCCCCTCCCTGTAAAACAATTAACTCTAAGCCCTTGGCCACCCCGTCTGGGATACATGGCGTCTGGCAATGAATGAATGAATGAAATACTGTACAGTAAGGCTTATCTGAGCGGCCTTACTGGTTGAGGCAGCCTTGCCCTTCTATAGGTGTTTTATGCATTGGCCTTAGTCAGTGATTGTGACATACAGCCTCAAACTACCTGACTTAAGGTCCAGTGTAGCCTTTAGGCGGTTATGCGTGAGGGCCCTTTACGATGACATTTTTTTTTATTTGTTGTACACTGTTGCTTTAACCCCTCAACATTAACTACAAGAATATATTTTTTGTTTCATTCTGGCGGCCACCAGAAGAATTGTAGTGAATGTGTTTCAGGCAGTCATCCTCAACCCCTCATTAATATGACTTCTTGTTACCACCAGGCAATTTTTATTCAGCATTTGGTAATGAAGGCCTTAAAAATATGTGTCAGGAACTCATTCAGTAAGGTGACATCTAAATCATGTTACCCCTAGACGATTTTATTAAGCATTGTGAAGAGGTCTCGTAATGAAACGGTTTGGCATAGTGATGAAGAAAGGAAAAGGAATGGGTAGGGATGTGAAAGGAAGGGACAAGTGGTGGGTGGGGGCGAGGTCAGTAGGGAAAAGTAGAGGGAAGAAAGTGGGGACGGGAGGGGTGGAGGGAGGCGTGTTGAGAATGGATAATTGTCTTTCCCGCCTGAAATTGTGTTGCCGCCCAGGTTTGTATCGCCTTCGTGACATTATCCAGCCAGACCACCATTTCTAGTGATACTGTGCTAGTGAGTGATTTTTAGACGGGGTAACTTCAGTTGGTTGCTGGAATTTAGCTACGTTCGCTTTGATTTACACTTTGCACTTATTTCTCTTATATGTTACTGATGCATATATGTCGATGCCGAAAAGATGGACATATACAAGGCAATATGAAGGTGTACTCTGTAATATAAATCGCCAAGAAGTGCAAACGACCGTACAACTCTTCCTCAGCCCGGCCTACCTTGAATTTTAATTTTCCAGAGTTATCGATTTTGAAAGGACAATAATAAATTACAGGACTATATTAGGTTGTATGCAAAATAAATCACATGGAAAGTGCAACTAATTACATGGAAGTGTGAGGAGCAAAGATGGTGAGGAGATACCGTCTCGTCCACCGGCTGGTCAACAGGGCGTCACGGCGTGTTTATGGCAAATCCTTCCCTCCATGGCTGTCAGGGGTAACAAATGCCGCGCCGCAAAAGATGGGTCCTGCCACCGTTATTAATACTGCGGTTGGCGTTGCTGCATTGTTGCCCTAGTGAGGCCTCTCGCTTTTTCGCCCAACCCGGCAGTATTTTAATTTCCTGCAGGCCATATGGGTATGTTCTGATCATTTTACAGTATGTATTATTATTCACGGTTTTTAGTCTGCTGTTGTCTAATTTCTTGGGGAGAGAGTCCTCGGTTTAAGCAGGAAACCTTTTCATAGTGAAATAATCTAGCAGAAGCAAAAATTTAGAGAAAAAGGACTAATCCAAGTACCCATCTCGCTGTCTGCCTGCTTATCTATGCTCTCCTATCAACCTACCTCTCCTCCCTGCCTATCTCCCTGTCTGCCTGTCTACCGGGCTGCCTCTACTTATTCCCTTACCTACCTGACCTTACCTACCTTCCTGCCTAGTCTGCCTGCCAACCTGACCTTACCTGCCTTCTTGCCTAGCCTAGCCTACCTACCTACCTCCCTACCTGCCGCCTAGGCATCCCCATCAGCATCAGGGAGTCAGGTGGTGGGATGCACATTTGGCTTCACCAGCTGTTGACTTCAATATGTAGCCCCTTTTTGTGCGTCTTATGGACAGGTGTAATGATCTCGTCACACCTGTGATTAATGTACTCCAATCATCACCTTTGTTATTTTTTTTAGTACAGCAGGCACTGTCACAACCACCATCATCCCATCACTATCACCACCAGTATCATCATTAGGAGTATCACCATCACTGTCATCACCACTACTGTTGTCACCATCACCACTATTATCATCACCACTCATCACCACAGTTATTACCACTCATCACCGTCACCGTCATTATCACCCCCACCATTGTCACTACTACCACTATCACAGTAAATTCCTCCCTTGTTACAGTTATCATCCTCACAGCCATTTTCACCATCGCTTGTCACAACCAATACCCAGTTCCGTTAGATGAACAGAAGACAAATATAACGAGATGAGAAAAGGGGTGGGTGGGAGAGGAATGAAAGGAAGGAATGTGTGGAGGAAAGATGTGCAGGGGGAAGCAGAAAGATGTGCAGAGGGAAGCAGAAAGATGGGCAGAGGGAAGCAGAATGGAAGGAAAGAGTGAATATGTAAAGGGAAAGAGAGAGAGAGAGAGTAGACGCAACAGAGAGCCAATGTAACAGGCAATTAAAGGTGGGTAATTACGGGTACACATAACCCACCATTACCGCGGTGTGTGCTGCATAGGAATAGGACTGTAATGTAAGTGGTGTAGGAGGCTTCGTAGTATCTCTGTTAGTGATAGGGGATGTGGCTGGAGCATGTCCGGCTCAGGGAAGATGGACGCCCCTGTCCTGCTTAGGCTTAGTTGCGGGTCATCCTTGGGCAAGGTGTAGCACTCGTTAGCCCACCGAAAAGGTAGTAGGTGGATGGTTACTATTTTCCTGGGAGGTTCTGCTATGGAAGTGACGTGAGCCATGCCCGGTAGCTGTATCCAGGCGGAGAACTACATCACATATACCAAGATGTGAAAGTCGAGGTTTTACTATTGCTGTATTTACGGACGGTTTAGTGGGGAGGTTAGCTTTAGCTTTAATTCCTTCTCTGGTAGGGGGCACTTAATAAGCTGAGTAAAGTTGTCTGGTGGTACTAAGGATAAAAGGTACGCCATGGGAATGAAGTGGTTAAAATCAGAGTATTATTAATGGCTTTTTGTCTCAAGTCCCCTCCTCTCCAACCCCATCCAGTCACTCGTAGCAAGTGTTGCATCATTCAGTCTTCTGCTCAGTTACACTGGGAACTCTTGAAATCTGCCTATTTTGCCTCCCCCTAAAGGCAGGCAAGCAACACCCTTATGACCTACACTCGTACGCATTTTCTGTCCAACTCTCTGATGCAAGACTTGGTATTCTCATTCATGTACACAACTGGTCTGTCTGTTGCACTGCCCCCAACTTATTGTCTTCCAAACACTATTAATCCAGGCATTTGAAAGTGCACATCTTGATTTAGACACAGGACGTTTGTGGAAAACATTTAGCCCTTGCTCTTTTTCTTATACAGTTCCATAAATTTCCACATATTAATGCAGTAGTATTTGTTTCTTGACCCTAGTTGTCATTTGTTTGTGCAGAATTTCTTGTTAGTCTGCTTGTACAGTTTATTATGCAATTTCTTTACATCTAATTATTATTTTTTCCTACGCATTTTCCTTGCTCCTAGTGTCATAAAATTTACATTGTTTATCAGTTATTCTTTTTACTAATTCATTATTCTTGATTTTTACGTATATTTATTTAATCATCATTATTAGTTAGGCAGTTTCTGTTGATGTAATTCATTTCATGTGTCGCATATTAATGTTGTACTTAAATGATACTGTTTTATTTATGTATCTTATCCGATGAGCAGGGTTTATGAGGTGTGTGTTTACTTTTTTCCATATTTTTTCGACCTCTTTAATTTCCTGTTGCCAGTCTGTTCTTTCCCTGTATCTCTCTTTCCTTTCATGTCTCCCTTTCTCTCTATTCCCTGTTCCCTTCTTACTTTTCCTTGTTTCTTTGTCTTCTGTCCTGTTTTTCCTTCTTGTTTTTGTCTTCTATACTTTTATCTTTCTTCCTTGCGTCACCCTCTTCCTTTCTTAACTCCCCCTCTCCTTTTCCTCCGCTTCCATCTCTCCTTTCCATGTTACTGTCTCCTATTCGGTTTCATTCTCTCTCATCCATTTGCCTCCCACTCTTCGTCTGTTCCTTTCATATATCTAATTATATCCATATATCCCATTCTTTTTGTCACCTTTTCTCACATTCTCTCTCTCTCTCTCTCTCTCTCTCTCTCTCTCTCTCTCTCTCTCTCTCTCTCTCTCTCTCTCTCTCCTGGTCCCTCCCTCTCTCTTCGTCTCTCCCTCTACCCGCCTCCCCATTTCGACCATCGCCTCCCCGTGGTGCCAGGATGCGGCCATGTTAGTGAGATGGCTGTGGCTGTCCGTCCTCACACCCTCCCTAATAATATATGATAATCACCTCCATGCTTTGATGTGCAATTTTATCAGTAATGGTGCATGAGCTACAAATTTTATGTTCGCCGCGAGATTCATGATATACTGTACACATACATACTGTACATACGGTAGATATATATATATATATATATATATATATATATATATATATATATATATATATATATATATATATATATATATATATATATATATACTGTATATATATATATATATATATATATATATATATATATATAACTGTACATACGGTAGATATATATATATATATATATATATATATATATATATATATATATATATATATATATATATATAACTGTACATACGGTAGATATATATATATATATATATATATATATATAACTGTACATACGGTAGATATATATATATATATATATATATATATATATATATATATATATATATATATATATATATGCATGTGTATGTATATGCCAGCAAATCACAGGTGCACATGACTAATAAGCTTCTGATAATGCACTAGGTAGCAGGAAATACGGCATATATTTCATACATACTCCTACATACACTGTGTGTGTGTGTGTGTGTGTGTGTGTGGCGGGACTGCATTATGAGCCAGGAAATGAAGGCTGTGGTGGTGACGGGGGACAGATGAGCAGGGGAAAAGAGAAGAGGCGGCAAAAACTACGACATTAGGATTTCACGAGGATGACACCCGTGACGTCATGGGTATCTGCTCGCTGATTGGCCCGGCTTTCTGGGATGTGGGGAAGGAAGAAGAAGGAGGAGGAGAAGAAAAGTAAGGAATAGGAGAAGAAGAGAAAGGGAGAAGTAGAGGAGGAGGAGGAATTTGATGATGTTAATGAGGAGGATGGTGTTGGTGATGATAAGGAAGTTGAAGAAGAAGAAAATGATATGGTGTTGGTGATGATAAAGAAGTTAGTGATGTTGAAGAAAATGACGATGAAGTGATAAGGAAGTTGGCAATATTGAAGAAAATGCGAGGTACGGAGAACTGACGCCAAATATGAAAACCTATGCAACAGTTTTAATACGAGTAACATTTAAAACAGTGGTGCATACAAAGTGATGCAGTGAATTGAGTAGTGGTCTGCTGTCTGAAGAAAGCGAGACCAATCCAAGAGCTGAGCGGGGAATAATTTGCGGACTGCTTTTCGTTGTCTTTACTGTCCATCCTACATGTCGTAAAAACGCCTACGCTAGTACCTTCACACTCACACCGCTCGCTGGCTCAGTGGTAACGTTCTCGCTTGCCATCTGGTAGACGGGAGTTCGCGCCTCGCTCAGGTTGCGAAAAGTTTCACTGACGAAGTGGGTGGTTACTGTCCTCCTTGAGCAGGGGGACGAGTGTGTGCGTGTGTGAAGGTCACAGCCTTGCCCTTAGGTTGGACTATATGAGCTTTCAGCTCCCTTCCTGGAGGGTAAAAGCTGACGATCACGACCATCAAGTGGTCCTGACAGACCCGGTGAATTGTAGTTATACCAATCCGGAATGAGACAGCCCTAGCATGTATTGAATATGGACGGTGGGTTTTATTGTCGAAGGGGTGACGTGGGAAGAAGTGTGGTACGTGGGATTGCTTAGCCTTAGGGAAGGAACTAGTTGCTCTGCCCGTAGATGGATCAGGCAGTTAGTTATTATTATTATTATTAACTCCTCCTCCTCCTCCTCCTTTTTCTTCTGTCCAACTCCAATACTGCCCATGATTGATGTGACATGACTGAATCGAAGTGCGTCATTGCTGAGTGATTTTCTTTTATTACTTTTTTTTTTTTTTTTTTTTTAAATAAGATTCTTCCTCTGGGCATATTGTATTTCTATCAGCCTTTCATGTTTGTTTTCCGGCCTCGCTAAGTATTTCCCGCCATGACAGCAGAATAAACGCACTCGCCGCTCTTTTGTCACTCTCTCAACTAGGAGACTTTCCTGCCATTGTCTCTTTGATATTGAAGGTTTCGTAACACCTCATCCTTAGCGATTTGTTTTGCGTATTACTGTACATCTTAACATTCTCCAGTATGCTGTATAATTTCAATATCGACTTGGTTTGCATCAGTAACGCAACAGAAGGATATATCCCCTTCCTCAACAATTTATTTTCCCAGTTACACTTAAATATTCTGGTGTATGTTATTGACGCAAAGTATATATAGACATTAAAAAGATGCAGCGTTCAGAGATTCTTCATGCGTGACTATCAATACCCGTGCAATTCCTTTTAAGAAGTTGGCGTTAACCTGTTCAGTCCATTGACGTATTTTCTGTATCAGTTATCTCCAGGGGATTCTGTTGAACTTAGGGGACATCTTTTATAGTGAAGGATTTTCTGAATGTTGTGTCTAACTTCTCCACTTCGAAAAGTCTCTCCAAAGCTGAGAAAAATGAAGTATAGGTCATCGTAGTGAAGGACTGTAATCACCGGTCACAGTGACTTAAGACACCTTTGCCCGCCCCTGGTCTGCTCTGGCAACAAATGGCCCTGCGATCTGCCCCCATTCACCTCGATGATATACGGAGGAGGGGCGTGGAGCGGTGAGGGGGAGAGGAGAGGAGAGAGGGAGAGAGAAAGAAGAGGCTCAGTGTGAAATGTACCATAGCAAAGTGAGGACACGCCTTCGCCACCCTGATTAACACGTCACTCGGGTAAGCTGTTGTTCTTACCCTTCCCTGTTTTTTTACTTGCTGTCAAATGCATATGTGTGTGTGTGTGTGTGTGTGTGTGTGTGTGTGTGTGTGTGTGTGTGTGTGTATGTGTGTTCGTTCTCCAGGTATATTGTGGTGTTTACTTACTAGCTGTTTACTTTGATCATGTTACTGAAGTATTTGAAACGTGTCATATTTAGTCGAACTAGATGTAGCAGACATAAAGTGAAAATGTAGCGGTGAATATGAGTTAATACTGTAGTCCACTTGGCGTACTTGTCTGGGGTATAAGTATGCTCCCTCCCATTACTAAATTTATTCATTTGTTATTAATTTACTTATGTATGTATTGAATTAATTGATTGTGTGTACCAGGTATTCCAATCGGGGTAACGGAAAGCAGGAACTGTGACGTTAGTAAGGTTGTGTGGCCCACCCTGCCCTGTGCCATACCGTGCCAGTCCCTCCACCCACACTCTACCTCCTTCCCTGCCACCCTTCCGTCCCGATGCCACCCAGACGCAAGGTCAGTCCCGCCGTAGTAACCTGGATCATGTGCAACGAGAGAGAGAGAGAGAGAGAGAGAGAGAGAAAGGTGAATAGGTTAGACATAGACTTCATTTTTCGTTGAACACAAGGACGTACTTTGCATGTTATTCTTTGTAACTAGAGAATTTTACTAAGCTTAGGAGAGATGCCGTAGAGGTGAAGGCAAAACACAAGGTTTTGGTAAATAACGAAAGTAGAGGATATTTTTTCTCTTCCTTCCTCCTCCCATCCATAAGCATTTCCTTGTCTTCAGGTGCAAAAGTTCGAGGCTGAGAGGGTACGTCGGTGGAGGGTGAGGTTGGCGGTGGAGGAGCTGCGGTTACTGCTGGTAGAGGGAGGCGGGGGGGCCACCACCACTACCACCACTACACCCTGCACACCACCACACCTGCACCATATCACACAGTCTCACAGGTTAGTAGTCGTAGTTGTAGCAGCAGCAGCCGCAGTAGTAGTAGTAGTGGTAGTAGTTGTAGTAGTAGTGGTAGTAGTTGTAGTAGTAGTGGTAGTAGTAGTAGTAGTAGTGTGTGTGTGTAGTAGTAGTAGTAGTAGTGTGTACCGTGTGTGTGTGTACCGTGTGTGTGTGTGTGTGTGTGTGTGTGTGTGTATACCTCACATGAACTACACTAGCTTTTGTAAGTACGTACGTAAATATTTATTGCGTATACTGTACAACGAATGTTTATGTTCATAAATTCTCTCTCTCTCTCTCTCTCTCTCTCTCTCTGTTTACGAGTAAATTTTTATGATGATGCATTGCTTCACGTTTCATTGCAATGACGTCTAACATGTTTTTTCTTGCTGCATTTAAATTGCTGTATAGTTATTAATCATTTTTATGTTTTTTATTCATACCACAAGTGTGTGCATGTTTTATGCCTCTATGCTAATTTTATGCCTCTTCAGTGCCTATAGTGGACTCATTTAATGCATATTTTATACCTGTTTTTTACGCATGTTTTATGCCTGTTTGATGCTTATTTTATGCTGAATTTACGGTAATGTGTATTTGATGCTTCGTATGATTTTCATCCATCAGTTTACCACATACCACACGCTTATTTTATGTCTGTCATGCTTATATTGTTTGTTCTTAGTGTTATGTTTAACACTTTTACTGGTGGGCACTGGGAATGCTGCTGGAGCATGTATCCGGCTCAAGGAATTTGGACACCCCTTCTCTGTATAGCCCCGTGCCACTCAAGGGCAAGGTGTAGCACCCGCCAGCTCACCAAAAAGGTAGTAGGTAGAAGGTTACCTTCTTCTCGGGAGGCACTACCATGGGAGTGACGTGGGCCAAGGCTCGGTAGCTGGCCTTGCACAACACTCTCAGGCGGAGAACTCAATCATATTTACCAGATATTCAAAGGCGACTGAGATTACTACTCATATTCATAGATATCTCCTGTACCCAGCTCACCCTCTTGGGAACCTTGGCTCCTCCATTTTCTCTGCACCTCGCTTTGTGGAACAGTCTTGTACCAACCACGGCGAGGTGCTGTCTGCCTTAGAAGGGTGGCTGCTTGTTTGTGATCGATAGGTATGCTCGGTCAGACGGACCGGGGTTCAGCAACAACAACAGTTGATGGGCATTTCTAGTGTCTGAATAAAATGGTTTGACCTAAGGCTGGATTACATGATTAGTTTGGGAGGATAGAGCTGAAATGCTTGTGTGAGGAGCAAGTGACCTCATCAAATAATGCTTCAATCACTCAGTGTCTAGCTTACTCAAGGATGGTGATTTAGTTTGCATGTTTTTTTTTGTGCTAGCTGCTGTATCTGTGCTTCAAAACCTATGTTTGAATTTCATCGTGTAAACAAGCCTTTAGTCAGAATGTAATACTTAAATGCAACGCTACTGTTTCTTGGGTCATGTGTACAGTATTTCGTTGAACGTGTTGACAATGCGATTATGACATGTTATCAGTAATGTGATATGTGTATAGTGTGTGTGTCACCATATTGTTGTGTTGTGGTAGTGAGCTATGTTGTATTAGTTAGGATTGGTAGTGAGGGTAGTGTTGTGGTATGGTGTTAAGTATACAGTGTGGTGTTGTGGCATTGGCAGGGTGGGTGCGTGGCGGCGACTAGAGAAGGTGGTGGTGCTGGAGCTGACCCTGGCGCACCTGAGGCACCTGGCTGCACAAACACCAGGTCAGTCACTCTTACACGACTACCCTGCGAATCGCGTCACATGGGAGTACAAACAGTGCCTCCCTAGGTCATCCTAGTATCGGTACTGGGTTCTGTGGTTAGATTACTAGATTTCTGATCATTTATCAGTTAAAAGAACTACGTTGTACAATATACTGTATACGGAATATTATTACAGAACGGCAATAGAATGGAAATTCAGCTGTCGGTAGCATAATTACCAAACTGCAGACAGATTTAGTAAGCAGCTGTCTGCTGATTACTGCAGCAGAGATGTGGCAGATATAGTACCCCATAATGAAGCTTTGCTTATAAACATCATGAGTCTGATTGTCAGCAGGCTATTAGTATGACTTGGGGATATTGGGAGTAACATGAAAAGTTTTGCGATCAAGATGCACTTTCCTCAGAATGATGATATGTCAATTCCATCGTGGTCTTAAATATTTATGCACATATTCATAGTATAGAAATTGAAATAAAGAGGTCAGTGGCTGAAGAGATTGAGAAAGTACAGGGCGAAACGGCAAGAGTCAGTGGAACTGAAAAGGAAAGCAAATGAAAAATGGGTGCGAAAGTTTTGAGGGATTCCGGTAGATAAGAAATTGTTCAGGAAGTAAATAGTGAGGTGAGACTGAGAAAACAAAGTAGTACAGCAGTAATGGGAGCGAGTGGAGAAGTAACAGATTCTGAGAGGTGCAAAAGAAGAAAGAATATTGTTTTTTTTTTTTTTTATCATCATCTAATCCTGTGTTGCCCCATGAGGAGCGCAGGAGCCCGGGGCTAGGCAAGTTGGTCCTGACATTTAAGATGAGAGTGACCAGCCTCACTCATCTCTGAGTAGCATTACGTGCGCAATAAACCCCAACCACCAGCTGGATATAACCCTGCACAGGCTCAATCCGATTGGAGCGCCTTAATTACCCACTAAACCACCAGACGCCATAATTTGGTTATATGGTTACCACCCAGCTTAGTAAATGGTTTCCTGGTGTTCAGGAAACCATCTGGCTTGTCACTCAGTGTAGAGTCACGCATAGGCAGAAGGAAGAGGAAAGAATGAAAGACAGAAGAGGGAGTGTAGAGTCCGTAGACATAAGGAAGAGGAAAGAATGAAGGAAAGAAAGACTGAAGAGGCGGAAGGAAAGAGGGAAGCAAGAGAGGAAAGGGCAGTCACCCGAGAGCAGCACTACTTCCGGTGAGTGAATGGTGAGCGCCCCCACCTACCACTATTATAATGTAACTGATAACCGAGTGGTAGTGCTGGGAAACCTCGTTTGTGTAGATCTGCACGAATAAGAGGGTCACTGGCGAGGTAGAGAAAACATTGCTCAATATGAAGTGCGGGAAAGCTGCAGAAATGAATGGGACTGCAATAGAGTGAGCCAAAGAAGGGTAAGAATAGCAGTGGTTGTTTAGATATTCCGGTGTATGCTTGGAGAAGGTTAAGGGCTGTATGTAGCTGTTATGGATCAATTAAGATTTTCTATTAAACATGCATGTGTTCTTTCAGGCGCCGTCCATCTGTGGCGTGAAACAGTGCATATAACATATCTATGTTAATATAGATTGAGAGATACATAGACAGATAAATGTGTCTGTATGATACATGTAGCTTCAAGAGACTAATCTAAAGTTTTTGCTCATAACCTGACGCTGGTGTCTGCAGCCTCCTGCAATGACAGTGACGGTGATGGTGGTGGCAGCAGTGACCACTACCGAGCTGGCTACCTCAGGTGTCTGGAGGAGGTCATGAAGTTCCTTGGCCGCACCGCTGCTTCTCAGACTCACCTGTCAGCGAAATTATGGCGCCACCTGCATATACCTTCACCCACTGCACTACCCACCTCCTACACGTCTCATCTACCGCAAACCCAGTCTCCCATCCCCAGTCAGACCCAGGTGTTCCCTGTAAAAGTTAGGGACATCGACAAAGGTAGCAGTTCACCTCTGGAGCCTACAAAGGCACTGAGATTTTCTTACAGCAAAGTTTTTGAACATTCCACAACTGGACTACCCTGCCCTCGAAATCCTGTACAAAGATTCAGTGTAGGATCTCTTGCTTGTGCCAGTCCACGTCCCTCACTCTCCGCTCGTGTTCACTGGAAGAAGTGCCTTCATCCCTCGCCTAGGGACCTTTGGCGGCCATGGTGACTTCGCACTAACACCGCCTGTAGTAATAAGTAATGGATACTCGTATACATGATTAATCAGAGGTACGATATAATTATAAAGAGTCTAGCTCTGGCTACTGCCAAACTATCGCATTCAGCCCTGGAGACGGGCTGAAGAGGTCAAAAGGTATGTGAGGTGTAACTTTTACGTATATGCACGTAACTTTAAGCGTATAACTTATGTTTTGTGCAGTTAATCATGATTCTTTGCGGTGTTATTGTATATATTTTAGCCGCTATTTTCCCATGGAAATTTCGGTGTTTATTTATGATCCTCCCATGTTGTGCACGATAAATGTCACAAATTATCCTGACCCTAATAGTGTCCGTACTGAGCTGAATGTGCTGACAAGTTAAGAGCCATACCCAAAACTTCACTACAGAACATGCTACGGGTCATTGGGTTTGTGGTGTATGAGTAACAAGCTGTGGATCCTGTGATATACTCGTACTGTAGTAAGTGACAGGTGTATGCGACACGAGTAACTGGCGAACATGCATACACATCATGAACTTTGCCTTCTGTCATGGAGGTGGTTGCTGCTAAAATCACTGGGTACTGTGAACAGAAACCTTCCAGTACTAATTAAATTACTACTTTATTTATAAATAATGTGTCATATAATTAATAGTTACATCGTTATAGTACATGGCTGCAAGGTTTTTGGATGTATAGAATGAGGAGTAAGCTGCTTTCACCTGTTTCCGTGTGAATATAATCCATAGCTTTAGTCACAGTACAGAGTTTTTATAAAGACTGGTAACAAAGCAATTAATGGAGTGAGATACAATAGATAAGAAGTATGTGAAAAAGTAGATATTATCACACATCACTGACTTAACTTTTTTGTAACCCCCTCACAACTATTACATTTATGTAAGTGTATTCTTGCAAGGTGCCGGGTGATTTGTATCGAATTTAAGGTAGTATTTTCTTGCCGTGAAAGGCTTCGAAACAGTCTCTATCAACCGCTTCAAGGCGATGGTTTCTTTACTATTACTTAGGCCAGCAATAAATGACCTTAGGGCTGACCTCGTAGTGAAGGGGTAACTTCATAAATAGATGTTCGACGTTGACTCATGGGGTTGGGTTCTCATCAACTTATAGAAGGCTTCCCATCACATCTTCTTTCCTTGTTTTCTTCTGTGTATGGTACGTTAATATTCTGTGGTATGTTACTTATGGGATCTATGTCGATGTGAGAATGGTATGAATTATATCCCATACAACAGAATAGATGTAATATGCAAAATCATTTGCTAAGGAAGAGGTGCTTGAAAGATGCTTTGTAGCAACTCTTCCATAGCGATATTTTCCATACTGTGTCTTACTGTACTCTTGCATCATATTTGTCATCTTGATATTGACACTGATTGTGGGATTAACATATGAGAATATAACCTGCAAAATACGACAATAAACGGCTAGGGAGAGGTGCTAGGAAGCCTCCATACCCGACAAGAATAGGCTCCTTGGCCGAGATTCACAAAGTTACTACCCACTTCCAGTCGTGTGATGTGTCTTTGTAGGAAGGACAAGGGTCGAGAGGGCAGAGGCTGCCCATGGCTTTCCTTCTTCCTGGGAAAACAAATCTGAGTTACGGGAGGATGTTGATCGTAACTTTGTGAATCCCGACCCTGGAGTGTTGGTTGAAATGTTCGAAGAAAAATGGACGCAGTATTTCCGTATGAACATGAAAGACATCGGTGGCCGGCAGGTGTTGTGTAGACCAGGAGACCCAGGGTGTGGTGGTGATGGCTGTGACTAGGGGCTGCAGAGAGGAGAAAACTTGATTGTATAATCACTATCAATATGGTGACATTCCTGCTACATATGAGTAATTATGTGGACCAGCGTGATCAGATAGGGAACATGTTTTAATTGTGCAAAGGACTACAACAGTACTGATATGGTTGCAACTAATGAGGAGAAAGCCTTTTACTGAGATACAACGTCCCGCTCTTGCAAACTTTTAAGTTCGTGCTTTGGAGATATACCGTACTGGTATGTCTGCTACTTGGAAAACCAGAGTGAAATTTTATGTATGAACAAAGGTTTGTCATCAAATGGTGTTTTTGCCACAGCTAGTGTTTCATGCAATGTCTCATTGAAGTGAGACTCATTACCTCAGTGAAGAATGATAAGCAGACGTAAATAAAAGCTAAGTATCAAGATAAAATCATGACTGAGCCCTTGTTTGAGCAACCATTGAACACCTCACTTGCGTCACTGTGCCTCTGCCTGCCTGTAGTACCGCGGCCTGAACCTCCTGAAGGGTCTCCGCCTCCTGCCCAGCCGCCTCCGTCGCAGCGGGTAGATGTCCTCGTAGTAGTCCAGTGGGGCGTACGGGTCCAGCACCTGACGGGGAACACGGGTGCAGTGGGAGGGTGTTGTGACGGTTAGCATGCACAGTCACTGTAGTAAACTTGTCACACCGAACATTACTGATTATCACAGGAAGTGTGTTTGTCCTACATTACTCCTCGTGTTCCTGACTACAGTTGGGAGAGTTAAATTTCACACCCCCCAACTTCCACCTCATGAGTGACAGGTATGAAACAAAAAGGGCTGCCTTACAGTTTGCTTTTCTCATTAAAGTGAACAGAACAGGATAAATAAAAACTTCATTATGAATCATTATTTAGTATTCACAGTAAACTTGCTATCCATGAAAGAAATAACAGAAGTTGTTTGCATTGTTAATTCGGTAAAATATATATATATATATATATATATATATATATATATATATATATATATATATATATATATGTTCCTCCGTGCTCTCAACCCTCTGACTACAACAGAACTTCTGCCTGTTATATTCTTGTTACCGCCAAACTTATTCAGCTTTGGAGTGGCATCTAGTCATCTTTTTATTAAACTTCCATAAACAGCCATCCAATACTTCGAGGCCATGGGCTGGTATTTGCTTGCCAGACTTTTAAAGATTAGTTATACTGTAGTTTTGGCTGCATAATTATTCAATTACAAACTCCAAGACTTGGTTATATGTAAATCTTGCATGAGAGTATTATTTCGTTTTGCAAATTTCGTGGAGAGAGTCCTTTTATCTTTACTTGTGGTTGGTAGGGACGCCTGCCATCCACTCGATGTGGTACTAGCTTCAGGTGACTACACTGAGTGATAAGCTAAATGATTTCTTGTAGTCCAGGAAATCATTAACACGGATGGTAACCACATACCGAATGGAGGCCAGGTGGTATGATGTGTTAGGTTGCTGTGACTGGATGGAGCCCATATGAATTTACATTCGAAGAGTGGCTGGGGTTTGTTTTTATTGTTCATATATTACCACTCAGGGAAGGGCGACTGGTCACTCAGTGTCTAAGTAACCTAGCCCAGGATCCCAATGCTTATACAAGGTATTGGTTGCTGGATAACAAGTTTGGTATCTCAGCATTATGACTACGGTGCAGTCTTCAAAAAAGTTCTTATTTAAATTAGTCAAACTTAGCTATTACTGAGATCGTCAGTGCCAAATTTACGTACGGCATAGGTTCCATTATTTATAACATCACAAATCTTGCAAATTTATTGATGTAATAAAGAATCACGTTACAAATCCTGCAAATTTATTGATGTAGTAAAGTCACTGTAATGGCTGTTAATGAATGTTGCAATCTTTTTGGGCAGATTCAGGCACAAAAATTGGTCAAATTATTTAGTAACGTAAATTGCTAATTTTGATATTCAGTTATAACTTGCCATTCTCGTCACTGAATATTTATCTTTCAGATAATTTGTAGAAAAATAAATACGACAAAATGTGTTGTGAATGCTGAACGTCGAGTTTTCCCGAAGCTACCGCGTGGAGTGGCGGCGTCTGCTCGTCGTGTCACTATCCTTCCCACGTGGACAGTTTGATAGCATGGAAAGACCAGAACCTACTACAAGTGACCTTCACAGTCCCAAGGTGCGTTCTGCTTTCAAGCCATGTGGTATGGTGTGAGCTAAATTGATATCCAGTGTCTCCAGTAGTGGTACTGTTCCCAACGCTTGAGTATTTTGAGTCAACTACCCTTTAGGTTTTCCTGAGGTAAGGGCTAAAGTTAAGTATGTTTATTGTGCGTTACAATGTGCTGGAAGGGCCAGAGGATGTAGCTGTTAGCTGCTTGTGGAGCACTGGTTTGCCTCAAGTGATAGATTAACGTAAGTAGTGCAGTACTGTTGCTGTTGTGTCTAGGATCCACCGCTGGTGTTTCGGGCGCCAACATTTCTGCGTCCATAACAATATATTCTTCACAGTCTCAATTGATAGGTAAGGTTCATTTTCCAGTTGTTATTTTATAATTTCTGTGGGCTTTATAAAATCCCTGTGTTCTGTACATGAACACATGTATCTTCCTTTCCACACATTGTAATCAACCCTGTGGCATTGCTAAGTTGGTATGCTTTGGATTTTTCTGTCGGGAAGAGCCAGAAATAATTTTTGAATTGTTGTCTAGAACAGGTGAGTAAACCAGGTGAGCAGAAAGACGACCCGTGTAACGTTACGGTATTGTTGGCTTTCATTTAGTAAGCAGTTTGATTTGTGTAACTATTTTCTAATACTTTAAGCAATTCAGCTGTCACCTACAACTTTACCGTAGATTTTTTTTTTTTTACCATAACATTACAGTAGAGATTATTTGGATACATTTACATAAACATCTTGGTGTAAAATATTACTGAAGTTTAGTCAGCCTGCCAGCTTGTGTAATTTCATTATATTTAAGTTCTGGATAGTTTAGGCCTGCTCCTAAATAAGTGTCGGCACGTTATAACTTAGGACAGGTAGCTATGGTTATTTTTTTGCTCAAGTTTGGTTATAGAAGTTGGTGTTCTAGTTGTTCTATCCATTTTGAACAATGGTAAACAAGTATTCCAATGATTTAAACTGTGGCAATGAAGTATTCCAGTGATTTAATCTATTTGAACATTGTATAGTGTTCCAGTGATTTTCTCATTATTAAATTTGGTTATTTTCCACTGCTTTGATTCATTATTAACTTTATTATCTAGTATTGCTGTGATTTAATTTATTATCAAGTATATCAGTGATTGTATCAATTATGAACTGTTATCTAGTATTTCAATTATTTAATGAACTTTATTTCCTAGTATTTCAGTGATTTTACCCAATATACACTTTAGTTATTTAGAATTTCAGTGATTTTTACCCATTATGCATTTTGATTATTTAATATGTCAGTGATTTTACCCACTGTCCACTTTAGTTATTTAGTATTTTAGTGATTTTACCCATTATGCACTTGAGTTAGTTAATATTTCAGTTATTTTACCAGTCTTCCACTGGTATTTCAGTGATTTGACCCATTATGCACTTTAGTTAGTATTTCAATGATTGTACCCATTATGCACATTATTTACTATTTCAGTGATTTTACCAACCATGCACATTAGTTACGTAGTTTTTCAGTGATTTATTCCATAACATTTATTATTATACAGTTATATTATCTTTTAGCTATGATCTTTGGTAATTAGTATTCCAGTGATTTTATCCATTATGAGCTTTAGGTATCAGTTATTTCAGTTATTTTTTCCATTATGAATTTTGGTTGTGTAGTTTTCCAGTGATTTTATTTATTTTGAACTTTGATTATTGCCCAGTGATTTTATCTATTATGAACTGTGGTTGTTTTCCACTGATTTTATCCATTAGGCTATGTATTGGTTATTTTCCAGTGTTTTTATCCATTTTGAACATTGTTTGTGTATTATTCCAGTTTTAATGCATTATGAGCTTTGATTGTGTACTGTTTTTTTTTTTTTTTTTTTTTTTTTTTTTTTTTTTATTATGAAATTTGGTTACAAGCCAGTGTTCCAGTGACTTTATCCATAATGAGCCTAGCATAGTTTCCAGTGATTTTAGCCATTATGAGCTTTGGTTATTTTCCACATTATGAATTTTGATTATGTATGCCATTTATGAAAATTCATGATTAAGTTAGGTCGTGCAGTGTTCTTGTAATGTTGTCATGGACTTTGGTTGTTTTCCACCGATTTTATCCAGTATGAACTTCGGGTAGTTAGTATGCCAGTGATTTTATCCATTTTGAAAGTGTACAATATATAATCACGGATATGTGTGATAATTCGAAGTCCACTTTTGTACTTCACGTGGCTAAACGCGTCCCTGAATTGAAAATTATTTGTCCGAAAATTGCAGTTTTACCAGATGTGTGAAAGTCACATGCTACACTGTTTTTCTTCGAAGTATTTTTCCAGAAGTAGCAAATTTAGACGTGGAAAAAAAAAATCATGGTAGCCACACTGGACAGCCCTAATTTTCCTTCAGTTTATTGACACCTGCAAATTATTAGATGTACCGGTAAGTGAAATTTTAGAAACCACCACTTATAATCTCATAACACTCTTCGTATTTTGAAGGACCACAAGTTGAATAAAATCATGAGCTGAATGCCTTTGAAAATTTGTATACCGTGTATACAGTAGGTATTAACAATATTGAAGCGCTACCCAGTACCGGTACTTTCTGTTGCCTCTTTATAATTATTCATCTCCATCTTCTTCATTCTTCTGGTATACGGTATTCGTCACATGAATCTTTCTGCATTGATAGTTAGGTTTCTCCTTTGACATAGGCTAAAGGTGCCATACCCTGTCCAAAAAGCTTTGCTGCTGGCTCGGCCACCAGATAGCCTACTTCCCCCCCCCCCCCCCCCCAGACTTTTGCGCTGAAATCTACCACTTCCCGGACATGAAAAATTTACTGGTTCTTTATGTTAAATTGTTACTGATGACAGCCCGTGTGTGAGGGTTGGAAGAGGGAGAAAGGTTCCTCATACCATACCATGATAAAGTTCTTGGTTCTTTAGCTATTTGAATTACTACCAATGACTTACCCTGTGTGGGAGGGTTGGAGGACCATACACCGGGGTAAAGTTCCTCACTCCATACACCTTCTGTGCCTGTCCGTACTCTGGGGGCGGCGGTAGGTAGTCTGGGGTGGTGGGATGTTGTGGTGCCTTGTAATCCCCTTCAGGCAACTTGTATTCCACCTCTGGGGCCTTGTAGGAGTACCCTGCTGATGGGGCCTTGTAGTCTGCTTCGGGTGCCTTGTAGTCTGCTTCGGGTGCTTTGTAGTCTGCTTCGGGTGCCTTGTAATCTGCTGCGGGTGCCTTGTAGTCTGCCGAGGGAACCTTGTAGTCTGCTGCCGGAGCCTTGTAATCTGCTCCAGGTGTCTTGTAGTCCTCTGCAGGAGCTTTGTAGTCCTCTGCAGGAGCCTTGTAGTCAGCAGCAGGAGCCTTGTAGTCAGCGGCAGGAGCCTTGTAGTCAGCGGCAGGAGCCTTGCAGTCAGCAGCAGGAGCCTTGTAGTCAGCGGCAGGAGCCTTGTAGTCAGTGGCAGGAGGCTTATAATCTGCAGCTGGTGCCTTATAATCAGCTGCAGGTGCTTTATAATCAGCTGCAGGTGCTTTATAATCAGCCGCAGGTGCTTTATAATCTGCTGCTGGAGCTTTATAGTTTGCAGGAGGAGCTTTATAGTCTGCTTCAGGTGCCTTGTAGTCTGCAGCAGGAGCCTTATAATCCGCTGCAGGAGGCTTATAGTCTGCTGCAGGTGCCTTATAGTCTGCTGCTGGAGCCTTGTATGCTGGTTTGGGTGCCTTGTATGCAGGTTCAGGTGCCTTGTATGCAGGTTCGGGTGCCTTGTATGCAGGTTCAGGTGCCTTGTATGCAGGTTCAGGTGCCTTGTATGCAGGTTCAGGTGCCTTGTATGCAGGTTCAGGTGCCTTGTATCCTGGTTCGGGAGCCTTGTATGCAGGTTCAGGTGCCTTGTATCCTGGTTCGGGAGCCTTGTATGCAGGTTCAGGTGCCTTGTATGTAGGTTCAGGTGCCTTGTATCCTAGTTCGGGAGCCTTGTATAATGCTGCAGGTTTGTGTGGTTGAGGGGTGGCATATCCATAACCTGGCTTTGAGTTGGGGTGTTCCTCTGCAGCGGGGTACACAGTGGGGTCTGGCTGGTAGGGGGACTCGTGGCCCGGGTTGTGGATGGCCCCGTAGGTGGCCACGTGGGGGGCGTGGTCCCCGGCACCCTTGTACTCTATCTCATACTCAGGGTCAGGGGCTTTATACGAGTACCCTCCAGATTCAGGGGCTTTGTAGGCTGGCTCAGGAGCCTTATAAGTTGACTCAGGGGCTTTGTAATCTGGTTCAGGGGCTTTGTAGGCAGTTTCAGGGGCTTTGTAGTCTGGTTCAGGAGCCTTATAGGTAGGTTCAGGGGCTTTGTATGAATAACCACTTGGTTCATGTTTTGGTGCACTGTATCCAGCCTCAGGGGCTTTATAATCTGGTTCAGGGGCTTTATAGGCAGGCTCAGGGGCTTTATAATCAGGCTTTGGTGCTGTGTAGTCTGGTTCAGGGGCTTTGTAAGTGGGTTCAGGGGCTTTGTAAGCTGACTCAGGGGCTTTGTATGAATATCCACTTGATTCATATTTTGGCTCACTGTATCCAGCCTCAGGTGCTTTGTAGGATGATTCAGGGGCTTTGTAGGCAGGCTCAGGTGCCTTATACTCTGGCTCAGGGGCTTTGTAGGAGTATCCACTTGATTTATGTTCTGGTTCACTGTATTCATCCTCTGGTGCCTTGTAGCTTGGTTCAGGGTCCTTAACTCTACTAAGGGCATGGGCCAGCCATGTTTTCTTGTAGTCGTCATCGTAACTGTGTGTGTGGTAGTCCTCGGCTGGTGCCTTGTAATCTGGTTCTGGGGCGTGGTACTCTTTGGCCGGGGCTACGTAGTCTGACTTTGGAGTTTCGTATTTTGTTTCAGGTGCTTCATATGCTGGTTCAGGGGCTTTGTATGAATAACCAGCTTCGGGGGCTTTGTATGATGGTTCAGGGGCTTTATATTCTGGTTCAGGAGCTTTGTATGCTGGTTCGGGTGCTTTATAGTCAGATTTCGGAGCTTCGTATTTTGTTTCGGGAGCTTTATAGGCAGGTTCAGGGGCTTTGTATGAATATCCAGATGATTCATGCTTTGGTGCACTGTAGGCAGGCTCAGGGGCTTTGTAGCCTTGTTCAGGGGCTTTATATGCAGGTTCGGGAGCTTTGTATGCTGGCTCAGGAGCTTTGTATGCTGGTTCGGGAGCTTTGTATGCTGGCTCAGGAGCTTTGTATGCTGGTTCGGGAGCTTTGTATGCTGGCTCAGGAGCTTTGTATGCTGGTTCGGGAGCTTTGTAAGAATAACCAGCTTCAGGGGCTTTGTATGCAGGTTCAGGAGCTTTATAATCAGACTTAGGAGCTTCGTATTTTGGTTCTGGTGCTTTGTACGCAGGTTCGGGAGCTTTGTAAGAATAACCAGATTCAGGGGCTTTGTATGCTGGTTCAGGAGCCTTATAGTCTGTTTTAGGAGCTTCGTATTTCGGCTCGGGTGCTTTGTAGGAATAACCAGATTCAGGGGCTTTGTATGATGTGTCAGGAGCTTTATATTCTGGTTCTGGAGCTTTGTACTCGGGTTCAGGGGCTTTATACTCTGACTTTGGAGCTTCGTATTTTGGTTCAGGGGCTTTGTAGGAGTAACCAGATGCAGGAGCTTTGTATGATGGTTCAGGAGCTTTATATTCTGGTTCAGGAGCTTTGTATGCAGGTTCGGGTGCCTTATATTCTGGTTCAGGAGCTTTGTAATCTGACTTGGGAGCTTCATATTTTGGTTCAGGGGCTTTGTAGGAGTAACCAGCTTCAGGGGCTTTGTATGATGGATCAGGAGCTTTATATTCTGGTTCAGGAGCTTTGTATGCTGGTTCGGGTGCTTTATAGTCTGACGTGGGAGCTTCGTATTTTGTTTCGGGAGCTTTATAGGCTGGTTCAGGAGCTTTATATGAGTAACCAGATGTTTCATGCTTTGGCGCACTGTATCCGGGCTCTGGAGCTTTGTAGTCTGGCTCAGGTGCTTTATAGTCTGACTTTGGAGCCTCATATGCCGGTTCAGGAGCCTTATATGCGGGTTCGGGAGCTTTATAATCTGACTTTGGAGCTTCATATTTTGGTTGAGGAGCTTTGTATGATGGCTCTGGCTCTGCATAAGGTTCAGAATATGTTGCTGCAGGTTTCGCAGAGCCACTGTACCCTGCATGTGGTGCCACATATGTCGCTGCAGCCTGAGGAGCAACATAATGTGGGGACACGATGCTGTAGGAAGGAGGCACGGCATAAGGGTTGTATGAAGGGGTGACCACGAAGGCTGGGTAAGCCGGGGGGCTGTATACGTACCCTGTTTGCTTTTGAGACTGAATGGGGAGAGGACCTGGATGGTGCACAGCAGGAGAGGAGTGCATGGGAGCCATGTGTGTGGTGACGCGTGGCTTGTGGGTGGAGTGGGGGACGTGGGTGGAGTGAACGGGTGCGGGGATAGCGTGGGTGATGGAGGACGAAGGGTGGGAGTCTTGGGATGGAACTTCAGCATAGGTAGATGTGAGTTCTGAACCTTGAGTCACAAACGTGTCATCTGATTCCGTACCCTCAACCAAAAACACGTCATCGGATTCTCCATGATTGCCCATCCTCTTCATCATCCCCAGTAAGCCTCCCATCCTACTTGCCGCTCTTTTCCTTCTTGTAAGGCCAAAATCTGGTTCGTTATCTCTGTGTTCATTGAAGCTTGTGACGCTGGGAAAGCCTAGTTCTGCAGGGGAGGTAGGTGAATTGTCGAGAGGAAAGATGTCTCCCGGAAACTCCTCGGTCTGGAAACCCACCTGGAGAAGAATTTAAAGGGGATGTAATCCAGTCGACGAGATAAACAAGTCTTTGTAATAGTTAACTTCAAGATTATCACAGATCTCTTTGTCATAGTTTGTGACATGGATATTCACTCAATAATTGTGAAGTGTTTGCTGTGCGTGAAGGTAAATGTATATGCAAGGAATCTTAAAACTTATACTTTGGAATATATTACACAGCCATAGAGAGGAGAGTTGTAGGGCTGGTGTCGGACTTATTAATAGAGGTGCTTGTGTTTGGTAGTTAAACTAGAAGACAGAGCTATAAGCAGACCGAGAGAGAAAAGAGGTATACACAATAAAACTTAAGCACAGTTTAAGCTTAGGGGAGTTCGTAAATACGGCCACCTGGTCAGAGGAGAGATTGATGGGGCCGGAGCCGAACTGGAGATTGTTGCCCACCTCTGCTCCCACTCGCGACGTCACGCACACCGCAGCCACCCACCACAACCGCCACAACCGCGGCTCCTGTTCCAATGTATTATAATTTCAGTATGTTTTAGTAGGGATGGAGTCAGCGTATAGTTGTTGTTGATATTTTTGTTGTTGAAGCTGTTGTTGTGGCCCTAGGTTCATTTGGACGTGAATCCGGTGAACTACTGGTTGAAGTTGCCTCCTGCCCTCCATCATTCCCCATTCAGTGACCGGGAGGGAGCTGAGGAACTTGGGTTTAATCGGACATTTACATCAGTACCACCTCGTTAAAGCGTCCCCCTGCAGCTTGTAGTAAATGGAAGGCTCAGAATTTCTTTTCCCACTGTCAAACCCATTCAAGAAGGTGCTGATAAATATGCGTTGTTTCTCCCCTTCAGTAGGCTGTTTCTGTTTCTATACTGCGGGTTTGCGGGTTTTGTGTTAGCTGCCGGAACTGACATTTTTTTTTTTCTCTGGTGTTCTGGAAAGGAAAGGCAGTTATTTCCTTCTGGTGATCTGGGAAGACTGGGGCGACTGGAAGAATTAAGACGTTGACGCACTAATAGGGTTGAAGGTGAAATAGTGCTTATAATGAAACACACACACACACACACACACACACACACACACACACACACACACACACACACACACACACACACACACACACACACACACACACATTCATTGACTTTGGTGTTTCGTCTTTCAATTGTCTTCATATCCTGCCTTGCATTGTCTTTTAGGTGGACGTTAGGGTTGGAATGAGCGTGACGTTTACAAGTACTGGTATATGTTTAATCAAGAGTAAAATAATATGAACAGAAAGATATACCATAGCCGGTCATTACACTTGCACACGCCGAGGACACTCTCACTAACATACTTTTGGCGCTAAGATCGTAAAGAGAAATTTATTGAGTTAAACACAGAGGGACACGTTAATTACAGGTGTGGGACTGCTGTGCACGAGTAAGTTATGAGTTGGCTCCAATGAAGCAGTGAAAGCATTAATGAAGGAGTATGTGGGCTGAGTAAGTGGTCAGGGTGGTCTCTAGGTCTGACCACTAGACCACACACCACCCTCACTACTACCACCTTCATCTCCCCCCCCCCCACCTCCACCATCACCCTTCCCCTCCCCCACCACCACCATCCTTCTCCCCCAACCACCACCATCCTTCCATACCACCCTCCGTCCCTCCCTCTCTCCACTCATCAACTCGATCTCGCCTCTCGTTGGCCATTTTCTTGTCAGCGTGTTTCCTAATTTGTGGTTCTGCATCTCCTCCTCCCCCCCCCCCTTTTTTTTTTCTTTATTTCTTTACGCATTTAGTACAACTAATTATGTGCATCGAAAACGCCACGTACTCTGTTGCTTTGGGTGGATTGTCTCCTGTCCCACCGCAGATCTCGTCCAACCCGCCCACTCCTTTCCTCCCACCTCGTCCATTTCAGCTCTTGACGTGAATGTTTTAACAATGATTGCGGACCTACATTGTCTATTTCCCCAGGATATACCTAGTTCCCCTGTTGTGAACCGCTAGCCCCCACAAAGCCTATCTTAAGTCCATCTTGACCACTCACGATTAGGTATGTTTTCCAAATGTCCCTACGGAAAGAGAGAGAGAGAGAGAGAGAGAGAGAGAGAGAGAGAGAGAGCAGCAAAATCTATCCGTTCATTTATTAGTACAGTAATCGTAAAGTAACGATACTTGATTACTCCAACCAATAACGAAAAACTAATAGCCATTGTATATTCATATTTCAAGGTATGTCATGTGAGGCTTGTAAAAAATGGATGCTTTTCTCTGGACGAACTTTTTTTTTTTATTTTTTTTTTTTTAAGTTGGTAGGTGGATGGTGGGGGAGTTTTTTTTTTTCCCTGTGGGTAGGTGGATGGCGGGGGGGGGGGGCCATTATCAGACAGCCTCATCTTGAAACCATTGTATAGGGATATGTGGCCTAAAATAACGTCATAGATTCATTTGTTCTCGTATGTGTCAGTTCAGACTTTCTTAACAGATATTCCGGTGTTGATGACAGTGTGTGAGAGAGGGGTGAGTGGGGCGCCGAATTTAACCCCGTGAAAACTATGACTATTATTCATTTATTTATTTATCCATATTTATTCACATTCAGTCATTAATTCATTATTCTTGCTACCATCAGAAGAGACTAGTTGAGTTTATACAGCCTTCGTTTACTGCCTCATGCTCCAAGGACTTCCCCTCACGTAATTAAAATCGTCTGCTGTTAGCCAAGAAATAATAATAATAATAATAATAACAAAAGTTTGCCGTGACAGAGGGGTTTTATTTTAGACTGGCTTACTCTTAGCTGAATAAAACCGTCTGGAAGTAGTTGGAATAAATATAGGAGAGAAGACGTGACCATGTATGGGAGGGCTTGTGTCGCCTCCCCCTTCTTCCCCTCTGCAGGAAAAGCGAACATACGGACGGTTTGATTAAGGGGCGTATGTGTGTCCTTGGAGGCATTGGAGGCTTCGTAGCACCTCTTGCATAGACTAAATTGCCTAGAAAGATGTGTTACGAAAGCATAAGAAACCATTTGTAATTTGAGCCTATTCAGTCTCTTTCATCCCCCTTTGCAAAAATCCTGCCTATTGCCTTGGCTTCTGTTGCGATAGTTTTTTATTTTTTTTCAAGCGGTACCTCAGTCGTAACTAGAGATGTTTATGATGACGCGTATTCACTGTTAAAAATGACAGGTATTCACCCATTCGGAAATTACCACATAGAAGAAAGCAATCCAGTGTTTCACCATCATAGACATACGTTAATGTCTGTGATAATTTACTGCAGTATGAAAACGAGAGGTATTTCTCCATTCAATAATTACAGGTTTTATAGATGGCAGTGCAGTAAACGAGGAAAGACTGCATGCTTAATGATCGTTTTTATTACCTAGCGTTACCACGATCTTAACCGCAGGAGGTAATGACTACGAAAATTACCGTTTAAAAATGACAAGTTATTCTGCCACTCAGTAATAATTAAAATTTATTGGAGGCAATACGGTTCAAAATAACAGGCTATTCATGCAGTGAGTAATTACCTCGCTAGATTATGTAAAACCGTGGACAAGTGCATGACTGGCAAAGAAATGGTCTCTCTTATACCTGTCGCCAGCCATGAAGGAATGAAACAGTATTGTATAAAAAGTGTAACCAGGGAAGACAGTGTGGAATGCATGACGATGATGGCTGTTCATCCAGTCAGGAATCAAACATATTCTATAGCAGACAGCCATTTGAAAGGAGAAACATTGGCTGACCTTGAAATACTGTACTCGCAGCTATTTTTGTACCAGCCACTAGTCATAGCGCGGTGAAACAGTGATATAAAAAGGTTTAATGATGTAAAGGGCCTG
Source organism: Coenobita brevimanus (assembly GCF_032717465.1). Lineage (NCBI taxonomy): Eukaryota > Metazoa > Arthropoda > Malacostraca > Decapoda > Coenobitidae > Coenobita > Coenobita brevimanus. The sequence goes on from NC_136978.1 coordinate 5,000,012, forward strand.
AGAGACTGCGTAGTGCATAGGAGTGGAGATAGCTCTTCATTATTCATCTAATCACCTATTCGTTATTCACATGATCACTGGTTACCAGAATTTTTTGAAAGCAACCCCATGAACGGATTGACTGACCTTGAAGTAGTCTCTCTTATACCAGCCAGGAGCCATAAACCAGTGAATCAAAGTGGTATAAAAAGATATAATGGAGTGAGGTGTGACAGGAAACGGTGTGGAATGCAAGGTACTGTATCAGATTTTGTAGAAACGATGGCTGACCTTGAAATAGTCGCTCTCTTATACCAGGCAGGAGCCATAAACCAGTGAAACAATGTGGTATAAAAAGGTGTAATGGTGTGAGGGGCCCGGGGGAGACAGGGGGTGTGTAGTGCATGGTAATGAAGGGAAAGTGGGTCGCTTTGTCCCTCTTCTATACAGCCGAGGTCATTGTGGTCGCTCCCGAATGTACTACTCAGTGACGTCATTTATTTTTACTTTTGCCGCCACCACACGATTTGACTTTAGGCATGTATGCTGAAACCTGGAGTAGAGAAGTTGCATGCAGGCCCCCAAAATTTCAACTTTTTTTTTATTACTAACAATGAGGGAACGTATTTGGCATTCCCATTTGGTTGCTGTCTGAATTTTGTGGTATGGGATGCAGGCTGGTCATACTTAATAACCACAGGCATTCCACTAATGACTGTCAGAAATTGGGTTTTGCACTCCACTTAGCGATTTAAGGTTTAATCGTAAGGCCATTAGATTCAGGAGCTCTCGTAGTGAAGGGGTTAGAACCACTTCCCCTCCCCCCTCTTTTTTATTTTTTTCAATTAATCTTTCGCCACCGCCTCACGATTTTATAAGGAAAGATCTCATAGCGAACGGCTTTCAAACTCCCCATTAACGCGCCAGATGGTTTCATTCACATCAGGGATGACTACGTAGTGATAGGGATAGAAACGATAGCTATTAATGTCCTTCATTATGATGACGTCTTTTATTTTACACTTGCCACCAACAGAACTTTATTCATTGTATTTTGAAAGCCCTAACGACAAGTCCGTTCACTCGTTATACACTGCTGCGTAAAAATGTTTTATGAAACATTTCAGTGTTCTTGTTTTATATTCCTTAGGCAATCTCTCTCTCTCTCTCTCTCTCTCTCTCTCTCTCTCTCTCTCTCTCTCTCTCTGAAATCTTGTTTGTCTGTCTATTTGTCTGTATATCTTAGTTGCACCTGAGTAGCGCAACAACGTGTTGTCAACGGTTCGGTTTCTTGTCTTTTGAACATAACTATTAGCAGTTGCAGGTCAACAGCTTTCGGTATACAGTGTTGTAATTCATGTCAGTCCCCATACTCCTTCAGTGGCGTAGCTGCGGAGGGGTCTTGCGGGCCCGGGCCCCACAGGTACACCCTTGCCCTCCTCCACTGTCTTTCCCATATTTGATTTCGGTTTGCTTAATGTGAACATATTGTGTAACAGTGCCCCACCCCTCGAAGTTGAAGACTTGGACCTATCTGCCCCCTCCCCCCTCCCCTTGCTCCCAAATGTCAAGAGCTGGATACGCCACTGCACTCCTTCGACTGTAGTAAGTGATCAGTACTTTCCAGACTCATGTTGTCAGCATATTGGCCCTTTTTTCATAATTACGTCGCAGCAATATTTATCGTAATTACTTCGTAGTCAAGAGATAAAGCCTCATTTCCTGGTCATTTGCATGTGTGAGCGACGGGTGATGAGCGAGGCCGAGGTATTGGTCAGTTCCCTCGACCTTATCTTATGTTTTCTGCCATAGTGTGTCTGTCTACCTTGGTTTTCTGTGATGGCGTCAGCTGGCTTCAGGGTCGAACGGCGACGGGAGGAATTAATCACCATAGAGGCGTGGAGAAGGAAGGTAATTACGAGAACCTTCAGTGTGGCGCTGGCAGGATGGATGATTTATGTCCGAGGGTGTTTTGTATGACGCTGTTTGGGTTTACCAGAGAGAGAGAGAGAGAGAGAGAGAGATTTTCTATAAGGTTTGCGTATTAAATGGATTATTTCGATTGACTGAATATTTATTGTTTAAAGGTATACGGAGTAGTTATACAACAAGAGAAGGTGGTGGGTTTTGCAGAGAAGTAGTGGGTCTTGCCACAAACCTTCAGCTAATGCAGTTATATACAGTCAGTGGTTATAAATTCGGGGATCCAACCACACGCTCTTTAGCAAATAGTAGCCAAAGTATATGCTATAAAATGGTAATGAAAGTATAAGATATATTGCATACAGGAGTGAGAAGTAGCATCACGGCAATATAGAAATATAGCATGGCAGCACTTGCCACAGCCTAAGGTGATGACATATTGCACCGCCCTATCAGTATTATGGGATCGGTGAGATGGCCCAAACACCCACCAACACGACACCACTTACCCCCTCTCTCCTAACTTTCTACTTTTAGTCAGTTATTTATTGTATATTATCTGAGTCATTTTAGGGGTTGTGTTGAATTATATTTGCTATTACGGTCTGTGTATATAAGTTTGTTCTGTGTTACGTTGATGTGTGTGTGTGTGTGTGTGTGTGTGTGTGTGAGAGAGAGAGAGAGAGGGGGAGAGGTTTCGTGACGTTTAATAATACAGTAATATATATAAGAATGGTTGGGAGGGAGGGAGGAGCGGAGACGACGGTGATTAGAGGCAACATTATGAAAGTAAATGTGTGAACTGGTGAGGCAGGCTTGAAGGTCGGCGCCTGGAGGGAGGAAGGAAACGAGGAGTAGGGAGGGAGGAGGTAAGCAGGAGGCAGAGGGAGATGAAGGGAGAGAGGGTGGAAACTGGGAGAAGGGAGAGTGAGAGACAGAGAGGGAGTTAGTAGATAGGAGGATATGGGTGGAAGAGGGTGGAAACTAGGAAAAAGAGTGAGAGACAGAGGGAGTTAGTGGTTAGGTGGGAGATAAAAAAAAAAAAAAAATGTAGGAGGACGTGGGTAAGTGAAAGAGCGAAGAAATATTACACAGGTGGATATTGGTAAAAGGGAGAAGGGAGTGGCAGAGATATGATGGGTAGAATTATGTAGAATGAAGGGCAAGGCGAGATGGACAGCTGCCACGTACCCCTGTCATCTGGTTTCCGACACCATATGTGAGTAATGGCCTAAATAATGTGGTAGCACACTTGTAATTATCACACCTGTGTTGTACAAGAGACTATGGGCTGTCTTTGGCGTAAAAAAGAAGTGGAGGGGGGGACGAGACAGGGGAGGTTCCTCACCCATGACTAATACGTATTCTTTGGTTCAAAAGTTGTGAAAATACTACCGTAGAATAATTTTGTTAGTAAGATAAAAATACAAAAACAACAGTGTCAGCATTTTCTCCACACCTTATCCTCCGTTCACTCAGTCCAGTAACACCACAGTGTGACGTGCTGATGACCAGAGAGAAAAATAATGATGACTGTTTGAACATATGGAACTGTAACAACGAATTCCGTATTACTCCCTGGGGGATGGGTAGGGGCCCGTGGCAAGGCTATCGTATTCCAGAACATTTTAGGGTAGGAGAACGACCAACGACCCTGGCAGCGTGTTACATGATGGACAGTAAGCCAGTCGTCTCGTGGGTGTCAGCCGTTGTGCATTTAAGGCACAATCCACTCCCACCCTAGTAATTTCATCACCATTATCATATTTATCAACAGAATCCGATATAATATTTCGGCCTTGGTTTGGGAAGTCTGTAACAAAGCTGTCTGGTTTCTTAACTTGTAACTAGCAGGCTGTGGTATTGTGTGTGGGTGCATACCGCTTCCTACACATACTAATTCGCCACCTTTAGTACCACGACGCCTCTTTTTGGTCTTGTCAGCCGTCAGATTTATTTTTATCGTAAGTGAAATTTTGTCGTGGCATCGTTTTTATCTTCAGTAGTGACATCAATTTTACCTTTATTGCATTTTTACCCTTAGCCGGCTGTAATGCATTTGGGGAGACGTGAAGTTTTTGTTCAGCATTGTAGAGGCCTTCACCAGCTCCAACAGCCTAAATTGACCCCATTTAGTACGACTCTACGAGGACCTGTTTTTTTCCATTTCTGTCCTTTTTGTCTTAATTTGGTTGGTAGGGCGTCCACCATCCACTCACTCGATTTGTGCTATTTACAGGACTCTGTACTGTGTAACAAGCCAAGTGGTTTCCAGGAGCACGGGAAACCATTTACTGCGCTTGGTGGTACCCTTATAACTAACAAGTGGATGCCTGTGGGTGTAGTGGGTTAAGGTGCTTTAACCGTATGTGGGCAATCGAGGTTAAATTCGAGAGTTGGTTGAGGTTCATCGTTCGCATAGTGCCGCTTAGGGGGCCTTAATTGTCTGGAATAAATGGTGTAGCTCTGGCGCTTTACGTTCCTGATAGGGCTGTACAAGTAAGAATGATGGGTGGACTACTGCCAGGCGATTTGCCGCACGAATTCTTCCAGTATCAGTTCGTCCTTTATGCCTCAGTATTGTTAGACTTGTATTCAACGTGTGAAAGATCCCTCGTGGTGAAGGGGTTAAATGTGGAGACAGGGGATAGCTGGAGAGGCAGGGAATGAATAACCAAGAGACAGGGTAGAGATGAATGAGGCAGAGAAGGGATATAGACAGGAAAAGACGGAAGGGGTGGGCAAGAAGCCAGGGAGGATTTAGGTAAGAGACGTAAGGAGTAGGCAGAGAGACAGGGAAGGGGTGGCCAATGCTGAGAGACAGGAGATAGTTAAGTAGGCAGGGAGGAGATAGCCGGTGATATCTAGACAGAAAAGATAGTTTGGGTGACAAAAAATGGCTAGGCAGAGGGGGGGGGGGAGTGAGGAATGAATGAATGACTAAAGGAAGGAAGGGGAGGGAGGGAAGCGTGCAAAAAGCTGATGGTCACTCTTTCCCAGTTCTTGAGCGACTTGAGAAGAAGTAAGTGGGGGGAGAGGTGGAAGGAAAAAGAGCACAACAGTATTAAACACACACACACACACACACACACACACACACACACACACACACACACACACACACACACACACACACACACACACACACACACACACACACACACACACACACACACACACACACACACACACAGCAAAAACCCGATGGTCACTCCCCAGTTCTTGCTGAGTGACCACAGAACACTGGCCACTTCAGTCCGAGGAGAGTCATCAGATCAACTATACTCTTTCGCTAACCCGGCCTAAAATTGCCGTCTCCACCTAGAATTTTGTAGAAACAGATTAACAATAGAATATGGTACTAGTCAGGAAGAAGTGCTATGGAGTGGACTTAGAGCCGTAGTATTGTCTTTTTTCTGCCACGGAGCTACATGAAATTAACTGGAGAAGAACGAAAATCTGAGCCAAGTTGGAGGAAAAAAAATTATATATAGTTTGCGTCAGATGAACATAACTGTCCATCGTAAAATCCAATTAGACCTTTCACGAGATGACAATTTTGGGTTATTTTTGCTCTCCTATTTTTGTAACTGGTGTTCATACAGTTTTGATTTAGCCCTTTCACTACTATTTGTCTTACTTTTCTTTTTCATTTTCATAACCGGTCTTTGTACGAAACTGATTTTTACGCATTTTTAATACGAGAATATTTCTGATTTATTTATTTTTTGTTGGCTTTATATTTTTCTGCCTCGCGCTCGTACAAATTGAACTTAACGCTTTTACTTCGATGGCGATATTCCGTTTTTATTCTTGCCACTTCCTGATGGTTTATGTATGTATGTATGTATTTATTTATTTATTTTTAGTGGTTAGGAAGGATCTCGTGGTGGTGGAATTAGATCTCCTCACCCCTTGACAACGTTGATACCATGTCTCTAAAATTTTCGGCAGGCGTACACGAAGCACTTGGGTGTGGTAGAATCTTTTGTGTGTTTGTGTGTGTGTGTGAGATTATCATACTTTTCATGATACATATTTTTTCTGTTAGTTGAATTTATAGATCTCTCTCTCTCTCTCTCTCTCTCTCTCTGTACGGTATATATATATCGTACACACACACACACACACACACACACACACACACACACACACACACACACACACACACACACACACACACACACACACACACACACACAAAGGAAGTTACGGAGCAGAATTGATTTTTTTATTATGGTGTCAAAATCCAAAAGGAAAACTGAGAGCTTAGTTGAGAGCCCACAGTAAAGGGGTATCTGGGCAGCATCACTGGGGCGTTCGGCTGTAAACTACTTGCTTACTAAATTTTCGTCAAAACAGTATATAATGATCATAAACCCCCCCGACATGCCATAAAAGTGAGACCCTTAGCATACGTGTAGTGAGTATGAACGGTAGTTATTAGCGACGAGATGGTGATATGGGAAGGCATGTTACGGAGGAGGACTGCTGGGGCTTATGAACTGATCTGTATGGCCTCTGCGAATAGTCGAAAGCATAAAATAAGGTGCTTTTGCTCTGAGTTCGGGTGTAAGCCAATATAAACGAAAGAGTTTGGGGTGTAAGTCATTATAGATGGAAGAGTTTATAAGGTACAGCTCCTCTCAACCTGCTGGATACTAGGTCGTTTGCCTCATCAACTCTTCCTCATACTGACTCACTTAGGTTTCTCTCCTCGCCACAGTGTTGCGTCACGGTGTTTCTCTTCGGTCGTTACTCTGCCAGACCTTGCTCGTCGGAATTCTCGTTTTACATGCATTCCCCTTTAACCCCGTGACTAAAGCTTGTTTTTTCTAACCTGACGAACACACCTAACCCCTTTCAGCTCAGTTGATGGACAGGTGCAGATAGCCTGGAGGGTTGATTTGACTAGTAACTAAGGAAACTCATTCCTGCCTTATAACTATGGATCTTCGGATTTCATGGAGACACGACTTTATATTCATGTTGAAGGAGTGGCCCAGTTCCGTCAGGTGATAATAGACTAATAATACTGTAATAGGATTCCCATAACAGAATAAAATAGATAAACTGAAATAATTGAGACATAACGAATGCAAGAGTTGAAGACGAATGCAGAGATGCATTTCTTTTTCTTTTCTCGCACATTGATACTGATTTTTCTGTCAGCCTATACCGCTTTGCCTGCCTGTCTGTAGTGCACTCTGTCTCGAAAGCACTCTGTCTCTAGCTGCAGCGTTTTTATCGTAGTTTTTCTGCTACATCTGTCTCGAATGCAATCTGTCTCTACTGCGGTCTTTCAGTTGCAGTTCTTGCAGTATGCCTTGATAGTAGTTAGTGTGATGCAGTCTATGTTTTGCAGTCTCACAAAATGCACTCTCCAGCTCAGTCTGCCTCAGATACATTCTGTTCTTAATGTCGTCTGTCATTTCAACAGTTATTCAGCTCTGAAACATGCCATCCGTTTTTCTAACCTCCAGTCTCAGGGATGAATCTAGCATATTTTATTTTCGTTACCTATAAAAGTGGTAGATTTTTCAGGCCATATATACACCTATTCTCACTGTTTCTTACCCTCTTTAATTCTTAACTCTTTCTCCCCTCCCCTTATCTGTTTCTCTCTCTCACTCATTCATTGTCAGTGAGAAAAATATGCCAGGGCGGTGAATACAAAAGGAAAATTGGGAAGTATTGGTGTGAATGGTAATTAGTGCTGCTTGAACAGAGCGGGAGAGGAAGAGAGAAAGCGATGAGACCAGATGATGCTTATTTGTGCTAACGTCATGTGCTGGACGGGACACCTGGCTCCACCTGACTCTCTATTACTCTCTTTACTCTTACTGCCTTGCTCAGCTCTCACTCTTTCTCACTCCATATTCGCACTCCTGTGTATTCTCTTTTTCTCTCCCACTCTCTTCAGTCGTTTAGACTTCATTCGCACTCCTGCTTATTTTCTTTACCTTTATTCTCCTACTCTCTTTACTCTCAGTCAGTTTAGTCTGACTCTTCATCACTCTCAATTTACCTCTACTCTTTCTCTCTCTTTACTCTTAGGTTACCAGTTTACCCCTACTCTCTCACCATCTTTAGTTTTACTCTCTCTCTCTCTCTCTCCCCCTTTTAAGCCTAACACTTCCAACCCACACCACTTTCGCTCCATCTTTCACTCTCACGTTTTCCAGTTTTCACTCAAGCCTCTCCTTTTCGTCCAGTCCCCTGATGCATCCATTCCTCTCGCTTGCTTTGCACCTCATCTCCCTCTTGGTTAATTTTCAGTCATCCTTTGCACGCATTTAGCACCTTTGTACCCTTTCAGCCTAAGGACTTACTTTGAAACTCCCAGTATAAAGGGGTTAAAGACAGTTTCCGGTACTCTTTCAGTCGTGGACTCTCTTTTGTATTTTATTTCGTAAAGTAGATACCCCTCTGGATGAAGGGAATTAGTGTAGGCTTTTGACACACTCACTCACCATTTTCTGAGGATGAAGAACTCAGATTATCTTCATGAGACCACTCTTCCTCGGTTTGTGTGAAGAAATCGTTCCTTTCAGTTTATAAGCATTAAAGTCACAACACCAAGTCGTCACAGTTTGCTGCCTCGATAGCGAAAGTCAGTACTCAAAAATTCCTGCAATAGGTTTGTGAAGAGGGGGGACTTGAGTGGTGAAGATGCTGAGAGAGCGAACGTGTACAAGATGTCACTGAGGTGGGGGAGCCGAGGGGTGGGCTATATACGAAGGAGAGAGGGCGGGGCTGAAGAAGGAGATGTGGGGGTGGGGGGAGGAAAGAAGGAGGGGGAGTGGGTGAAGGGGAGGGGAATTTTGAGATGGAGGAACTTGAAGAGAAGATAGAAAGAGAGATAGAGAGATGACGATGATATGACGAAAGAGAAAAGAAGTTTGAGGAATCGGTAGAGGGGGGGGGGACGGAAAAATCGAGTAGGAGGCTTGGGGAAAAGTGGTGGCGGAGGTATAATGGTGGAGGAAGAGGGGATTTGTTGTGGGTGAGGGTTTGATGTTGATGGGAGGGAAGGAGACTTTGAGATGGTGGGATTCTTAAAATGGGTTTGGGAAAAGGGGAGTTGGAAGAAGGATGCAGATGATTGATAGGTAGGATTATAATGAATTGATGAGGACGGAGAAGATGGAGGTGGGATGTTAGAATGATGACAGGGACGGAGGAGCGTTGGGGGGAGCTGCAGGAGGCGTTTTGAGGAAGTTGGTGATTGTTGAGTGGAAGGAGAGGAAGGGGAATTTGAGATGGGAGGACAGAAGAACATGGAGAAAAAGGAAATGGAGGGATGTAAGACGTGTGGAGGAATGGGAGGTGGAGAGAGAGTGGGAGGAAGATATGATGATAGTAGATTGAGAGAGAGGGAGAATTTTGAGATGGAAGGATGGGAAGAAGAACTGGAGAAAGTGGGGGAGAGAGGAAGGATGATGTATTAATGAAAGGAGGGAGAAAGAGGCGTGAGGGAGTGGAGAGGGGGTGGGAGAGGGTGATGGATTTTGAGATGAAGGAATGGAGAGAAGAGAATACGGAAGGGGAAGAGGGAGGAAAGATGCTGGGATGGTAGATGAAAAGGGGACTGAATTTTGAATGGAGGGATGGAAAGAGAAGTTAGCAAAAGGGGGAGAGGGAGGGAGGATGTTGGGATGGTGGATGAGGGTAGCTTGACTATGGAGAGAGAGAGAGAGATTTTTGAAACATGATTGGAGGGCAGTAGGGAAGAAGGAAAGTCCAAAGGTTGTTGACACTTGGATGAAGAAAAAAGAGGAAGAAAGAGGAGAGGGGGAAATGAGTGAGAGCTAATGACAGGAAGAGGAAAGTCCGTAGTTCTGAGAGTGTGTGTGTGAGAGAGAGAGAGAGAGAGAGAGAGAGAGAGAGAGAGAGAGAAAGTGGTGGAGGAAAAGCTGATGAAGAGAAGAAAAGGAGCGTAGTGGGGGAAGGTGTGTGTGTGTGTGTGTGAGAGAGAGAGAGAAAGGGGGGGGGGGCTAGCTTGAGATGTGGTAGGGAAAAAAGTGACAGGAAAATCTACGTGACAAAGGGTAAAAAAAAAAAAAAAAAATGGCTTGGGAAGGGAGTGTCTGAGGGGTGGAGAACTGACTGTGGGTGGGGAAGGGTGTGGAATGGGGTGTGGCTTAGAATAAGGGTGTGGATAGAGGTTTTTCTTAGGCATTGGGAAGAGGATGTGAATGGGGAGGGGGAGGTGTGGCGGAAGATTGGGAAGAAATTGTGGTTCGGATGCGGAGAGGGGGAGTGGAAGGTGGATTTGGTGGGGGGGAAGGGGTGTGGCTACAGGAGAGAGGGAGGGAGGTTGTTGGAGAGAGGGGTGTGGTTACAGGGGAGGTGGAGGATGTGGTTGGGTAAAAGAGTGGACTTGGGAAAAGGAGAGGTTGATGCTAGGGAAAGGTGTGGTTATAAAGAGGTGATGTTGGGAATAGGGGTGTAGGTGCGGGATGGGGTAGGTGTTCGGATGAGTTTTGGGGAAAGGGTAGGGGTTTAGGTAGGGATGGGAAAGGGAATGTGGGTGAGGGGTGGGTAAAGTAGTGGGGATTTGAGCGTGAGTGTAATGGTGGGGGAAAACGGTGGAGTTTGAGGAGGTGCGTGTGGGCGAGGTGTGGAGAGGGGTTTGGCGAGGGAGTAGGAGTGAGGGTGTGAGGTGAAGAAAATGTTTCTTGGGGGAGGGAAAAGATATGGGGCGGGTGTGTGGCTAAGATGTAGGGAGATGGGGCGTGGTTGGGAAGGAGGAAGTGACAGGTGACCTCACATTAAAAGAACCGGGGAAGGTAAATGACTAGCCATTAAAATTTTAATTCCCTCAGCTCGCACAAAAAAATAAAAATAAATAAGTAAATAAATAAAAAATAAACCAACAGACGCTGTCTTATGAGAGAGTTGTAGACATACTGAGAAAACAGACTAACAGACACACAAACCCCATAACAGACTGACATACATAATCAGGAAACAGATTGATAGACACACACACACTCAAACTCTAACAGACACAGTAAATAGACAGACTAACAGGTACAGTAACTCATAACAGACTAGCCGACACAGAATAAGAAGACGGACCGACAGACTGACTCAAAAGACAGTCCAGGTTAACAAACTCAAAAGAAGACAGACCAACAGACAGACTAAAAAACAGACACGGACTCAAAAGACAGACAAGCCGACACAGACTCAGAAGGCAGACTAAGAACCATCGAGATTGATAAGACAGATTCGTAAGACCGATTAACAGAGAGCTTTAATTAGGTCAGTTCTGGCCCTTCATGATCGTCACCACCGCAGTCATGTCAGTCCCAGTCCGTTCACTTCATTTCAGGTCACATCAGGTCCAGTTTGATCCTTCACGTTCATTCCGCTCCACTGTGGTTAACCCCTTCTGTTTGATTACGGATTTTCTTTGTCTTGCTGCTACCAAACATCTTTATTCAGCTTGGGTCAAATCAGTGAAGCAGTTAGTTGAAAAATCCTCCCCAGAACTGGGTAAAATCGTCTAGAGGTAGCAGGAGAAGAAGGGTCGAATTGAAGGGGTCTAAGTGTCTAATGCAGAACCAGTACCTTCAGTCCTTCCTAATATGCAAGTGGTCAACTCTGGTATTGTCTTCAGTCTGTATTTCCCTTTGCCTGTGACGTAAGCTTTTCTTTTTTCTTGGTCATATTAAAGAAATTAGTGGAACTCGAACCCACGTCAGAGCGTCCACCGAGCATAAGGACGGTACCAAACCAACCGAGCCAGCGTGTAGCCGCATTGTGTGATGTGTCGTGTGTCCAGTAGCACCGTCATGTAACCACACACACACACACACACACACACACACACACACACACACACACACACACACACACACACACACACACACACACACACACACACACACACACACACACACACACACACACACACACACACACACACACACACACACACACACACACACACACTTTCACTCTCATTATCACTCCATCACTTTGCTTATCATTGTTTACATCATCATAGTCATTTACTTGTCATTGGTAGATGTCCACACGGCATGTAGACACCTTTTTACACACACACACACACACACACACACACACACACACACACACACATTTCTTCATTCCATCCAGCCATCAAGAGACAATAATATTTACTAAACAGGAATTAATCTTCTATTAAGACCGAGGATGAGGTGCAGGGATGGGATGGAGAGGTCTATGAGAGAGGCGGGAGGTGTGGGTTTGAGAGAGGGAGGTCTGATTGCAGAAGACAGGGTGACGTGGAGTCGTTTCCTCTGTGGCCACCCCTCACGGAATTAAGGCGTTTAGCGACGGATAGTGAAAGACTACTATGGTTTTTCTCAGCTAAACAGAGTCGCCTTGTGCCAGCTTGAATACGTAGTACGGAAAGGTTCGGTTGAGATCCTTTTAACCTTGTCATTGCTAGAATTTGCCTTTTTTAAACTGTCATGTGTGTGGTAGGTTAGGGCACCCATCATCCTCTCACTTGATGTAGTGACAAGCCAAATGGTTTCTTGTAACCCAGGAAACCATTTACCACGCTGGGCGGTAACCATATAGTCAAAATTTGGTACCTGATGATCCTGACCATCTTACTAGCATCCATAGCAGTGAAATAGGTTAGGCGCAACATACGACTGACAAATGGAGATAGGGCTTTGTTTACCTCATGATGTCATCTGTAACTTTGAACTATAGCTTTTTTTTTTTTTTTTTAAGATATTTTACGCTGTTACCGAAGAAGGATATATGAGAGAGGGGGGTGTAAGCTGGGGGGAGGGCAGCAAAATCGTAGGGGACAGGGCGAAATGGAGGAGATTTGTTTGTGGCCACCCATTACAGGATTAAGGCGTCTGGCCATAGATAGAGAGAGGCAGTTACTGAAGAAGTCTCAAAATGCACAAAAAATAAAGAAATCAGATCTTGTTTACCATAACCAATATATCTGTCACCCTTCTTAAACAACTTCCCCTCTCCCTTTTCCCTATGTATTCTGCATTAAAAAAAAAAAATGATTTGGACAAACATTAATTAGACTTTTAAAAATGTAGGTAATGTTCATGGTTACCTCAGCGTGGCGAGGTGTCGAAACCAACCGAATCTGTCACCGGTAATTTGCAACTCTTCCTCCTTTTTGAGCCGAAGCCGACATTTCTGCGGTTAGCCACTTAACTGCGGTCGGTTCTGTGAGATGTTAATTATGACGGGAATTATAAATGCCAACGAAATGAGGTGAAGGGTGGGTGACGTCATATTGCTCGTGTTTCGTGTGGACGGGATGTAATTTGTTGAGAAGTTGTGGGTTTGTTATTGAGGTGTAGATTATTCAGTGTTTGTGGGGAAGAGGGTGGTGGTGATGGTTATGGTGATGATGATGATTATAATGACGAGGAGGAGGAGGAGAAAGACGAGGATAAGGAGTAGGATGTTGATAAGGAGCAGGATGATGATAAGAAGGAGGAGAAGTAGGGTGATGATGATGAGGAGTAGGATGATGATAGGGAAGGGGAGGAGTAGGGTGATGGTGATAAGGAGTAGGATGATAATGATGATGATGAATGCTACTACACACTAGCATGCTTTACATATATTGTTTTTATGGTATAGAAAAATAATCATTGTCTGCCACAAAAATCATCTTCATCACCATAACCATCACCAGTACAGTCCTATCTGCCTTTTTCATCTCTACCATTGTCATCACTACCACCATCATACCATCACCACCACTGCTGCCTGTGTAACCATCATCATTACAACCACTCATTGCTATCACCACTACCACCATTATCACCACCTCTATCATCATTACCACAATCACATGACCCTACAGCATTCATAATCTTTTGAAATAGATTTTTTAATGCATGCTTGTTCAAATGCCCATCAAATAGTCCTATCACATTCGAAATTCCAACTTGAATTATGTAAAAAAAAAAAAAAAAATCATGGTTTAGCAATGAAAAGATCTAAGATTTGCGTATTGCGAATTGTGGACTAATACACACACACACACACACACACACACACACACACACACACACACACACACACACACACACACACCGTTGTAAATTCTCTCTCTCTCTCTCTCTCATAGACACACCAGCTGCCTCACTTGACCATCTGGCGGTCATTCACTCCTTCCCTCCCTACCTTTGTTTTCATTCTCTCTCTCTCTCTCTCTCTCTCTGTCTCCCATGTATGGTATGTTCCCACTCATCCCTGCCTTTCCTCCCGCACGACACCCTCACATTACTAACCCAGTCTACCTCCCCCACTCTCTTACCCCCTTAACCTTCACCCTTTCCCTCTCCATTTTCCCTCGCTTCCCTTCACCCTCTCCTCACCATCACTTTCTCCCTATATTATTCCCACCATTCACCCTCATCCATTCCCTCGCTGTTTTCATGGTTTTCTCAGCCTTCATCTCTTTTCTTTTCTTTTTCTTTTTCTTTCTTTTTTTTTTTTTTTTAAATCCCAGTCCTTTCTTTACCTTCATTTTCTTCTTGTCCTCCTTTCACATTTCAACTCTCTTCTTCGTCATTTCACTCATCCCATTTTCTTCTCTTCCCTTACGTCTAGCCTTTTTTTTTTTTTTTTTCTTTGTTTCCCTCACTCTCTCTTATTCCCCTCCCCTCCTGTTTTTCCTTCCTTCGGCCATAATTTCCCTCCTTCTTACTCCATCACTCTCTTCTACTCCACCCTCCCCCTCTCCTCCTCCTCACCCACCGTTCCCCATTTGCTCTCCCTGCCTCTCTTCCTCTCCCCTCCCCTCCCCTCCCCTCTCCTCTCCTCTCCTCCCCCCCTCTCCTTTCCTCTCCTCTCCTCTCCTCTCCTCTCCCCTGCATCACAGGAGATATTTCTAGTCATGGTGTTGTCTCAGTTATTACGTTCCTAACTGAAACATACGGATTTTTACGTTCCTAACTGGACCATACTCTCAGCAGCACTCGTATACCTCCCAGCAATTTAATAAGCTGTGGTTACTTGATATATATTGCTTATTACCCTCTCCATATACTTCTTCTCTCCCCCACTCTCTTCTCTCCTTCCTTCTCCCTCATTTCTACTCCCTCTACCACCCTGCCTCTCCCTCCATCTTTTCATTTCACTCTCCCATTCCTCCTCTCCTTTTCTAATTCATGTCGTCTTTTCTCTCCCCTTTGTCTGTTCCCTCTCTCTCTCTCTCTCTCTCTCTCTCTCTCTCTCTCTCTCTCTTCTACTTCCTGTCCAACTCTCTTTCCCTCATTATCTTTTCTACTCCCTTTGCCTCTCCCTTTTCCATCTGTCTCCCTCTCTCCCTCTCTGTAATTCTCCCTCCCTTTGTCTCTCCCTCTCCCCTCCCTTGCATCACTGTAGGTATTTTTAACCGTGCAGTTGTCTCCAGAGTTATTACGGTCCTAACTGAAACACACGCTCGCTCTGCATGACCAAGAGTTTTTGCTCCTTCAATTGCACTCATATACCCGCCAGCAATTTAATACCTTGTGATCCCAGGTGATTTATAGCCTATTCCCCCCTGCACTTCAGATACAGTCTTCATTTTCCCATTCTGTACGATGACCCGATTTTATAGTTAGCTTCAATACCGCAAGATTATTTTTATTTAGAGTAAGGGATTTTTAGTACTGTTATTTATCATTTTTGTCATTGCCACCCCTGTGTTTACTGATAAAATCCTACACCACGTTCCTTCTTTTCTTCTTCGCCTCTAGAGTGTAATATGTGATCACCAGACTTGTATTAATGTCTCAGCTGGACTTCTAACACACACACACACACACACACACACACACACACACACACACACACACACACACACACACACTCTCTCTCTCTCTCTCTCTCTCTCTCTCTCTTCTGGCACTAGATCGTATTAAAATGTTTCCGTGATCAACCTATCTCAGAATACCGCTCAAGTGATTTGTTAATGACCGGATGAGGGAAGGGTGTGATGATGATGGTGTGTGGTGGTGTGTGTGTGTGTG
This sequence comes from Coenobita brevimanus, assembly GCF_032717465.1. Lineage (NCBI taxonomy): Eukaryota > Metazoa > Arthropoda > Malacostraca > Decapoda > Coenobitidae > Coenobita > Coenobita brevimanus. Next base: position 5,015,926 of record NC_136978.1, read on the forward strand.
ATGCTTTCTTTATGGTTATGGTGCTTCGGGGTAGTGGTGGTGTGGTGTGTGAGGGTGGTATGCGCTTAGAGTTATATATTACAATGATGGTTTGGTGTATATGGATGGAATGCGCTTGCAGATGGTATTGTGTGGTGTATATTGGTGTTATGCCCATTTACTTGTATTTTACGATGGTGGTATGGTGTGTGAGAGGTGTGGTGTGCAAGTGTAGTATGCGCATGGAGTTATATTTTACGATGATATGGTGTGCGAGGATGGTATGCGCATGGAACTATTTTACGATGGTGTGAGGAAATAGGTCGACCTTTGCTCCTGGTGATGTGGCGACTGCTGTGCTGGCCAAAGCCTCACAACACTGACGCAACACCACCACCACAACCTTACCCACATTCACACACCACCTTCATTACGCCGAGAAAAAGTGATAATGATGGTGGTAATGATGAAAATGATCGCAGTAGTGGCGCCTGTAAAAATGACGCTGATAACTTGGTGTGTAGCATTGTATGTGGAGTAAGTCGAAACTACTGTATCTCCAGCCATCCTTGCATGACCCATCGTTCGTTTCTCTCTCTCTCTCTCTCTCTCTCTCTCTCTCTCTCTCGTGTGTGTGTGTGTTTGTGAAAGCTATTATGCGACTTAAAGTGACAACCATATTAGACAAAATATTGACCAGTACAGTTTGTTAGTAGTAGCCAGTTAATGACAAAGTTATGTACATTATACATCTGAAAAGTTGCTTCAGTTCATACGGCATTTGGTATGATGCATAGTGGCGTTAACAGAGCTTATTTTAAATGTTCACGTTTGGCCTTTGCACCGTTTTACTCAGTATTTGCTCAGGTTTTCTGTGAGTCGTGCACAATCTTTTCACCATAAATGACAGCGAGTTTGCTCTGGCATGAAAGTTTTGACCTTAGTCTGCGGCCCTGACCAATGACTCAAAATAATCTTCCCGTCATTTATGACGGGTAACATCTGACGCTCACGGACTTCGCCATACCGCTCTCCTAACCCCTTCACCACTCTGGCTCCCCTGGGGAGGGGGGGAAGAATACCTCCCCAGTATCCCTGCTTGTCGTAAGAGGCGACTAAAAGGGGTCTTTTTGTCTCCCATCTTTCTCTCTATTGTCCTCTTCTTCTCTTCCGTCCTACCTCTCTTCTTGATATTTCTGTGTTTCTTCCGGCCTTTATTTTTCCCTCCACTCCTATCTGGGCAGACATTTGGCTTCATATGTAGAAAGAAAGAGAGAGGTGAAAAGATTAGTAAGAGAGAGTAAGAAGAGAGTGGATGAGGAATTTGGAAGGAATTTGAGTGTAAAGTGGAGGGACTGTAAGAAAATGTTCTGGAGAGAGGTGAAAAGAGTAAGACAGGGTGGAAGTGAAGTTAGCAGGGGAGTGAAAGATAAAAATGGTAGATTACTAGTGGAGAAGGGAGAAAAAGTGAGCAGATGGAGAGAACACTTTAAGGAATTGTTGAACGTGGAGGATAGAAGTAATGCGAGTATAAGTGGCTGGGGAATGGCTGGGAGAAGGAGGGAGGTGAGAAGACAGGAAGAAATCAGTAGGATAGAAGTTGTGGAAGCAATGAAGAAAGTTAAATCAGGGAAAGCCCCAGGAATTGATGGAGTGTGTGGTGAAATGCTGAAGCATGGGGAGAGATAGTAGTAGAATGGATGTGGAAGATGTGCAGATTGGCCTGGGAGGAAGGTAGAGTCCCGGAGGATTGGAAGTCAGGTATAATTATTCCCTTGTACAAAGGAAAAGGGGAAAAAGAAGTGTGTGGTAATCATAGGGGCATTTGTCTTCTTAGTATAATAGGAAAAGTGTATGGTAGGATACTTATTGACTGAGTTAGAGAAAGAACAGAGGAATTAGTTGGAGAAGAACAGGGAGGCTTTAGGAAGGGAAAAGGTTGTGTAGATCAGATATTCATTCTCAGATCTTTAGTGGAAAAGTTTCTAGAGAAGGGAAAGAAGTTGTATGCGGCTTTCATGGATTTGGAGAAAGCATATGACAGGGTGGATAGACTAGGATTGTGGAAAGTGTTAAGAATATATGGAGTAGATGGGAAGTTGTTGAATGCTGTGAAGAGTATGTACGATGGTGCGAAGGCTGCAGTGCGTGTGGATGGTGAACTAAGTGAATTTTTCTCTTTGAAAGTTGGGTTGAAACAGGGATGTGTCATGTCTCCATGGTTGTTCAATCTGTACATGGATGGGGTAATAAAAGAGGTACAAGGTAGGGTAGTGGATGTTGGAGTGGCCCTGGTGAGAGAGGATAGTGTTTGGAAACTCCCTGTGCTGTTGTTTGCAGATGATACTGTGTTGTTGAGTGAAGACGAAGGGGAGCTGCAAGGCTTGGTGGATGAGTTTGGGAGAGAGTGTAAGAAACGGAATCTAAAGGTGAATGTAGGGAAGAGTAAAGTGATGGTCTTTGAGAGAGGTGAAGTCAGTGAATGTACAGCGAGGTTGGATGGTGAGGAATTGGAAAATGTGAGTACGTTTAAGTACTTGGGTAGTGTGATGAGTAAGGATGGAGGTTTGGAGGGTGAAGTGCTTGAAAGGGTACAGCAGGGAAGAAAGGTTGCTGGTTCTTTGAAAGCAGTGATAAGAAACAGGGAAGTGAGCATGGAAGTGAAAAAGTTACTACATGACAGTATTGTGATACCAACTCTAACGTACGGAAGTGAAGCTTGGACGTTGTTGGAAGGACACAAGTCAAGAGTGAGAGCAGTGGAAATGAGTTATTTAAGAGGAGCCTGTGGAGTCACATGGAGAGACAGGCTGACGAATGAGGATATAAAGGAGCGTTGTGGTGTTGATGTGGATGTGATAGGAAGCGTTATGAGGAACATACTGAGGTGGTTTGGCCATGTGGAGAGGATGGAGGGTGAAAGACTGACGAAGAGAGTGTATGTGAGTGAGGTGGAGGGGGAAAGAGGGAGGGGGAGGCCGAGGATGAGATGGAGGGATGGGGTGGAGAGGTATATGAGAGAGGGGGGTGTGGATTGGGAGCAGGGGAGTGAAATGGCGGGGGACAGGGCGACTTGGAGGCGATTTGTTTGTGGCCACCCCAAACGGGACTGAGGCGTCTGGCAATAGATAGATAGATAGATAGTATGAATAGTTTAAGGACTTTCTATTGGCATCAATCCTTCCTCTCTTCCAGCGTCAAACCTTTCACCTAAGTGGACAGTCAAGCCACTTTAACATCAGACCACTTCTATCCTTCACCTTTATATATATATATATATATATATATATATGAAACTTCAGTTTCTGATTATCCTCTCCCATGCCCTCCCTACTCCTTACTATGCCTTCAGATCGTAACATAAGTGCCACGCTCTATGCTGTCTGCCACTTGGATTTCGTTCACTCACTCACTACCATAACGCCTTTCATATTTTATTCATGCCACCGCCTGACGATTTTATTCAGCTTTTTATGGTAGTTGGTGGAGGCGCGCGTCTTTCATTCACTGGATGTATTGCTGCCGTCAGGTGGCTTTACACTGAGTGAGCTCTGTAATCCGATGACATGTATTTATTTATTACGTATTTATTTTACATTCTTGCTACTGGCAGACATTTTTCATTCATCTTTGGACACGGCCAAGTACTGAAGAGGTTAATGAAGCCTATATTTACTATTAAAAAAAAAAAAAAAAAGCAAATGTCTCCTAAGCCGAAGAAAATCGTCTGGAAAGAATAAACAGTAAAATGGGTCCCTGGATACAAGGGGTTAAGTGGCTTCCCTTCCCACCTGTCTTCCCCACTCTAGTTGGTTTGTTATCACCTGACGGAATTGGGCCACTCCTGTATGCATGGCGGTGTTGTATGAAATTCGATGAGTCTTAGGAAGTACAAATGCGTCCAGCTTAATACATGAATGTATCATCAAATTTTGGCTAATGTATAACCCATACCACGTTGAGTACACCGCTTCCCGTCCGATCAGCGAAGTTAAGCAACGTTGGGTCTGGTTAGTACTTGGATGGGTGACCACCTGGGAACACCAGATGCTGTTGGCATCCTTACGTGTCAAGTGGGGTTGGTGGAGGATTAGTGCCCCTCCCTGTAAAACAATTAAATCTAAGCCGTTGGCCACCCCGTTTGGGATACATGGCGTCTGGTAATAAAAAAAATAATAATAGTATAACCCATAGATTGCGTTTAACAGTGATCAGGGGCGTTTCACTTTTCCTTGGCTCAGTGGATTATTTGCCCTTCACAATCCGTAAATATGGCGTAAGTCTTTATAACTGAGCTGTTTGTCAGTGTTAGGAGTAAGCAAGCAGGCCAATACAAATTACTCGTTGTACTGAATTTGGGAGGGTTATCACCGAAAGAGCGTGGAATAGTCTAAATTTCCGTTTGCCTTTGTGGATGTTTTGCCATACAGCGATGATCATGGTATTGGCAAGCCTCGTAGAGTATGCAGCTCTGAAGTCACCCACTTCATTTGCACAGCTGACAGAGCAAAAGAACTAATAACAACTAATTATCTGTAACTTCATTCCCACGGCTGACAGAACAAAAGCACCAGCAACAACTAATTGTCTTGCTTCATTATCAAACCAGTACTAATGCAGTCATTTTCACAGCACTGTACAGCCAGTAGACATTTTTTTTAATCGCCTACAGTCTACTTAGTCATAATTAAATTACAGTAACTAGTTATGTCCTATATATCGTCGCAATTGCCATTTCCAAAGTAACAGTGACATTAGTAAATGCAGTCATTTTGACGAAACTCACAAGATAGTCACACCGTCTTTACCCTCTGAATTTTGTTGATTAAATTAAGTAGTAGTATCGTATCCGTCACCGTAGCGATCGTGTTCATTGTAGTAATTAGGCGTGCAGTTATGGTCATCAGGTGGGGGTGGTGTGCGTGGGGATGAGATGGATGGGGGTGGGTGGTGTGTGGGAGTTAGGTGGGTGGGGATGAGGCGGTTCCCACGGGGTGACAAAACTGCCGTCAGAGTGTCCAGAATAACACGCATATTGGCCAATACTCAAGGCTCATAGTGTTACTAAATATGAGTGTGGTGGACGACAGTGTACAGCTGACGGAGGTTAAACACATCTTGCTGTGGTCAGTCACAACGTAATGTTTGCTAGTCACGAAGTTGGATGAACTGTGTGTGTGTGTGTGTGTGTGTGTGTGTGTGTGTGTGTGTGTGTAATACTGAATTTTATTTTCTTTGCATTGTTAATTGGTACGGTATTAGTTCTGATCTCAACGCCTCGAAATGTCTTATGGCAACACCTGTTAAAATCCTGTGTCTTTAGCAAAAATAAACCGAAAGTGTTTGTGATGAAGGGGTTGATCCTCTTATTTCCGGGGGTTTCCCAGTGCTGAACAGACATTAGCAGTAGCCGAGATAAAAATAAATAAATAAAAGTGTGACAGATTCGTGGAAAGGGTTGCATTGTAAGTGGTTAGTAAAAAAAAAGTCATAACATTTCGTCACACAGAATGTTTCTTTAATTAATAGCTGTCGATGATGACGCCATTTGACGGTTTTGAAATTCTGTTGTTACTTTCATTGCAATGTTGTAAATTGTAAATGATTGCTGTAAAAGTAATTTTTTTTTTTTTTTTTTACTGATTGCCTTTTAAAAATCGTCCTTAATGACCCTTTGGCTAAGTATATATTTCTCTAACCCCTCCACTGCCAGAGTTTTCTCATGAGCTGAATAAAATCGTCTGAATTAATCTCGTCATCTCCAGACGATTTGACTCATCTTAAAGAAGAGACAGGTGGTTGTGTTAAGACAGTATGTTATCTTGGTGTAGAGGTGAAAAGGGTTGTGTTTATAATATTCCACTAGTTGAGATCCTTTCATAAGAGCAAAAATCACTTATCGGTAATGTAAATATAATGAAATTTACACTTGCCCGTCACAGGATTGAAGTGGTCTAAAGAGTCGAGGGTAGATGACTGGCCTTATTTCTTGGTGGTGTTCTGTGATCCAAAAACTTTCAACTCTTGTGGTTTCGAATCAGCACACAAGTCATAATCTTTATTCTCCCACCCATCTCTGAGTCAACTAGCCCACCAGGCGTTGAGAAATACTGTAAAAGGGACGTGCAAGTGTTGGGCAATAGGTGTGTCGTGGGCAGCAACCATTGGGGCTTGGAGATCAAGCTTTGTCTCAGCATAACAAAAGAGAGGACGCTTGGGTGTGTGGGGGAGAGGGAGACTTAATGGAGCACTGCGGTGAAGATCAAGGTTTTACGGGTCACTTCTTGGTCTCTCATTGTGATCTCTGCCATCGTTTTCATCATTATTGTAATTGATTTTGCTGCCGTCATTGTTATCAGTATCATTGATTGTCGTCGTGGTCACCATCACAGTTGTTTTGGCCGTCATCATTACTATCAGTATTACTAATTATGGTCATCGTCTTCAGTGTCGTTAGCGTCTTCATCCTCATTGTCGTTAGCGTCTTCGTCATCGTCATCAATACATCCTCCTCCTATTATTATTATTATTATTATTATTATTATTATTATTATTATTATCGTCATCCTGTCACCATCAGTTTAAATGTTTTGAGTAGGATCAAGAGAAATAAAAAAAAAGTCGGAAAGCGATCATCAGAGTACTTAATGAAAATAGTTGACATATCCATTCATTCATCATTAAGGTTTTCGAAATTCTGGGCTCCAGCTTATAAATGAAAAGCAGGTGATCTGGTATATACAGTAAGTGTAATTTTTCACGATGAATTTTTATTTCTCTTCAGTCTATGACATAAAAAAAAAAGTGACAGCAGCTAATCCATTCAGGTTATCAGCAGAAAATCTTAGCATTATGAAATTTTTATTTATTCAGTCAGCGATTAAAAAAAAAAAAAATGTGTACAGTAGGCTATATATATATATTGACAACGTAATGGGTACAAGTTATCAACAGAAAATTTTTGTTTATTGATTTTCTAGTTCAAGTTTTCGGTATAAATAACAAAAGACGGCAAATGATCCATCCAAGTTGGCCCCATCACTGTGAGAGGCTAGTCAGGAAATAAATAAAATAGTTTATAGGTTGCACGAATAAGTAAACACAGACGTCTTTGCATCTTCATTGTTCTGACGACGAGGTAAAAAAAAAAAAAAAAAGGAGGAAGAAAGCTACTGATACCAACCTGTTTTACTAAAGATGCCGTGGGAAGGTGAAATAGGCCAGGAGAGGAGGGAAAGGATGATTGGAGACGAAGGAAGGAGAAAAGGGTGGTAGGAGGAAACGAAGATAGGGAAGGAAGGAAGGAGGAAGAAAAAGATGGTAGAGGGAAGCGAGGACTGGGAGGCAGCAAAGAAGGAAGGAAAAAAGGAAGTTAGTAGGAAATGAAGGGAAGGAGGCAGCAAAGAAAGGAGGAAGGAGAGGAAGAAAGTAAGACAGATTCAGTTAGAAAGCGATGAAGATGAGAGAAAGGAAAGGGAGGGAGATATCTAAGAAATGAAGGAAGAAAGAGAAAAATAATGAATGAAGGAGGGAAGGAAAGTGAAGGAGATCCCCCTACCTTCCTTCGGCCAAGATGCGGTGGGAAAGTGATTATGATGAGAGATGAGTGTGCCAAGGTTGCTCCTCTCTCTCTCTCTCTCTCTCTCTCTGTCTCTCTCTCTCTCAAAATCGCCTAGTGGTAGTAAAAATAAAGAAAATTAATCGCACGGAAAGACTAAAAGAATTTCCTAAGTACTTCCAGTGACTCAGAGAACGCCCTCCTTTCTTACTGTCTTGAAATCAGAGTTTATTATTATTATTATTATCGGTCTCATTAGTCTTATCTGTTATTCGGTCAATGTTCTCTTTAATAAACAGGTCAGTTGGTTATTTTATTCCACTTATAGTACTCGCTCTGAAATTTCTGGCTGGGTTTGGGTACCTTTATGAAGAGAAACCAGTTAGAGTGGGTGTGGTTCTTTGGTTAAAATATTCCGGTGTTTGAAAGGACGTGAGATCGGTATCCGGCCGAGATAGGGATAGTCTGATTATTTGAATTGTATAAAACAGGCTTTGCTAATCTTTTATACACCCCCCGAAAAAAAAGTACTATTACGACATTATTGAAGGGGACGGCCCTACTATGTATTCAGTATGGACGGTGAAAATCAGTGCCGAATTGGTGATGTGTGAAGGTGCATAGCATTAAGGAGACTGCTGGGACTCTGAGAATGGACCATCAAGTGCCCAGGTTCGTGCATATGAGAGAGAGAGAGAGAGAGAGAGAGAGAGAGAGAGAGAGAAATCCTGAGCTGAAAGAAAATCGGTTGAGTAGCAAAATTACAATATAATAAGACGTCATCGTAGTGAAGGGGTTAATGGAAAAGGTGACGGACAGGGAAATCAAGGTTACAATTTGAAATAATATTCTTTGATGAAATAATAGTGATAGTGCCATTAGTTGTACCCCCGCCCCCTCCCTCTCTCTCTCTCTCTCTCTCTCTCTCTCTCTGTCTCTCTCTCTCTCTCTCTCTCTCTCTCTCTCTCTCTCAGATAATGAAAATTGATTGTAATTGTCGCAGAGGAAATGATTATCAGTAGCACTGATAGTGTCATTAGTGGCTCTCTCTCTCTCTCTCTCTCTCTCTCTCTCTCTCTCTCTCTCTCTCTCTCAGTAGCCTTATTAGTACTGATAATAACACTCAGTAACCTTATAAGTACTGATAGTAACATTACTTTTTGCAGTGTCAAGTAGCCCAAGGTTAGGTCAAGAGTAAGGTTAAGTTAGGATATGTTAGGTGTAATTTGGTTGTATTTGGTTAGATTAATTTCGGTTGCTAGTTTAGGGAAATACACTGAGGAGAAATACACTGAGGTGGTTTGGACATGTGGAGAGAATGGAGAATGAAAGACTGACTAAGAGGGTGTATGTAGGTGATGTGGAGGGAGGGAGAGGGAGGGGTAGACCGAGGATGAGGTGGAGGGATGGAGTTGAGAGGTATATGAGGGAGGGGGGGGTGAGTTGGGGGGAGGGTAGTCAAATGGTGGGTGACAGAGTGACTTGGAGGCGTTTTGTCTGCGGGCACCCTTTTGCGGGATTAGGGCGTCGGGCTATAGATAGAGATAGATAGATAGTTTAGGGTAGATTTGTTTAGGTTTGGCTAGAGTGTTAGGTTGACAAGTTAGGTTAGGTTAGAAATGTTTTGGTTAGGTGTGTTAGGAAGAGTAACATACAAAGCCCCATCATGTTCCAAACCTGACAGATGGTCCGTTTTCTTTACGTGACGTTTTCTCCCAACTTTTCCTTTCTTTCTGCAAAAAATTCTCCCCTCTTTATTAGTGAAGGGCAGAATCATCCATGTCATTCTCTCAATAACGAGCGAACTACCGGGATGGGGAGAAATGATCACTGACACTCGAAGAGGAGATAATTTGAGCAGTTTTTGTCGTTAATCAAAATGACGTCGTGCGTGAGTCAGCAGCGAGTGGAGCCCAATTACTGCCTTTCCCCGGCCTTGCTGTCCAACCCGAGGCATTTCCTTATTGGAGTTTCAAGCGACTTCGACTTTCCCTATCTTAGTTTTCTTGTTTCTCTCTCTCTCTCTCTCTCTCTCTCTCATCAGATTTAAAAGCAGGGATAGGGGGGTTTTTAAGGGATAGTCTTGCTGTGGACTGTGAACAATTAGTTTTAGCCTTATACAGTAAATATAATGCCCTCATTCAGACATAGCCATATACTGTATACCCTTTTCACTCCCCTAACATCATCCTTTCACCCCATACATTCATTCTAAGCTCATCCCTCCTCCGCATTCTTCACTCATTCCTCAACAGCCTCATTTCCACTGCTCTTATTCTTTCTATTTCTCACTCATGTCGTAGTTAAGGTTCTAGTCATTATTCTTGGCATTTCACCTCCATTTCTTTGAGCTTTATAATTTTGGTTTTATTGCTGATTTGCTTGGACTATAAGGGTATGATACACTCGCAAGGAGAGGTATTCCTGAACCGTTTGTGGGGAAGGGGACGAGAATAGAATCGTCAGACGTAACACTGACACAGATAGATGGATGAATGAGTAGATAGATAAGTAGGTAGGTAGGTAGATAGACAAAAGGAGAGCGAAGAAAGCTGGCACAAGTTAAGTGGCTTTGATGGAGCACTAAGTTAACGTCAGTGTGTTGTGGTTGGACTGGACAGAATTCCACTCAGATATGTGGATAGATAGATATGTAGGTAGATACATAGATAGATGGGTGGAGGGTTTATAGTTACATATTTTCAGCGACAGATAGATGAATAGGTATATATATAGGTTGGTAGGCAGGTAAGGTAGGCAGATAGGTAAACAGATATAGCCAGACAAATATAGATGGGTAGATAGATAGATAGATAGATATTTTCAGCGATAGATAGGTGGATAGCTACGAGTATATATAGATTGGTAAGTTGGTAGATAGAATAGATAGATAGATTGAGGTAAATAAATATAGACATTGGTAAAAATGAACAGGGAGGTGAAGTAAGCCTCAAAAGTGGCTATTGATGTAGCACTAAGCCAAAGTCAGTGTTGTTGTGGTTGGACAAATAACTCGTTTGTGCTCAATAAAAATTTGGACGTTCCTGGATAGATAGATAGATAGATAGAGGATTAGACGTGGGGGATTGTGAAGAAAGATGATAAAACAGCCTAATTTAGACCATGGTTATTGTTTTGAAGTTTGACTCTTCATAGGTAGACATGGCTACAGATAGATAGATAGTCGGTTGGATAAATAGATAGGTAGTTGGGTAAGTCGATAGATAGATAGACTGGGAGGTAGGTGGGTAGGTGAGTAAGTGGGTGGATAGGTACATAGGTAGGTAGATAAATAAATTGATATATATAATCTTTTTGTACAAAAATAAATTGGTTGATGGACATTTAGAGATTGGTGGACAGGTAGATAGATAGAAACCAGATTCATCGATAGACAGCTAGATAGATAGACAGACAGGAGGGGGTGATGAAAGCTGACAAGAAAGTGTCTGTGATGGAGCACTCAGCTGTTGTTCTCATAAATTTTGAGTCTAGCTGAGTAGGCGAAGCTGTTAACTGACCAAGAGAGAGAGAGAGAGAATATTACATACCTCTTCCATGTATCCACGCATCCATTCATTCGTTCATTTATCTGCCTGTCCATCTACCTGTCTTTATATATCTGCCATTTTATCTATCCATGTATCTCTGTGATCAGTTTCATTCCAGTTTTCCATCACTATATAACCCCGTGACCCTTTCGTCCTCCCTCACTCTTCACCTGCATTTTTCATATTTGGTAAAGTAGGTGGCTTTCCCAACACCTCCCTCACCTCGACGTGACGATTTTGCGAAAGGTTTGCGTCGCGTGCACTGATGGCGTAACTTGGCTTTTTTTTTTTTTCTGTAAATATATTCTGAAAATGTGTTTGGTAGGTTTGGTGGGCGGGACGGGTTGGGGTGGTGATGGGAGGCGAGTTAGGGTAGGAGTAGTATACCCTGTCAAGATTGGTAGTGTATGTGGGGCTGGGTATGACGTGAGAAGGTTTAGTAAGTTACAGGTACATTATTTCCTCATTGATTTTTTTTTTCTCCACTTTCCTCCTCCTCCGCATCACCATTAAAATTTTCTCCACTCTCCGCATCACCATCTCTTCTTCCTGGTCGCGTCAATCATCTCACACCATTTATTACGAGGTTCCTCCCTCTGTAAAGCTTTCAAGCTAGTGGAAATAAATGAAATAGGGGTTTAAGTACACACTAACACCTTCAGCCCCAGGACCTCTTGTGTGTGTGTGTGTGTGTGTGTGAAATAATGACAACATTATTGTGTCCATATTTTTTAGGACCGCATTAAACCATTTTTTATGGTTTTTCACTTACTGACTTTTTACCCTTGTGTCATGGGACCGTCATTTTTGAGCTAGCAAGACCTCTGTGTTCCTCACACACCAACAGATGAACTTGCTGTGTGCAGGTCTTGGCATGATTCTATAGCTTATATTCATTTTTGATAACTGTAACTGCCTGCCCGTGCGCCGCAGTTCTGTGGAGTGAAATATATCGTGGTCTAATGGTAACAGTAAGGGATCTTGAATTTGGCTTTTTTATTTTTCTCATTCTTGGAGACAGACTGTAAAAGTTAATTAATACCAGTTTGAGAAACAAAGTGAAGGTAACGGGTGGTATGGACCCTAGACCACTTAAGTGTATGTCTGGGCAGGTGTAGTGGATGTAATTATGGAGAATGGAGTGGGTTGCAAGGTTGGTGGGGAAGCAGACATACGAGACAGCCTGGGTGGGCGTGTAATGCGGTGCTCACACAACCTTCACGTCACCTAAACACCATACATACACCTACACACTACACCACACCTACACTACACCACACTACGTACCTACACACAACACTGCACCACACCTACACATACTGTACTACACCACCCTACGTCACACCTACACACTGTAACACACACACACACACACACACACACACACACACACACACACACACACACACACACACACACACACACACACACACACCAGACTTACGGTTCCCCAGTAGCGGCATTATCAACACTGGAACGGATATTGGTGCAGTACTCGAGCTTCTTAGGAAAACCTCTAACTTGACCTTGGCCTCTTTCCACTCCGGTGCGCGTCCTGCATAATTTTCATCATACATACATACATACATTCATCTATCCATCCATCCATACATACATACATACACACATAATATCAGAGGATTAGGCCTGTAAAGTGATGCCAGGATTCCGTGAGCTAAAATGATGTGTAAATGATGGTTCAGTCCACTTCACTAGGAACTCTTCTGATAGCCCCAAATTTTATACTCTCCCGTTGCATTTTCTGGCTCGTACCCCACCCCAATTTTAGCTGGGAGGGTCAGGATGTTGATGTCTTCGTAAATAAACCCTGCCTATCATACAAAACATCCTAAACAAATGAATGAGATGCTGGAAAATCTTTGTGCTGACGGAGGAATATGGCAATCCACCTCCACTGTATACTTGGTTGTAAGCAGCGTCGTACCTCCTATTACACAGGAGTTAGATGACAGAGAGACATTCAGACGGAAACCTGTATGAAACCTTTTGCCCAGCATTTAAGTAGGTCAAAATAAACTGGTGTGAAATATGACCACAGAGCTGTAAATGAGTACCAGTTCTGACCGTCAAGAGTGCGTTAAGGTGTGTGTTTGCGGGGGAGGGGGTAGCAAAAAACAGGGTGGTTGGATTTGTGTGTGTGTGTGTGTGTGTGTGTGTGTTTGTTTGTTTGTTTGTTTGTTTGTTTGTAATAGTTGTAGTAATAACAAAAAAGAAAAAAAATACCCTGGCCAAATTTACGAGTGAGGTGTGAGCGTGTGTTGTGGTCAGGGTGATACCTCGCCCAGGGCCCTTCAGATGATGGAACACAGGGAGTGGGTGTGTTAAAGAGAATTTCTCATGGGAACACTAACGAGGTTTACAAAAGCGTGTGCTGCATTGTTGTGTTACTTCCTTCTGAACAAGAGAAGATAGAAAAATGAAAAATGATTATCGACAGACTCTTAATATTAGCTTCAGTCTCTCGGTTGTATCTATTTGTCTGTATGTATCAATCTGTTGGCCTATAACCCTCATTAGAACTTAGTAATTATGGACTCACCTATAGGTCATGCTCAGAATATAAGGTCGTGGGTCAAGGTTGCTGAGAGAGAGAGAGAGAGAGAGAGAATTTGTTCCAGGGGGTAGTCAGAGCTTCGTATTGATCATTGTATTATTGTCATTTTTTATATTGGTCATGCTGATTTTCACTGGGGTATTAGATGGCCCATAGGTGATCGGAGAAAGGTTTTATTATTATTATTATTATTATTATATCGTTATCGGCATCATCGTTGTCATTACTACTACTACTACTATATTATTATCATTATTATTATTATTTTAGTCTTCATTATGCCATAGTTCCTTTTAGTACATATATAACCAAGCCTTCTCTTAGCTGTTAATACGTTTTGAATAATACATAGTGTGGTGGTTGTCTCAGCCTTGATATAGAGGTGGGGAAAGAAGGTCCTGTGGTTGGCTTTATAGACGTGTGGTTTAGTCCTTTCCTCTCCTCCTTTAGTTGTGTGTGTGTGTGTGTGTGTGTGTGTGTGTGTGTGTGTGTGTGTGTGTGTGTTTTCACTTCCTTTTTTTTCGTGAATTTTTTAATGCCAACACACGATTTCATTCAACGATTTTTTTTTTTCCTTTCCTCTCCTGACCCCTTAGTCGTGTGTTGTGTGTGTGTGTGTGTGTGTGTGTGTGTGTGTGTGTGTGTTTTCTTTACACGATTTAATTCAGCGATTTTATTTTCATTTCCAATTCTTCTGTCACTTTTTCAAAAATCTATCAAAAATTAAAACGTCCTTAGATTGAGTGCATTAATACATAGAGTGGTTTTCCGGGCCTTGATAGAGAGGTGGTGAAATAGGTCTTGTGCTCAGCGTTCAGGTGGGGGTCTCTCTCGGTTCTCTCCTTCCCCCTCACAATGGCGGGACTGGACAATCTGCATAATGTCTAAATCGCACGAAATTATTGTGAGTCTTTCTCCTGGCTTAACTGACTAAATAATTAAAAAAGACAAATATTCGCCTTCACTACGACACGCAACCATCACTTGACAGGTTGAGGTCCCTATTGCAGTTCAGGGTAGCGAACAGACTGAGGTAAATAAGGTTGACCCAAATATGTCCCTGGCAGCTTTTTGGGGAGTGGTGCAAGGAAAAGACGGTGTGTGGGGTATGGTGCTGGGAGTAGAAGGTGTTTAGGGTATGGTGCAGGGAAGCAGGATGTGGTGCATCGAGGACGGGAGGCGTTGGTCAGGAGGGGAGAGTGAAGGTGCTGTGATTCGTGCCCTGTTTACCCGAGGATAATAAATTCTCATACATTCTCACATATTTTCTAAGTACCATTGTAATTGTCACTTTTACAATGATATATTGTGTATTGAATTTTCCTTGCCATAATTCCGTATCATTTATATCAGAGGAAAGCTTGGCTTTTCTTACAAGCAGGGAGGACTAATATTCATTGAAGTTACAGCTGATGCGAAAAACTACATTGTTTTACATTGTTAACCTTAAAAGGTGTAAAGCTTAGCACACGTAAACACACACACACACACACACACACACACACACACACACACACACACAATTATCCTTCGTAAATGAAAGCACAAAAAAAATGTATATACTGTATGTTTGGTCGGCAGTGACAGAGGGTCTCATTATGATTATGTGCTGTCTTACGCAAACTACCGACTCTCTCTCTCTCTCTCTCTCTCTCTCTCTCTCTCTCTCTCTCTCTCTCTCACACACACACACACACACACACACACACACACACACACACACACACACACACACACACACACACACACACACACAGCAGCTATTATTGCTGGCACGTTTATACTATAATGAGAGAGAGAGAGGTTCACAGACAAAGAAAACATACCACGGCCGACTTCCATTACCCATTACAGACAAACACCTCCTTGACTTCACCTCACCTTCCTCGCGTCCCCGCAGGTCGCTTGTAACACAATAATTGGCGGACTCAAGGCTCAGAGTCAAATTATCAGCATGCCTTAGTCACAAGTGAGCGTTTTACCCTCTGCTGTTGGTCTAAGTCGCTCCGGGTAATTGAGATTAAGTAGAATTTAATGATTTTGTTATGTTTTTGTACATGAGTGGGGTGGGAGTGTTTGCCATTTTAAGTGAAAGTTAATGAGTGATGCATCGCGTGTCTAGTTCCTGAAAGAGTTGCGTTTAATTTTCATATCATGTTCATTGCCTTTCAAAATAAACCGATATGCTTTAACCAAGGTTAACTCTACCTCATGCTGACGAAGAACGAATGAGGAAGGGATGTGTATATTCTCAGTGAGTGATGCGTGTAAAAATTGGAAGTGTTACAGTGGCTGTGTTTATCTGTGTGTGAGTTTGTTTTTGAGTATGTGATCGAATTATGAACCAACAGGGCGTGAACATGTGCATACATATGAATGATCACACTTCCATCACCCACTGTGAGTCCTCCATTGTTGTGGTTGCAAACCCGATATGGGGATACGGGCAAATCGTAAGACGGACAAGCTGCCATCGAGCCACAGTGACTGCTTTCATGTACAGAGATCTACAGTACATATAGAATAACAGTCATAGCTGATTTACCAACGTCGAACTTACGATGATTCCTAAGTCGAAACTGGATTAAGTTTCTCTCAGATGTTGAAACAGAATTGGTTTATTGCTGGTACATCAAGGCTGACCATAGAAGACCACACACTCAAGGTAACCGCTCAAGACTGGGTCGTTTAGACAGGTCCATCAGTGCTATGGCGTTAAACTTGAATGATTACCTCCGCCAAGGAGGTTATGTTTTACCCCGCATTGGTGTGTTTGTTGGTATGTCTGTCTGTTTGTTAATAGGATTACTCAGAAAGTTATGAACAAATTGTGGTGAAATTTTGTAGGAGGGTGGTCCATGGGCCAAAGAAGAAATGAAATTTTGGGGCGGATCTGGATCCGGAGTATCTCGCACAATATCTCCAAAAGTTCTCAGTGAATTTCAATGAGATTTTGTGGAAAGTTGGGCCATGGATCAAGAAAGAAATGATTAAATTTGGGGGCTGGTCCGGATCAGGATCCTCTATCCACGGATCCGGGTACGGATCCTTTTTAATGGCATTGGCGGTGGTATGCCTCTCTGAGCTCTTTCTAGTTGACTAATTATTTAACCATTAAGGCTTATTAATCAGCGTTGGTCCAGCAGAAGTGGCGCACTGGCGGACCATCAAAAGTGGTGGCACATTATGTCTGGTCCAGCAAGGCTGCCTCTCCCTGCACTTGTGTGAGAGAAGATTGTGGGGTGGCAGCGACGGTGGTGACCACGCTGCGATTACGGTGCTCACTCATTCACTCACTTCACGACCTTCACCCACACCGCCCACATATCACCCACACCAACACACACCATCCGTACAAATATCACCCGCACCAACCCATATCTTCCACACAAACACATCATCACATCAGCACGCTACACATCATCACCCACACCAAAATAAACCAATAAATTACTTCAGACCCTGACGCAGCAAGTGACGGAAAGTGATCATAAATTTCTTTGTAACACGGGTATACTCGTAATAGTGTAAGAAATTGAGGTGCTTTAGCTTCTTCGAGTGTTCAAGTTAATAATTATGCGATTGCACGGCATTACAGGTATTTTTGTAGCCGTAAAAAATTATGATGAATGGAAAATAACTATTACTTTTATCGCTGTAATTCTTCACAAGATATATACTGAAATTTAAAGCTGTTACGATGCAGTTAACATATTTAGCCTATGTATTTCAGATGTACAATCGCGGACAGAATTATTAATCCAGTTTTTTAGTCGAGACGTCTTGAAATTCTTACACAGTATTCTGAAAAGTTTATTGGCTTCCGAAGATGTCATGACTGTTTCGAAAGTCATTGTTCACTGCAGCGTAATTTATCGTTAAGAAATGTATCGTTATTCATGTCCGATGCTCTACTGGCCCGATTTACCTCTTTAGTTTGGTAATCTTCTGTTCACTTTTATTTACGGAACGTTCAGACGATTATTATTATTATTATTATTATTATTATTATTATTGTTGTTGTTGTTGTTGTTAAGCGCAACTGCATATAACCTGGCATCATCGCCTAATAAGTGTAGCAGATGTCATGACAGAATGAGACAGTCGCGAGAATGTATGCCAGAGGTGATTGTTATGAGGTGTGGACATGACGTTGTGTGTGTGTGTGTGTGTGTAAATGATCGTGTGGTGAGTAGGGGAATTGGGTGAAGGGGGGGGGAGACGTGCAAGGCAAAAGAATGATGATGATGCCTGTCTTAACTTTCATCACCACATCAACAAAATCACTCCTCTTAAATACACACACACACACACACACACACACACACACACACACACACACACACACACACACACACACACACACACACACACTTGCATGTAATTAATGCACATGCAGTTGCAGAGAACTCCGAACGATTGCAACCCACATTGGTGATATTATAACCCCTTCACTACGATCATCTTTTTAATTCCCTGTGTCGTGACTCGTGAGGCGTAAGGTATATGAGGATGACACGTGCTTACTTTGTTGTTGTTTTTGTTGTTCTGCTTATGTATTTTTGTTAAGGTGGTGGTGGTGGTGGTGATGGTGTTTGCTTCAGTGTTATGTTTTTCTTGTTGCTGTTTTGTCAGGAAAGGTGTTTGTGTTGATTTTATTTTATTTATTTTTTTTTTTGTTTATCTGCTTGGCGGATTGTTGTTTTTGTTGTTGTGCCTGGAGTAAACTTTAAATAAATTCATCGTCACGACCTTAGCGGCCAACCTACAACGCCCAATTTCACTCAGCTGTATTATCCCCCGCCCTACCTCACTCCTCTAAACTTGTCTTTTTTTTTTTTTTTTTTTCCACGTCAGACTCTAAGAAACCCGTGACTTACACGTTTCCAAAGTCAATCCCGCCCTTAACAACACTCGCTATGGTTTGTGTGTGTGTGTGTGTGTGTGTGTGTGTGTGTGTGTGTGTGTGTGTGTGTGTGTGTGTGTGTGTGTGTCTTACCCTAACGTCTGGGTTTCTAGGTGAATATAAGCAGTTTTGTGTCTAAATTTGTATGTGCAGATTTATCTTCTTTAAAAAATGTGTAACTGTTGCCTCCTTCGCGTCCACAACGACCACGTCTGATCTGAAAAGAATTTATCATTGAGGTCCAAACTAATGGAACAACTGACACCACAGTGGAGACTTAACCAGTTTGGTCACTGGTAAATATAGCATCAGTTTTCACCGAAATTGAGAGAGAGATTACTATCATATCTGACTTCTGGTGAAGGAAGTCTTTTGATTTTTTAAAATGGAATTTCCATATTATTAATTTACTGTAATTGCAGCCAAAGTTGACACATATCAAAGTCAGATGTTCTGGAGAATGGGGTTACTTGCTTTCGTGTTCCTAAATGGGCGTCTTCTCTGCCCAGACGTATGCAAAATGCTATGATCTGAACTGTTGGCTTCGTCCAGGTGTAGCTTCTGTGATCGAGTACCGTTTGTATCTGTGTAGGTAACTAGATCAGCAGTATGTCTCATGATTGCTAGACCCGATTTAGATCAGAAATGGCTCGTACAGAATTGGTTGAATAAAATTTTTAAGTTGTACAGGTTGAATGGCTTTGAAATATTGTGTTTATTTTTCTCCGTTCTTACAACCGCCGAGAATGTGAGCAACTAGGTCACCTACCCAAAAACCATTTTCACGGGATCTGGCCTCGTTTTCCGGCATATAGCTCTGAGGGGATAATTAAAGAATCTCTCTCTCTCTCTCTCTCTCTCGTCCCCTACTAGTTAAGGTGTTAGTGAAGGATGTATCTAACCATTACATATTGAAGAGGAATTCCTAGTACGGTGAAAGTTAGTGAAGGCTGTTTCTGAACCCTTGTAGATAGGCAGGGAATTCCTAAAAGTGAAGGTGTTAGTGAAGGCTGTAACTAGACAATCCCCAGCCACCAGAGCCACTCCATCATCACCTACCATAATCAGTCCTTCCTCACCCATCTTTGTTTTCATATTCCACGATCACATTCACTGCCATCGCATACTACCGCTACAGTACCCCCACAACCCCCTCTCCCTCCAAAAAAAAAAAAAATGCATTATCAATACCATCATTTCCACCACAACCACCTTTCCCCTACTTTCCCTTCCAAAAATCTGCTCACAACCATCAGCTACCATAGTCAGCTAACAACCTCCACAGTCGCCACAACCACCATCGCCAGCGTTACCACAACCAACACCACACCATGTCCACAAACCACCGCAACCACCATCCCCCTCCTTTCCCTTCCCGAATCTCCCCACAACCACCAGCTACCACAATCAGCCCACATCCACCACAATCGCCACAACCGCAGTCGCCAGCATTACCAAAGCGAGTGAGGGAGGCAGGGGTGTGGTTGGCCCAGTTACCTCCCCCCCCTTCCCCGGCCAGGGTGCCATATGGCGATGTTTTGCAAAGGTTACTGTACGAGCCGCAAGACTGGACCGACCTTGCTTGTTTCCCGCCGCAACCTTTCATCTCACTCTCGGTTCTGTTCTTTTCTCCTCCTCCTCCTCGTCATCTTCATCTTCATCTTCATCTTTCTCTGAGTCAGTCTCCCTTGCTCATCATTTCCATCCTCTTTCTCTTGTGTTTTGTGGTAGGTGGCGGCGCTCACCATCCACTCACTTGATGTAATGCTGTTCTCAGGTGTCTGCCCTTTCCTCTCCTCCGTCCTTCTTTCCATCCATCCTTTTCTGTCTTTCTTTCCTTCAGTCTTTCCTCATCCTTCTGCCAACGGGTCTCTTAGATGTCAGGACCATCTTGCCTAGCCCCGGGCTCCTACGCTTCTCATGGGGCAAAGTAGGATTGGATGATGGATGGATGGATTCTCTTGTGTTTTTTGTCTTTTTCGTTTCCTCGTTTTTTGAATTCCCTCTTTTCTCTTTATACGCTCCTCCTCTTATTTCTTTCCCTCGCTCAGAAAATATCTTGGTTTTGTTTTTCATCTTCGTGTATATCCCACTAAAACTTCATTTCCCATCTCGTTCTATGTTCTTTCCCTCCTCCGTGTGTGTGTGTGTGTGTGTGTGTGGTAATTCTCTCGCTCTCTCTCTCTCTCTCCACCGGTTTAACACTTCACACATTTCACATGTTCAGTTTTTTCATTACAACTCCTTTCCACGTATCCCAACCGCCTTTTTTTTTTCTTTTTTGCGTCCACTATGCTCTTAACTTTCACATCTCACAAAGTTTCAATGTTATTAGTAGCCTAGTTACCCTTGCATCGCCTCACATCGACATAGTACTCATAACCAAAGTCTTCTGGGTGTGTTCACAAATTTTCCAAATGAATTTCTCAGTTCATTGACCCTAATTCCTTTCTGTCTCTCTCTCTCTCTCTCTCTCTCTCTCTCTCTCTCTCTCTCTCTGTCCAATATTTACCTGCCTGTGGTGTTTTTCTAAACGCCTCCACACAGTCTTTCGCTGTGAATAGGATAGTGCTGGCAAGTGTGTGTGTGTGTGTGTGTGTGTGTGTGAGAGAGAGAGAGAGAGAGAGAGAGAGAGAGAGAGAGAGAGAGAGAGAATATATTAATAAACGGATCTGTCAAGAGCAGAGTGGTGGTAATCATTGGAGATAATGGTTGACAAAAAAGAAACATGAGGCCTAATATGACACTGGCATAAATGAAAAATGCTAGAAAGAGGATAAGGAATGGGAAAGCAGATGTTGATGGGATGTAGGCAGAGATGCGAAAATGTAAGTGAAAAAGGCTGCCAGGAGAAGGTAATGAATGAAAAGGTAGTACAATAGGTGTTGGCGAGGTATTTGGAAAGATGTGACATTGAAAGTGAAGAATGCATTGAAGATGTTAAGGAATGGGAAGGCAGTAAGTGTTGATGTGACAGCTGCATATGTGAAAAATGCCCTGAAGAGGTTGATGAGTGGGGAGGCAGTAGGTGTTGATGTGGTATACTGAATAAAATGTGGAAAGAATGGAATGATATGTGGGAAATGTGCGAGGGTGTTAATATAAGGACAGTAATTATATCATTTTTAATCATAACAACATCCAGATTGCCGATGTAAGAGAGATATAAGAATAGCAACTAATACTTTCGTTCATGCCCGTCACCCCTCCTTGCACCCCAGTATTTATTTATTGCGTCGTACTCAAATTGACTAGATATTTCCAAACACCTCTTCTTCAGCTATATATTCTACACGTTACATCTCAGCCACATCGTATACGTCATTGATGCAAACTATGTTGTCACTGCATAAATAGCATAGAAAAGAATGTCACTATTTTAAGAGGTGGTAGGATGTCTTCTGTGCTTCTTTCAGTAGACTTCATCCTTTAAAAATATGTTGTGTACCCTAGAGTATATTATGCTCCTTGATGCACAGCTGCAGAAACATACAGTAGTAGAGTTTTCATTGCAATATACAGAGGTTGGCATGGAAAGGCGTTAGAGCAAAGTGTACAATAGAAATTTTTTTATTTATCTAGTTCGTCTGTTTTTACCATTAAGTCCTAACTGAGGAGAGCTTTGTCGCTGAAAGGCAAGCAGGAGTAAATGCAATAAAGCAGCATCATATAATGGAACACACAATGAAAAACGCGTAGTTGACACAGCAGAACAATATCCTCCAATACAGAAATGACATTACAATGACCACGAGGCCAATCATCTCAGTAAATGTACGAGAATCTTTAATTTAATTTAGTTAGTCCGATTTTCTATTTAGTTCAGTCACTCCTTCGGTGTGCTGATAAGAGACTTAGTACGTATGTAGAGGAAAACTACTGAGACGGAGTTGCGATGCTCTTCTGTCTTACCGGAGATAGAATAGATTAATGCTGGCATTTTGTTATGGCCAAGTCGGGAAGAATAGTATAGTGTTCGATGAGTCATGTGATAAGAAGTTATTAAAAAGCAGTATGTAAAGAAGTAGGTGCATTAACCAATATGGATACAGGTTTCTGTTCAGAGGAGTAAATTTCATTATAAGTCGCCTTCACCGGTACGCTATACACTAAACTACTGTTACTGATAAGCTGTTAACTGATTAGACCAAGTATAGGCAGAACAAGAGTATCATACTGACAAATGCTTTATATTAGTCCATGTTAATAGTGGTACAGCAAGTAGTGGTATTTGAAGTGCGCACCTGGCGACGTAGGGTCTGGTGCCATACGGTGCTGGCAACGCTGGAGTGTTCTGTTTGACGACAACAGATCGAAAGAATCGCTGGTGGATGTCTAGCTTATGACATTAATATTGGCATAATGTCCGGTTTCGACGACAACCCTTTTGCAGACCCATTTGCCGTAAGTATTCAGGAGTATTTGTGCGTAAAATAGTGACATCACATTTTGTAAATACTCGGGTATTCTTTGTAGGGTAAATTTCCCATACGGGCCAGCAGCTGTAGCAAGTTGTCATATGACAGTGAAGCATCGGCTTTTCATCATAATGCACAGGTATAAATCACAGTGTTGAGCAGTGACCAACCTTTATTAAAAGGAACGTAATTTCAGTTTACGTCCCTTATCATTTCCAGCCATCAACGTTGGTCTAGTTATCATTTAACTATTAGCCAATTGCGTTCACTAAAGTACCGATGTATAATGCTTGGTGTGATGTTGGTTAGAAAACATACAGTATATATATTTTTTGGTTTGGCTGTCTAGTGATATATTGGTAGAAAAATTTGTCCAAAGTTTGTAAAAGTGACGGACCACTCAGAAAGTTGTTGGCTGTATAATGAAATACCTGTACAGTAATTGCATATAATTTCCCAGTAGATGATCAGTACAGTATAATACAAATGTGCATGGGAAGCTGTATAAATACTTTCTGTGGTGGTATTGTGTATATTTGACAAATTTAGGAAAACTTATAGTTTGGGAAGTTATTGAAATAAACAGATGCAGTACTTTCCTGAAATTTTAATTGTGGAAATAATTGAACGTGGTAGGCCGACATAGACAGCAAATTTATGTACCATAAAGCTAAAAAGCCTGAACACGGACAGTTCTTCCACAAACATGAAACATTTAACATAAATGTATACTGTATATATTTTTAATATGTGAATATCATTATGCACAAAAATTATGTTTATGATTGGTAAGATGTATGATACTGTAATTGCTGTACTTGCAGACTCATTTGAGAGTGTAAAAGTTATAATATATGGAAGTTATATAGCTGCCATTCCAATTGCTCTAATTCTACCACGTGCTGACGGTAGTGAGTAATGGCAATCATGACTGACTTTCCATTTGTATATGCAGCCTGGCTGCCAAGGTTAGGACTGAAGGATATGAAGATTGGAACTGAATGAGATTCAGGTTAGGATTGAAAAATGTTGCTTCCACAGTTGAGTTAGGCCCTCAGCCAGAGGAGACCATGTGGAGAGTAAAATATCATTAGCCAAAATGAAATGTACCATACAGTACATTAATTCGTCACTTAACCCTTGCTGTGTTGTAGACCTCATATGAGGCACAGTGAAGGTCTGCATGGGCCACAGTGCTAGCCTCATGAGATACAAGTGCTATGGGCTTTAAAACAATTACTTAGGGGAGGTAAACAACCATACTAAGAATCAGCCCAGCAGGGGTTAACACTTTACTGTAGACGTGTTAAGTGAGGCTTGTACAGTCTTCCAGCACACAAGATTATATACTTAGATAAAAGAATATTGCATTCATATCAAAATGGACTTTAGCCATGTTGTGCCGAGGTGTACTGGTGTGTGCTAAATGTTAAAATTCATAAGCAAATTAGAAAACTAATAATTTATTGAGATCTGTACTGGTGCAGGTTGTATCAACCTTGGCTCTTTACCACATATCCTGAATGCTTGATATTGAATACAGTTCGGTGATAGCAGATTACTACAGTAAGGGAGGCAGTGGCAGAATCGATAGAGAGGCGGCCTGCAGTCCTAATGGACCCAGGTTTGAATCCCTGTTGGGGCAGGGAACAGTTTAAGGATTTGAATTTCTTAATAAGCAGACTTTTCTGATCTACCAGATAACCTGCCGACGTGTCATAAAAGTACCCCCTCAAATACCGGTACACCAGTCCTGTATGAGACAGCCCTAGCATGTATTCAATATGGATGGTGGGTGTTAGCACTGAAGTGGTGACACGTGGAGATGTAGGAGGACTACTGGGCCCCAAGGAGAACTACTGGGACTTGGGAATAGGCCCTGAAGCCATTGCCCAGAGTCGGACGCATAAAAAAAATAAATAAATAAATAAAAATGAAAAAATAAAATGTGCTTCATTGTTAATCATCAGCCATGAAAAGCATGTTAAGTGGAAGGATATTTATTATGTAAATGGAAATTTCCCGCTTTTCTTTGTTTACTTTTGAGGAATCTGGTTAGAAAAATGTGTTGCATTTTTACATTTTTGAGAAATAACTGCTGTATCAAACATCTCCAGTTCATTACAGTACAGTACAGAATGTCTGTTCTGGAGTGAATAATATTTGGGGATTGCATGAATATAAATGTATCTTTAGATCAAAGGAAAATAATACTAAAGGTGCACAAGTGTTGTCCTGGCTGAAATTTAGGTTTTCGTGCAAATGCAGAGAAAAAAACATCTCAGACCCAAAATATATTGTCTAGCCTGATGGGAGACTGATAAGAAGGTTGATTGTGTTATTTCCTAAGCATTTCTGATGTTATAATGTGTGTGGGCTGCTGTGTACATAACCTGACCTCACTGTCTAGCCTATACAGTATAGTACTGTACGTACAGTACACCAGTAACAAAGGCAGTGGAAATGGTAAACAATTGCTCTCCTGTTGTGTACCCGCAGAATATGCAGCTTTGATTGCTTCACTGTAAACAGCCATTAACTTCACACCATCATCTCCTGTGGAATGGCATTCTTTGTTTATATGTAAAGAACAAATTGTCTCCTGGAGAAGTTGATTATGGCTGCAACCAATAAATTGTTTGTAATTATTACTGTATAAGTTCCTACTATGAGATTACTTTTGGTCTCTTGATTCACTTTAGTTCTGTATCTTCATTGATGCCAGAGTTTTGGTGTTTTGTAGATTTGATTCAATTACAATTTACCATACAGTACGTCATTTTTATAATCTGACACTTGTGCTCTCCTGGAACTTTGTGCCACAGCTGCACAGTACTGTACCAGGTTATTGTATTATGCAAGTACTGTACTGTACTATTTTGTACCCGAATTGTATGTTGTAATATCTATATAGTTTGTGTAATACTGTTCTTATCTACAGTATTTGTGAAGTTTAAGAATATTGTATGGCTTGCATGAATTTTTTTTTATGGTGATTCATTTTTCAGGAACCCTCCATTCAGCAGGCCACACGAGGCTCTGCTCAGAATGGCTTGGAGGAGTATGACCCTTTCAGTGCAAAACCCACCACCACAAACACTGCCCCAGTAAGTGTTTCAAGGATTCTTATTCTCATTGACTTGCATGCACCTTTACCTAGGAGTGTATTGTATTTTTTTAGTACACCATATCATTCTCTTGTGTACTATTTACGTTGTTTTATGAATGAAGATTACATGAAGAGCTTACAAGGGTATATTTATGTTCTGGATACAAAATTAAACTGGTAAGGAATAGTTGTTAGAGAGAGGCTCCCTAGCCAACAAGACTACAGGCGTGAGTCATTGAAGAATAGGAGCAGTGGAGGAGACTAAATGTGTATACAGCAGACCTTCATGATGTGTGAGTGAAGTGTTAACCATGGGTACCATGCAGCCAGAGCCTGCTCATGTGGAGACCTTTATCACTATGAAAATCTGGTGTGTTACCAACCATATGGCCTGACCCCAACTTGACAGCTAAAAGTCCCTCTCTGAGACCAACTAGACCTCATGCTGTGTATGCCACCTAAGGGCATAGCCTTCTGTATGGAGGGAAAGCAAAAATAAGACAGTGACATAAAGGAGTTGTATAGAATAACAAGACTGGAAAAATCAATCACACCAGCAGTTTCAGTCATTATGGTACCCTCTCCTGAACACTTCTGTGCCACCCGGATGCTGTTTCTGTATGAGATATCCTTGATAGCACCTTTTTCAACCATGTAAGGACATTTGTGCATGGTGTTCATGTGTATCTGGAGGGTCTGATGTATAGGTTAATGAATGTATACAGTTCTGTCAGATTATACTGATTTAATACTTGGTACTCCCAGGGTAATGCACATCTCAGTTTTAGGAAATGTAGCCTTAGGGAAAAGTTTTAGTGTTCAGCATACTCTTATGATATATTAGTGAGGAATTAGGAGTAGGATTATGATTGAATATAGCCTACTGAAATTGCAACGGTTTGAAGAACTAGCTGAACGTGGACAGGCCTATGCGTCGACATTTTTTTTGTTTATGTTGTGTTTTTTTGGCATGACAGTTTTGACTTTTGTTTCATCTAGTTGCATAAACGCTTCCTGTTGTTGATACGATACTTACCGTGTCCTGATAAAGCAGGTAATCTTATCTTTGTCATGTGTAACAGTTCCCACCTGATTTAAGATAGTTGTCAGTATTTCCTCTGCCGTCAAATCCGTACTTCTTTACAGTACTTGCTTTTTCTTTTTTCCATTTTTTTTTTTTCCCCCCCTTATTTAGGGCTTTCTGGCAGTATTCATATTGTTGCTTTATACATTTGAAGGTCTTAACCTGATAACTACTGCATTAGGTTTCCTGGTCTACCACCCCATATGAGGAAAAAAGAAAAAAAAAAAAAAAGGAAAAAATGAGATAGAGAAAGAAAAAGGAAAAGTTTTTTCTTAAAAATAATTTTTGCTTACATGAAAGAGTGCGTGGAAAAGTATAGGGAAAACATATGTGAGTTCCTTACAGGTATACCTCGATATATGATTTTGAAAATGAGATAAAGAACTAGGAAAAGTTTTTTCTCAAAAGTAATTTTTGCTAACATGAAATGAAAGAGTGCATGGAAAAGTATAGGGAAAACATATGTGAGTTCATTACAGGTATACCTCGATATATGATACCCCTAGATGCGACACCCTGGCTTAACGATGGGGGTAGAAATATCACCATACCCCATCTAATGATGGCCAAACCCCGGTTTAAAGATCGGTGTTGATTTTTCCCCACTGAATTTGATGATATTTTTGACAAATTGTGTGTTTAGGTTGATTTATAAATTGTTTTTAGACTTAGTTTAATGTGTTTTAGCCGTAGGTGGGGTGAACAATGTCATTTTGGGGTACAATTTACTAAGCTTGATTTTTTTTCCAGACATATTTGTCAATTTTCAGAATTTGTTGATTTTAATGAGTTATTTACAAGTGTTAGACTTAGGTTAGCTTCTTTTACAGGTGTTAGGCCATTTAGATTGGCTTTAAACTTGTTTTTGGACTCATTTGGGTTTTAGGCCTTCGTTAATGGAGGGATAACCCAAGGCTCAAAAATACATCCCTATACTTTACATATTAAATCTACCCCAAGATACAATACCGTGCCTAACGATGGGTTTTTACTTAACCAATTGCATCGTTAAACCAGGGTATACTTGTAGTTACCTTAGTTCAGCAGTGGTGAAGTAATGAAGTTGTGGATCTCTGTTCTAGTAATAGAGAAATGCTGAGGATGCATGGGTGGTGGCGGAACATGCGGATGGTGACAGAAATAGCTCAGTTGAGATGCCAAATTGCATTAGAAATGCACCCATTTCAAAACAAAATTACTAATATAATGTACGTAGCAGCTATTGGGTTAATGACTAGGCCCTATGTGTTCTAGCTTTGCATTATTCAGTTACAGTATCTAGTATTGTACACATTACATCATACTAAACATACCATCATTATCGAAAGGTCATATTCCACATTTTAACCTTGCATGTGGAAATGTTGAGTATAGCTTTAATTTCATATGGAGGCAAATGTCCTTGTATCCATCTGCCTCTCACTGTTGGAGGATGGTATTACTGTTACCAGCTACCATTAAAATTTCTGTTAAGTTACCGGGTATAGAAGAGATACAAGGTAGGGCAGTGGATGTTGGAGTGGCCCTAATGAGAGAGGGCAGTGTTTGGAAACTTCCTGTACTGTTGTTTGCAGATGATACCGTGTTGTTAAGTGAAGACGAAGGGGAGCTGCAATGCTTGGTGGATGAATTTGGGAGTGTGTGTAGGAAACGGAACGTAAAGGTGAATGTAGGAAAGAGTAAAGTTATTTTCTTCAAGAGAGGTGAGGTCACTGAATATACAGTGAGACTAGATGATGAGGAAATGGAAAATGTTAGTACGTTTAAGTACTTGGGTAGTGTGGTGAGTAAGGATGGAAGTTTGGAGGGTGAATTGCTTGAAAGGGTGCAACAAGGAAGAAAGGTTGCTGGTTCCTTGAAAGCAGTGATAAGAAACAAGGAAGTGAGCACGGAAGTGACAAAGTTATTACATGACAGTACAGTATTGTGATACCAACTCTGACTTGTGGAAATGAAGCTTGGATGTTGTTGGAAGGACACAAGTCAAGAGTGAGAGCAGTGGAAATGAGTTATTTGAGAGGAGCCTGTGGAGTTACATGGAGAGACAGACTGACAAATGAGGAGGTGAAGGAGCATTGTGATGTGGATGTGGATGTGGATGTGATAGGAAGCATTAGGAGAAACACACTGAGGTGGTTTGGCCATGTGGAGAGGATGGAGAGTGAGAGACTGATGAGGAGAGTGTATGTGAGTGAGAGGGAGGGGAAGGCCAAGGATGAGATGGAGGGATGGAGTGGAGAGGTATATGAGAGAGGGGGGGGGGTGTATTGGGAGCAGGGCAGTGTAATGGCAGGGAACAGGGTGGTGAGGAGGAGATTCGTTTGTGGCCACCCCGTATAAGAGATTAAGGCGTCTGGCAATAGATAGATAGATAAAAGTTACCAGTAATTCTACTCGAACTTTTTAATATATTAGAGTTTATTTTGTTTATTGCATTTTGTTTTGTACAAAGAGTAAGCTGTTCAGACTCTTTTTTTCCTTCCTAGGGGTAGTGAGAGAGAAGGTCCAGAAAGCAAAGATAAAGTGCAATAGAGGGAGAATTATCAATTATTAGAGTTTATTTTGTTTACTGCACATTGTTTTGTACAAAGAGTAGGCTGTTCAGACTATTTTTCCTCCCTAGGGGTAGTGATACAGAAGGTCCAGAAAGCAAAGATAAAGTGCA
The DNA here is from genome assembly GCF_032717465.1 of Coenobita brevimanus. NCBI lineage: Eukaryota > Metazoa > Arthropoda > Malacostraca > Decapoda > Coenobitidae > Coenobita > Coenobita brevimanus. The sequence continues at coordinate 5,045,771 of NC_136978.1, forward strand.
ATAGAGGGAGAAATGTCAATAGCAAGGTCAGTGATAGGAGCCAAGAGCTTAATACTTATTGTATTTTCTTCCCTCCCTCTACAGGCAGGTGGTACAGCCAACCCACCTACTTATGTACAACCTAATGTAGGTGGGACAGGGGCCAGTACTGGTGGGCAGCCAGCGGTGGTGACCCCAACTCCCACAAATCAACCTCCAGCATATACACCAAGTGCTCAGCAGCAAGTTTCCTCTGCTGAGTTTCAGGTGGGCATTTTGACAAGTAACAGTGCCAGATTTAAAGAACCCTCTAACCCTGATGCTTAAAAACAATTATTCCAGTCAGTAAGCATATTTGTGTACTAAAAATTTTACTCCATTTTTCCTTCACTTATTTTATTTTTCATTTTTCCTGTAACTGAATTGGACTTTAAATATGTGTTCTAATTAATACATTTCATTCCATGAAGTTTGCTTGTCTGTCACTTCTGACTTTTGTTGATTTTGTTTTTTAATTAGGTTTCATGAAATTGTGATGAGATGGAGGGATGGAGTGGAGAGGTATATGAGAGAGGGGGGTGTGAGTTGGGAGCGGGGCAGTGAAATGACGAGGGACAGGGAGACATGGAGGCGATTTGTTTGTGGCCACCCCGTACGGGATTGAGGCGTCTTGCAATAAATAGATTGATAGATAGTATACTGGTACCGGTACCCGAGACATATTTTAGGGTGGTCTGGTTGTAGATATTGTAGCTTATATATATATATGTTGGGCTGTAATAAAGAATTGTGTGTTGAGATAACATAAGGAGGGTTAATGAAAAGATAATTTAGCTAAGGCAGTACTTGTATTTTGTGATAACTAGCATACTGTCACATCTTAAATCATTGGTCGTAATCTGGCTTCTCCATTTTTTCATCACCCTGTTAGTTTAATTATTCCCTTCAGTATGATTACGTCTTTTTCATATTCTTACTGCATCTGGGTGAATGGGTTAATATAATCTTCCCATACTGGAATTGGCCAGTGCTCAGAGTACCATATATCAAGCACTGTAATTATTCCTTCATGCGGAGACTGTACTCCATTATTTTTATCGAGGTGAAGATGAACTTGACAGAATGGTGATTATTGGCTGAATGCAACATTACTTCATAATCTAGCATTATTAACTGACAACAAATATCTGAGGGGGAAATTTGGGTTAGTAAAAAATTTATGGACATATTCCATTCAGCCAGTCATCAACCTGTCAAGTGCATCTTCGCCTCAGTGAAAAAAAATTGAGTATAGTTAATAACTTTTTTTTTTTGTGTGTGTGTGTGTGTGTGTGTGTGTGTGTGTGTGTGTCACAAGAACAGGCATTCACTGCTAACCCTTGTTGCTTAAGGATTTCATATTTTACTCTTTTCAATATAATTTTGCAAAAAAAAAAAAAAAAAAAAAAAAAAAAAAATGGAAAGGGTTAAATGTTCCTGTTTGAGATGTCTGTTATTTTATTCTCCATCTGATAGACAGCAAACAGTTTAATTCAGCTTACAAATTCTCTCTCGGACTAAAGGGGTTAGATGTTCTTATCAGACAAGTTACATGGTCAGTTGACGGCTTGCCTCCAACACTTTACTGTTGTTAACCACTGTATTGCATTCATTCCTTGCAGCAGCTATATTATAGTTTCTTCCTGAATAACACACGTGATAAAGCAAAAGGCCATAATATAATTGTGCTGTATGATATTATTACTATTTTTATTATTTTGCATGTGCTAGATACTTGTCCTGTGCAATTTAGATATCATGGTTTAGTCACCATTCTCACCCATCACCAGTGAGGTCCAGCTTGCCAATGTTATTTACTTAATAGCACTTTGCATTTATGATTTTAAGTAAGATATTACTTCTTTAGGTTTAAAGCAAGAATTGATGGAGTATTTAGCTTTTGATGATTTTTACTGGACATTACACCAACCGGTGCTTTATGGTTGTAGGTATAAAGCAAGGACTGATAGATCTTCATCTTAAATTTGCTGTTGCCACTGACACCTGCCAAATAATTCATTCCTAGAGAGAAGGAAGTACTGTACAGTAGAGAGAAGGAAGTACTGTACAGATTTTGCCACGAAATGTTCAAGTTGCAGTATTGTATATTTACCAGATTCAGTTATTCCTACAGTACATCATCCATTATTGTAAACTTGTATGAATATAAAATAAAACTGATTGGGTACCAGATGGCTTAGTACCCCGGCTGCACACCAAGACCCATAATCACATTGGGTTGGAAGGCTTTGCGGCACCTTGTTGTTAATGACATTTTTCATATTGTCTCTTACTTTTGAGTTATGTATTATTTTTGTCCTTCTAATATTAACAAATCTCAAAAGGTTATCAATATGCCATATGCAAATACAGAGAGGTATATGAGAGAGAAGGGTGTAAGTTGGTGGGAGGCAGTGAAATGGCAGAGGACAAGGCAACTTGGAGGTGATTTGTTTTTGGCCACTCCTTACAGGATTAAAGCACCTGGCTATAGGTAGATAGATGGAAATTCAAACAGTAAGGAAGAGGTGTCAGGAAACCCCAGCTCACAAGAATTCAGCCCCAAAACTCAGCAGGTGTTTAAGGTTTAGGGAGTTAACATACCAGAGATGGGGTGAGAGAAAGAGGCAGACAGAGAACAAGACAGAAAGATGAAATTCAGAGATTCATTGGCATTGCAAGCGAACAACCAATACGTCAGAGTGAAAAAAGATGGAAGAGGCCTTTATCCTACAAAGACTTGAGGTTGATGATGTAGGTTCAGGCCTAGGAATTAAGTTTTATGTGTAGAGTGTTCAGGCAAATTTCAGATATATCGTACTGACTTGTTTGCTGCATTATATGGCTATCCTTTTTCCTTGTACATAGTTTAAAATTCCAGTACAATATATGAGTATAGCTTTATGTTAGGGCGTTCTGTAAATATTTTCATCCTACTTTTTATACATCATAGCACCTTTCAGTGATTAATCACCTGCCGTATCTTTGTTCTGTGCTGTGCTGTTTGGACTTTAGATTCATGCTTCAGTTATGAATGAGTATGAGGTACTAAGTGTACATATATGTATTTGTTTTAATTGCTTGCCATTTTAATGGTAAGGACAGCATAGAATAGTTTTTGTTCACTTTGAAAACTGCATGTGGAAATCATCAGTGTGTTGTACTTATTGGACATTTGCTTGTTGAAGACTTATATTTATCACTAAACACTAAAGTAACTTTCAGATCCCGGTGTACAGTACTACTGCACAGTCTAAGACACAGCTATCTTCCCAGTTCCTTCTAACAAAAAATTTTCACCTTGCAAAATACAATGAAAACCCTTTCTCTACTAGTGCGTATTTCAAGTGGTTTGATTTTTCCGCTATATATTCGTCTGACTTTGGGAAGTTATAGGTATACCTTGAGATACGATACTCCGGCTTCGTGATAGGGGTAGAAAAACCACCATACCCCGCTTAACAATGGCCAAACCCTGATTTAACGATTTTATTTTATTTATTTTTTATTTTTTAATCAATTTTGATGATATTTTAGACTTAAATTTTGTGAGTGCATTCAAGTACTTGGGTAGTGTGATGAGTAAGGATGGAACTTTGGGGGATGAAGTATGTGAAAGGGTACAGCAGGGAAGAAAGGTTGTTGGTACACTGAAAGCAGTGATGAGAAATAGGGAGGTGAGTATGGAAGTTAAGAAGTCACTGCATGATGGTATTGTGATCCCTACCCTGACGTATGGAAGCGAGGCATGGACATTGCAAGAGGGGAACAAGTCAAGAGTGAGAGCAGTGGAAATGAGTTACTTGAGAGGAGCATGTGGAGTGACGTGGAGGGACAGGTTGACGAATGAAGAAGTGAAGGAACGTTGTGGGGTAGATGTGGATGTGGTTGAAAAGATTAGGAGAAATACACTGAGGTGGTTTGGACATGTGGAGAGAATGGAGAATGAAAGACTGACTAAGAGGGTGTATGTAGGTGAGGTGGAGGGAGGGAGAGGGAGGGGTAGACCGAGGATGAGGTGGAGGGATGGAGTTGAGAGGTATATGAGGGAGGGGGGGGTGAGTTGGGGGGAGGGTAGTCAAATGGTGGGTGACAGAGTGACTTGGAGGCGTTTTGTCTGCGGCCACCCTTTGCGGGATTAGGGCGTCGGGCTATAGATAGATAGATAGATAGAAATTTTGTGTTTAGATTGATTTATAAACTGTTTTTAGTTTCAGATTACGGTAATGTGTTATAATCATAGGTGGGGTGAACATTGTCATTTTGGGGGTACAGCTTACTTAGTTTGATTTTTTCCAGACGTACATTTGATGATTTTCAGATTTTTGGGTTTCAGTTAGTTATAAACTGCTTTTAGGCTTAGTCTGACTTGTTGTAAAGCTGTTTGGGGGTTTAGGTTAGCTAGAAACTTGTTTTTGGACTCATTTGGGTGGGTTTAGGATTTGGTTGGGGGGGAAACCAAAGGCTCAAAAACGCACATCTATACAGCATGACCTCACTACAATGGACTTCAGTAGACTGGAATTCGCTTTTTTCAGAATCAAGGAGCCGACCAAAATTATTTCTTATATATCAGGAAAATTCCAAAAAAGCTAGAAATGGTTCGGACTGCCTGACCTTTGGGCGGGGTTGCCACGTTGTCCACGTGGTTTGTTTATTCGTGCATTGGTTTGTGGTGGGCTGGCAGCATCACTATTGTTCCCCCATACTCTGGTTTCAGTCTGACCCACGTCATTTCCCCTGGAAATCCCTGATATACTGCTCGAGGTGACGAGTGGTAAGTGAAATATACAAAGAGAACATCTTTAGTTTATAGAATCGTAAATAATAAGGTGGATAAAGTGTGTGAACATATTTCTTTGTAAGAGTGTACAAATTAAGGTGTATAAAGTTTACATTACAGTATTTGAAAAATGCTTAAAATTAAGTACACCACATGACACGCAAGGTAGAAGCCACACCTCCAATTCCTGTCCATGATTCAACTCCTGCCAGTGAAGACAATCAGGAGGATGATTCATTGTTCCTTGACGATGACCCTGAAGATATTGGGTAATGATTTTGCAGGATTTGCTCTGAAGGATCCTTCACCAGGTATTGAATGATGATAAATGTCCGGCAAGGTGGGGGGGGGGTAGAGTAGGGTGAGCCAAGTGAGTCGGAGTGGTTATGTAAGAATTTTTTTTTTATTTATTACTTATGAGTTTTATTGTGTCCAAGCCTTACTTAAATTGTACTGTGTTATGCAATAAACGCTTGCCATCCACTCGCTCGATGTAGTGCTGCTCTCGGGTGTCTGCCCTTTCCTCTCCTCCATCCTTCTTTCATTCCATCCTCTTCTGTCTCTCTATCCTTCATTCTTTCCTTGTCCTTCTCCCTGCGGGTAATTTTACACTCCCTCTTCTGTCTTTCTTTCCTTCATTCCTTCCTCTTACTTCTGCCTGTGGGTGACTGTACACTGAGTGACAAGCCAAATGGTTTCCTGTACACCAGAAAACTATATACTATGCTGGGTGGTAACCATATAACCAAATTTTGGCACCTTGTGGTTTAATGGGTAATTACGGCGCTCCAGTCGGATTGAGCCGGTGAAGGATTATATCCAAGGGGTGGTTGGGGTTTATTGCTCACGTAATGCCACTCAGGGATGAGTGAGGCTGGGCACTCTCATCTTAAATGTCAGGACCAACTTGCCTAGCCCTGGGCTCCTACGCTTCTCATGGGGCAGTATAGCATTGGATAATGGATGGATGGCATTTGAGAAAAAATAAGAGGCAAATGAGATACTGCCACGAGTCAGAAGGAACTGGTTAGGGTGAAGATGGTGGCCATGATGCTTGTCATGAATGAAAATATCGTATTTTGTGTGTTACATATGGCTATTATCGAGTTGAAACCTTGATAAAATTTACTGTGTTAGGCAACAAATTATTTTTAGTGACATTTTAGAAAAACTAAGAAGCAAAAGGGATATTGCCACTAGTTACAAGGAACTGGTGGAGTGAAGCAGGATATATATATATATATAAATCATCATCATCATCAGCCATTTCAGTATCCACTGCAGGACCGGTCTATCCCAACCGAAGTCGGGACGATACAGCCGATGTATCTCTACAAAGTGGCTTAGGCTGTCTATTAGAGATTGTATGTAGGGTGAGAAGTGCTTGTAAGTGTAATTGTAGTGTTGGAGTGTCTTTGGATGTGTGTGTAGTCTGTGAACCAAGTGTAATCGGCCCGCGCAAGCCGAGTGTGTGCAAGCATACTTTATGGTAAGTGACACTGGTTCAACCACAGCACCCCTTGTGTCCGCCAATGCAGTGCGTGGGCGGGTGAACACTCCCAAAGTTTATTACCCTGGCGGGGCACGAACCCTGGTCCACCCGTGTACGAAACACACACTCTACCACTGTATCACAGAGGCTCCATACATATATATATATATATATTAGCTTTCACTATAGTGTAGTGCAGGGTTGGTGATTTTTTTAAATAAAAAAATGATTTTTTTTATTTGGTTTATTTGATTTTTTTCATTTATTTGATTTTTCTGTTTATTATATAGCTAATATTTCAAAAGCAGTGTACTGAATACTGTTAACTTCATGTCCTGTCTGTCCGCTGATGGTTCAGTCTGATAGCCACTGCCCAGAAGCCAGATACATATCTGTTCAAGTCCTGTCTATACACTACTGGTTAAGGCTGAGTTGCCAGTGGTAATCAAGACAGCTTATTCCAAAGCTGATTATATTACCACGCAGAAAAATTTTAAGCTTATATTATTATAAGCTTATATTATTATGATATGTCCTTAAGTGACCAAGCATAGCCTGCCTAGTCTTATGGCTTTGGATTTTTATTTATGGCTCATTATTTCAGATGTACAAATAATTTCATTACAGTGGTCCCTTGCATTTAGTGTGTCTCAAGTTAGCAATTTTTGCATTTAATGATAGGTTAAAAAAGGTACCAGTCCTGTGCATTTAATGATTGTCTTATGCGTTCAGAGATGTGGGGCGTGAAATGCCTTGCCTGTCTGCCACCAGACCGTCATTGTTATAATTGTTGTGAGCGTCTGGCGACCTTGGATGCTTTTTTTTCTCTCTTGTTCCGAGCATTCGGGGTTTTTTGCTGGTGAGTAGATGTATAACAATACAGTACTGTATCAGTATAATGTATTGCTAATACACTGTTTCATTTTCAGCACTTAATGTAGGAAATCGTGGGTCTAAAGGGTGACTTGGAGGCTGAGCGCAGACTAATTGATATTTTTCCCATATCAGTTACACTTCATATTTAACGATGGTTTCACCAGACTGATTAAATCGCCAAATGCGAGGGACCACTGTACTTAGTTACACAAATGTAATTTTTTTTTTTTTTTCTGTCACAGGGTAGCAATTTCTAATGGCACCATTCTCCAAAAACTGCTAACTTAGTGCTTAAGTATCTGAATAATTGAATGCCAACACAAAGGTATACATAACTCTTATAAACCTTCAGATTGTTAGATAATTTTTTTTTTTTTTTTAAGCAAAAAAAATCAATGATTTAATCACATGATTAAATCAATTTGATTTAATCAATGCCAACCCTGGTATGTGTATGGAAAATCTTTTATTTATTTATTTTTTTTCAAATGACACATCAGCTTTCATATTATAGTAGTATTATCGGTGGTCTGAAGGTTAGAATGTTATTAATAATAATCCCAGTTATGACTTAGTCACTGACTTTTTATTTTTATTTCTGGTTGTTGCCCAGGAATTGAAGGTGAGGCCATGGCAGGCAACTTCAGTCCTACCCAGACCTTGTACAGTAATGTTATGCTTCAAAGAATATTCAGTATTTTATGTGTTTAGCCTAAAAGAATGTGGCAACCTATTTTGGTGTAGGTATTTATTGCATGACCTTTCCAGGAACAGCTTTTGTTTTTGGCTTGTGAATGCTGCAGCTTTGTTTGACTGACAGTGCACACACTTGAGATACTGACACATGCTGAAGTGTGATATTAATGTGCACTAGCTTGCTTATTCTCTCCTCATTGTAGTATGAATAAAATGCAGTGTGACTCTCTCCAAAGTTATGCCATATTTTTCACCCTTTTTCAGCCCAATCATGTATTTTGTATATGCTTCTACCAGACAATCTTATTCAGTGTAGGGAAGACTCTTTGAATTGGAGTGGTTAGATATGGCCTTCATTGACCCCTTCACCATTAAAAGATTCTTCCTGATGTTGAATAAAACCATCAGGTGATAGCAAGCATGAAACAGAAATGACATCCTTGGGTTGAAAGAGTTGATATATAAAGAACTTTTGCATTATATATATATATATATATATATATATATATATATATATATATACACACAGTAATACCTTGATATACGATACCCCTAGATGCGAATCCCCGGCTTAACGATGGGGGTTGAAATTGCATCATACCCCTCCTAACAATGGCCAAACCCCGGTTTATCAATGGGTTTTGATTTTTCCTACCGATTTTGATGATATTTTAGACTAAAATTGTGTGTTTAGGTTGATTGATAAACTGCTTTTAGACTTCAGTTAACGTGTTTTAGCCACAGGTTGGGTGAACATTGTCATTTTGAGATACAGTTTACTAAGCTTGATTTTTTTCCAGGCTTATATTTGTTGGTTTAGGTGAGTTATTTACAGGTGTTAGGCTTAGGTTAGCTTCCTTGACAGCTGTTAGGCCATTTTGATTGCCTTTAAACCTGTTTTTGGGCTCATCTGTGTGGGTTTTGGACTTGGTTTGGGGGGAAACCCAACTCTGGTAAATGGTCCACATTGAAATACATGTTAAAAGTACCCCGATATATGATACCCCGCCTAAAGGGTTTTACCTAACCAATTAGATTGTTAAACCTGGGTATGCCTGTATATTATATATACAGTACATATATATATACAGTAGATATAGATATATTCATTTCATTCATTGCCAGATGCCATGTATCCCAAATGAGGTGGCCAAGGGCTTGAGTTAATTGTTTTACAGGGAGGGGCACTAATCCTCCACCAACCCCACTTATATATATATATATACCAGTATATTTTTTAAATTTTTATTTGTCACTCTCATCGTAAATGTCAGGACTAACTTGCATAGCCCCAGGATCATATGATCCTCATGGGGCAACACCGGATTAGATGATAAATGATATGCACTTGACCCTCGTTTTCCCATACCCCTATTTCCCGGCTTTTTGGATTTCCCGGACACGGGCTGCGGCCGGACAATATTATCAAACGCTGGACAAATGCCCATATAAGTCCGGGATTCTCACAAAAGTCTGGCCATTATTCTCATATAAAACTATGGGCTAAGCAGTCTATTACACAGCACAGTATAATTTTAGCAAGGTTTTTGACTCGATAAAGGCCATTTGTAACACACACAAGATATTTTCATACATGAAACGCATCTGGGCCACCAACCTGCTTCACTCCACCAGTTCTAGCTCGTGGCAATATCCCATTTGCCTCTTACCTTTCTTAAATGCCACTATAAATAGTTTATTGCATAACACTAAAATTTAAGGAAGGCTTGGACACAGTAAAATTCATAAGTAGTAAAAAAAAATATATACTGTATTTTCGTACGGACAAAGTCAGTGGGATCCATTCCTACTCACTTAGCTCACCCGACTCAGTGTGACTAAATACCGAATCGGCACTTTTCACTGGAAAATATTTTATTTTTATTTTTTTTTTGCCACATTGGCTTATACACACCTGCGTATCTGGTATCCGTTAAAGAAAATTGTACTTAACTTAATTTAGAAATTAGGTGTCAGAGCTAAAATGCACCAGTGTTAGCCGATATTTCCCCTTCAGATCGTCAGCATGCCTTGACAGACTTCTATTTTGCATAAATATTTTGAGTACAAAAAATGTATCTGCATTGTAAATAGATATTTATACAAAACTAAAGTTCACCAAAGCGAGTTGTTAGGTTAGAGGCAAAATACTTCTGCTAACTTTAAGAATTTTTCGTCCTGAATCCTGAATTTCTGTTAATAATTACATTAAGCACAAATTTTTGACTGAATTTCAAATAATTAGCTGAGCAAACCTATATGGGGATAAAGATTAAAATATTTTCCATTTACAATTGCTGATTCAGTCCAAGATCGAGATCACATTCGATGATTGCATGTTTGTATCTCGGTCAGCTGATGAGTGGTTCGTTCACCTTATGGTGTTCCATTCCTTGTTCATTTTCCTCAGCTTTCTAATCTTCTATCATACCCTCCACATTCTCATCAACAACTGTCTAACCAACCATTCTTAGGGTCGTAACTAGCTAATTAATGCTATTGTATCAGTTATTATTACAGTAACCCCTCCAATATCCGGATCAATAGAGCCATAGGCAGGTCCGGATAGTGGTCCTGTCCGGATATTGGGCCCCAGCTTATGGACTAGTACTTACGGACCCTAACTCTGAAAAACACCTATACAACTCCCTCTGGACATGCATAGCACCTATTTAAGACCCAAATCACACCAATAAGGTACATAAAAGACTGAAATAAAAGCAAAAGAACCATAAAATGAGGTTTTAGAGGTGAGTTTATACAATATTAAACATTCTGGGTACTTACAAGTCCCTTGGTCTTGGACTGGTTTGAACCGCCAGTTTGCAGTCCACAGTTAATCCTCTGCACTCTAAATTGTAATTTCTTAACACTGCACAACACTGTAAATTCCTGTGTGTTCTAGTGGCAAGGTATTGCAGTTTATTCACTGTTTATTCACAAAAAACAAGCACCTGTGGCTTGCACTGTTATGAGTATCTGCTCTCCATCGGAGTTAAGCTGTGACTGTTGATGTTGGTGGGGTAACAGAGTTGCCAGATCGCAACAGCCACATTACCAATCTCCTCAACTTTCATTGTCAAATATAACTTTTCATTACCAAATTCGTAAAGCTAGCATATATTCTTCACTAATTATATATACAAGTGGAAATACATGTAATCACTCTCCTTATAACTAACAACATGTTGATTATTTTCACACTATGTAGGGTAGCAGATTAATCAGAGAGAGCAAACAATCCACCATCTCCATCCTGTGTATCCTCATACATGTGAAAAATCCATTTGGTAATGCATTATTCTAATGCATTACCAAACGAATTTTTCATTACCAAATTGGCTCACACTTGGTAATGAAAAATACCAAATGGCAACCTGACAGGGGAGGGGGGAGGGGGAGGAAGGAAGGGGTGAAGGGACCATGGTGTAACAGCTGTTTGGCGCCAGGCGGGAATTTCAAATTATGGGAGGGAAAAAAGTCAGATTTTTTTCGAATTTTTTGCAGTTTTTGGCCCATTTTGGGAATATTGGATCCCAGGAGGATTATGTCCGGTTAGTGGGGATGTTCGGATATTGGGCGTTCGGATATTAGAGGGATTACTGTATTGTTATTGTGTTAGTGTTATTATTTTATGTACTGAGTACGTTAGTTATGGAGGTATAGGTAACCTACATTCCAGAATGCTCTGAATATCGGAATAATTGCTGGACAATATCGGAGAATTCAGACAAAGTATGGTAACAGTCTGGGGAATGGTATGTGGGGCTGGACTTTTGCGATTCCTGGACTTTTGGGGTTCCCGGACTGGTCTCTCCCCCTTTAGTCTGGGAAATCGAGGGTTGAGTGTATTTGTAATATATAATATATATATATATATATATATATATATACTGTATATTTTATATATATAGTTGTATATGGTGGTAGGTAGGGGCATTCACCATCCACTCACTTGATGTACTGCTGCTCTCGGGTGCCTGCCCTTTCATCTTCCTTTCTTCTTTCCTTCCTTCCTGTTCTGTCTTTCTTCCCTTCATTCTTTCCTCTTATGTTTACGGGTGACACCACACTGAGTGAAATACCAAATGGTTTCCTGTACTCCAGGAAACCATTTAATATGCTGGGTGGTGACCATATAACCAAGTTGTGGCACATAGCAGTTTAGTGGGTAATGAAGGCACTTCAATCAGATTGAGCTGGTGCAGCTTTACATCCAAGAGGTGGCTGGGGTTTATTGCTCGCATAAAGCCACTCAGGGATGAGTAAGGCTGCTCACTCTCATCGTAGATGTCAGGACCATCTTGCCTAGCCCTGGGCTTCTACACTCCTTATGGGGCATCACTGGATTAGATGATGGATGGATGGATAATTATATATATATATATATATATATATAGATAGATAGATAGATATAGATATATGTATATAGATATATATATATATATATATATATATATATATATATATATATATATATATATATACATTTATTTATTTATGTAAGGTATTCATTCAGGGAAACATCAGTACAGTTCTTATTCTAAAAAGTTGACAATTGGAAAATAGCTGGATTATAAACAAGTTCTTGAAACGGGTATCACAACACAAGTACAGGTACTTATGTTGCATCCTCTAACCCACCCAGTTTAGTAGTGGGGTGTAGGTCAAGGATTAAGATGCATGCTTTAGTTCAAATACATCCTGAATTATTGTAGTAGTAGTTGTTCCCTAGGCAGTCTGGCCAAACAGCCCCTTTTCCCTGAGGAAGGCCACAGCCGAGACTGGGCTTTCCCACAGAGCTCTCAAGGAGTGTATTTGTGTTGTTGGTGCAGACAGTTGTGTGCAGTGTATTATTGTGTGTATATACAGTATTATTTCCTTTTGTTTGTACATGCAGATTAGGGGTGGGATGCTGGGGACAAGACATATGTACAGTATGTAATAGCTCAGTGCTGCTATAAATGAGGATCTCCCACAATCCTCACCCCATCCTTAGATGGGAAAAAAGGTCAAAATGATGACTATGATGATGATGACAGGAACTGAGGTTTTATGCAGAATAGTAGGGGTGCTGAAGGTATGGTAATACAGGTATTATATTAGAAGTGCTTGCAGATTTGTCAGACATTCCCTTATTACCCCTAGTGGTCCATGACCTGTGTTGTCATTATCTAGAATTACATTTACAACGCTGGGTGGTAACCATATAACCAAACCATACGTTCTCCCTACGTGTCAACAAGTGGGTTGGTGGAGGGTTAGTGCCCCTCCCCGTAAAACAAATAACTCAGAGTCAAATGGCCACCCCTTACGGGATTATGGTGTCTGGCAGTAGATAGATTGTAGACATTAAGGATCTGGTGACATGCCTTACTCCCTCTACTTTCATATTTAGAATTAGATATTATATTTTCACTTACTACAGACTATTGTATTAAGCATGGAAAAGTCGCATGAAATCAAAGGGTCAAGCATACTACTGTACCACCTCTTCACATTGGTAGTGCACTTCCAGTGAACAAATTTGCTGTGATATTGCAAAGGCTGGAGCCTCCTTCTTGAAGATGTCCTCATGATACTTTAGTGGAGGAAAATGGATATAAGCTGTGGAAAAACTCGTCTTACAGTACAAATACAAATCTTAAATGTATGTACTGTACTTGGCAAAACTTCTTAAAATTAAAAAATACTTTCACTTTAACAATGGAAAGAGTACAATTTGAATGATTGCTTTTGCACACTTTTATTCATAATTTTGAACATTATTTTCAAGCCATAACAACCTGTCTTTGTATGATACAGGAGAAAGTACTGTCTGCTTGTCTAATGATTTCCATCTTATGCCAAGAAATGTTGCTGGACATTTACAAACAGCAGTTGCGCTTTGAGTACGCAGGAAAAGAGACAAATTTTTTGTGTCAGCATATCTTTGTTTCTGGATATTGAGAGCTCTGTCTTATGATGCTAAGGTTCATTACATTAAAATTGCTTTCAGCTCCAGGTTTTATTGGAAACCAAATACAATCATGTGGTGGTAACTAAAGTAAAGGTAAATGTAGCTTTAGGTTGAAAACATTTTTGGAGATTGTTGGTAACCCCATCAGCCAGTGAAGTCTGTCTTGAAATAAATTACACAACATAGCAGTAGTTGAAAATTACCTCAAACTGAAGAAGTTTAGGGGACAGTGCATTTTTGCAGGTAGCTGTTTTAAGAGTGCAGTCTGTTTTATTCTCTATAGTTTAACTGCTTTGCTGTTTTGCCATTATTAGTTCCTCATGGTGATTGAGCTTGATGAGGATTGTCAAAGAACCTATGGTAGTCTTTAAAATCTGAAATGTGGTTACTAAAATTGATCAGTCCATAAAGCTTTGACATATGAAGCTTGATCTCGTAGAGTTTGTTCTCAGACTAACAGTATTTAGGGATTGTTTGACAGAGACGGCAGGAGGAGCTGGAGAAAAAAGCTGAAGAGTTGGCTCGAAAGGAGGAACAACTCAGGAATGCCAGTACACCAGGAGGTATGTTTCAGTCTGATAACCTTGTATTCTGAATGTTTATGATATACACAGTGCCAGTACAGTGTTTATGGGAAGAATTACAGCAGTATACTTTGCATCAGTGAGTTTGATAGATAAGCCATGCTCTTTCCTAACTTATGCTTCTGATTGACTAATATGATTTCACTTCATTTTCTAGGGCAGTAGTGTGTGTCTCAAAGTATGTTTTTGTTTATTCATACTCAGAATATATTATTGAAAATAAAGGAAGATATAATAAAATGTTCCTGCTTCCAGGATGATGGCAGAGAGAATTGGGTTAGCTGTCAGCCTCACTGGCACTCGTTATAGAAAATTCTTTTTAACTTTTTTTTTTTTTTAAAGATAAGGGGAGATCTCTCTCGTGAAGGGGGGCAAGAGTTGATCATCTCAAACCTCTTCACTATGAGAAGCCATCCCTGTCTACCATATGTCCTGGAATAAATGGACTTTGGTATCAATACCATTCTTATTCAGTGGTAATAAATTGAAAAGTGCATTGCCATTCCTTTGTCAGCCATAGTAAATGCAAAAAGTGGAGAGTGTATTTGCATATCAAAGCTGAATTTCACATCCTTTTGGGAGTTTTGGATCCCATAAGTTGTACATGGGTACAGTATATGATATGTAGATACTGTAGTTTTAAGCACAAAAAATACAATAAATTAGGTATGTTTAGAACATTAAGGTATAGAAATAACCTTGAAAGGAGCATTTGATAACAGGTTTTGTTAGAGCACAGGATGCATGTGTTGTTTTTGCTAATTCTTATTTCTCTTGAAATTTGTAGTGCAAAACCTCACTTGCTTCTTAGACCAGAAGGATCACAAATTTAAATGGATATAAAGTGTTGGTTTGGAAACTGGTGATAACACATGTGAGGTGTTGTAACAGGTGTACTGATGGCAGATGTGCATCACAGGTGTATCCAGCATGGATACCAGTGCATCAGTTAAAATCTGCAGTGTGAGTTGGCATAGCATGAAGTTATTGTACAAGTCTGTCCACAGTTATCCTCATAATGGAGTGCAAGTTTCTCAGTGCATTGAAATACGAAGAGATGTAATGATGAAGTTTATGGTTCTGTATGTGGTCCAGCAATACCTGACAACTCCAGTATTCAGTAGGGAGAAGAGAATGGCTTTCTGCTCAGTTGGACCAGGGATGGCTAGATACTCTGACTTTTCTCTGCCTTCTCTATTTTGCCAGTTGTGTGATATTATTGGATACCATGACTTTGAAAAGACAGTTGACTGAAATTTTAAATGAAGGACTTACTGAGTAGACAGAATATGATGTTTCATAGGACATTTGAAAAACTTGGTATATCTCTGGATGGTTTTGGTAGTGCATCAGTCATGAAAGCCTATTGCAAGTACAGATAGATATATTGGTTGTAAATATATTTATTATTGTGCTCTTGGAGATCTATGATACAAACGTTGTTCTGGAATTGATGGTGTGGCTACAAAATTGAACAGTTAACGGTAAAATGGGTGGAAAAAATTCAGTAGAGGGGCGTGGTATGTTGGAGTCGATGAGCATGGTACAACACAAGCAGCAGTACTACCACATTGATGGCAGCAGTCACATGCATATATACAAGGCAACCAGAGTGGTGAAGGATGGACAGTACATTTATCGGGAAGACAAGAGGGCATGGCATTTGATTGAGACACCAAATGCCAACTCAAAAGTGCCAAAGCCCCCAAGCCGATTAAAACGGGTCAGAATACACTTTAACAGGAAGGATTTATCAGCACCTCTTGCAGTCACTGTTGACAGTATAAGTGTGTTCTTGTTAATTTTGTGTTTTAACAGTAAATTACCAGTAGTCTTAGCACTAAAAGTTTTCATACACATTGTTTCCTGTGCACCAGGAAACCATTTACTACGCTGGGTGGTAACCATATAACCAAATTTTGGCGCCTGGTGGTTTAGTGAGTAAATATTGTGCTCCAATCGGATTGAGCCGGTGAAGGTTTATATCCAAGGGGTGGTTGGGGTTGATTACTCATGTAATGCCACTCAGGGGTGAGTGAGGCTGGTCACTCTCATCTTAAATGTTGGGACCAACTGCCTAGCCCCAGGCTCCTACGCTCCTCATGGGGCAGTGTAGGATTGGATGATTTTGTAATGAAAGTAATTTTGTATTTTGTCATGTATTGTACAGTGCTCGTCAGAAGTATGGAGCGCCCTGCGTCCCTCCTGAGAAACAAACCTTTCAACATTGAAAAAACATATAAATAATGCATTTTATTTACCTTTAGTGCTTCGTAGGGTAGCCTTTACGTTTCTTCACGGACCTGAGACGTCTTGGAAGTGAAAGGGCGAGGCTCCTGAGGTGCTGGAGTGGTATTTTGTCCCAGGAGTCACGAATGGCGGCTTCCAGCTTAGGCAGAGAGCTCACGTCCTTGCCTTGGAGACTCTTCTTTACGAGGTACCAGAGGTTTTCAATCGGGTTGAGGTCTGGGCTATTTCCTGGCCAGTCTGTCATGAATGATACCTCGCAGTCACGAAGCCAATTGGTGACCGATTTGGCCTTGTGAGGAGGTGCACCGTCCTGCTGAAACACTCGTGCACCTGTTAGCTCGAAGGAGTCTGGTAAATGATCACACAGAAGCTCCAGGTAAACATCCTGATTCACTCTGAGGTTCTTGGGAAGTACAACAAGCTTCCCCAAACCCTTCCCTGAAAAACAACCCCATACTATGAGTGAATCAGGATGTTTAACTGTGCTTTCTACATACCGTGGGTCAAGTGGGTCACTACCTTTGCATGCTCCTCTGTTACAGGTAACACTAAACGTTGCCTCATCAGACCACAACACTGACAACCATTGCTCCTCACCCCAATTTAGATATTTATTAGCAAAGGCAAGCCTACGAATTCTCTGGCTGCTAGAGAGAAGAGGCTTTTTCACAGGCCTGTGACTTGTGTAACCAAGCTCATGCACCCTACGAGACACTGTTCTCACTGACACCTCACCAAACACTTCTGGGTTGCTCTCCTTAATTTTCCTTGCACTCACACGAGGATTAAACTCCACTGCACGTTTTAAAACATTAACAGACCTTGGGGAAGTTTTCCTAGGCCTACCAGACCTCGGTTTCTTTGTGGGAACTTCACCACTGTTTTCCTCCCGAAACCGCACACACCAACGACGCACTGTCGATCGTGCCACACCAACCAATTCACTAATTTCCTTTGTCTGGTGGCCTGCCTCCTTTAGAGCAATGATCTGGGATATGATTTCACTCGATAGTTCACGGGTAGGTGCCATAACAAAGTTTTGAAGGCCAAAACACTGCGGGACACTCGGTAAAAAATGGCGCAATTTGAGAGGGACACTCGGCGGAGTTCCTCTCTCTCAGGCAGCCCGTGGGCGACTGAGGCGGGAACCAACCAGCGCGTCAGAAGGCCCCAGGCTACCGTGACGTCATGCTCGGAGCTCAAACTTGTGGCTCAATTCTTACCCCCAAAAATGGGTGATTCTTTTTGGGCCATAAGTATTGCGCGCCCGGCGGACAACGCTGAATACTTCTGACGAGCACTGTATACTTCAACTTAAACTAGATTACGAGAAGAATTAAAGTAAACAAGTACCGTACTGTATATTAAAGATGCACGAATGTTTTAATAGTTTTTTCCAGTTGAGGATATCCAGGCAAGGGAAATTCTTTAATACACTGTAAGGTGTTTGTATTGAATAATTGAACATTGTATTGAGTTGTAGTTTAATGGAAATGTTGTGGTTCTTAAAGCACAAGGATTTTATTCCAAAATTTTAATTTGTGGCATATTGAAAGAAATATGGAAGATCCTACTTCTCATAGCAGCAGGTAAATACAGGAATTATCAAGAAACCTTCATTTTACTCATTTAAATGCTTGGAAGTGTCACGGAAATGCTTTGTAACGTTCATGGGTGGTACACTGTGCGAACTTAACTTCTTCACTCTGATGATGTCTTTTTCTCTTTCATTCGTGATTGCCAGATGATTAGAGACATCTGTTAAGAAAGATACCGGGTTATTCTCTGACCTAGTCCCAGTGAAAAGTGCTCCATTAGTGGAATGAAATTGACAGTAGCAAGAATAATTACTGAAAAGTATTGGATGTTTCTTGTCAAAAAACATGTTTCAGTGTTTTTTCCTCTTAACATTCTTCCCTTAGCCTTTTGGATCCTACTTAACCTCATCTTTAGGTGGAAGGGGTCAGGCTGATGATGGTAATATCTTCTTTCCTTCAGCTCGACAAGACAATTGGCCTCCTCTGCCATCTGCTTGTCCTGTTGGCCCCTGCTTCTACCAGGACATAAATGTGGACATCCCTCTTGAGTTCCAGAAAATTGTTCGAATGTTGTACTACCTCTGGATGTGTAGGTGTATAGTTATTTTGTTGTAGCCATAACATTTACTGAGCAAGAGCTTCTTGCATATTATTATCATTATTATTATTATGATTTTTTTGTGCTGTTGATACAGTTCATTGAAGGTATTTATTTATATCTTTGTTCACCTCAAGTCATTAAATATAAATAACCATGCAGTATTCAGCACTCTGATAGAAAAAGGAAGAGAAGAAGAATCTTAAATTAATATAACAGAAAAGCATTGTTTGAATGCTATGCACCTGTGTAAACCCTCATAGTTCCTCGTTACCAAAAACGCAGAAAGCAAGGTTCAGTACCGATATACCGTACAGTAAAGTAACACAACAAGTCTGTGTACCGTACATTAGTGCAGGACACTACCTTCCAGTGTAGTTTGTGCCAGATCTTTAGTGTAGGTATGATACACCATCTATTATAATTCCTCCTCTACCCTCACTTGCTTAAATACTCACCTGCTCATTCCATCAGTCCACGCACTGATGCTGTTGCTGAACATTCTCGGAGGCCTTGGTGTCTTCATCGCATTCGACAACGGCACCACGTTCGGCCTGGCCATCCTCTACTTTTTCATCTTCACACCCTTCTCATACATCTGCTGGTTCAGACCTGTCTACAAGGCCTTCAGGTCAGTCATGAAGCTAGGACAGCAAAAATACAAAATGGGGTGGTTGACGAGGAAGGGAAAGTAAAAATCAGTTTGGTAAAGAAAGCAGCATTTCAGACATTGTGTAGGTGAGTTTTTTTCTTCTCTGAGTATTGTTGTGTAATCTTGTCTAGTGTTACACCTCCAAGACTAGTTGTTAAGCAGCAACATCTGATACATAAACTGATCCTCTAGCTGTCAGGCTGTTATGCATGTTTTTATATTGTGCATCTCGTGGGGTGTAAACGAGAGAATATTACATAGTATTTATCATTTTATATAGATCATTATCATCATTCTTGGGATAGTTAGAATTACCTATTCACATGTGATGGAGAGATCTAGATGAAATCTCTGGTCTCTCTGGGGACATGTATCAGTACGAAAAGTAAGTTTGAGTTTGTGTACTGTATCTAATGGTGAACATGTATTCTGTACTGTACATAATTTTTTCTCACTACAGGTATGTAGTGAACTGGTTAACATTTGTGATATTGTGATACTTGTTACTCAGCAGCAACAAAAATTATGAATTATTGCTCATCATTATATGCCCAGAATTACAATACCTCTATTAAGTTTTTCCATAGTGTGCGTGCATTTAAGTACAGGTCTTCCCTCACTTACGAATTGGTTACGTTCGGAGAAACTTCTCATTAGTTTATTTTTTCATAATTAAAAAATGCATTTAATACACCTAACTGACCAAACATCATAGCCTAGCCTAGTCTAGCCTACCATGCCTTTTGAATATGCTTACAATACTAACATTAGCCTGCAGTTGGGCAAAATAACTTAAAGCCTATTTTATAATAAAGTATCGAATATCGCATGTAATTCCATGTAATTTATTGAATATTTTACTGTAAGTACAAATTCACAAGTGTGAAAATGTATAAGTAGGCTGTTTGTAAGTGGAGGAGGACCTGTACGTGGGTTGTGTGATGTGAGTAGGCTTGGAAGTTTGGAGGAATTGCTTGAAATGGTACAACATGGAAGAAACATTGCTGGTTCTTTGAAAGCAGTGATAAGAAATAGAGAAGTGAGCATGGAAGTAAAAAAGTCACTACGTGATAGTACTGTATTGTGATACCAGCACTAATGTATGGAATTGAAGAATGAACCTTGTTGGAAGGATACAGGTCAAGAGTGAGACCAGTGGAAATTAGTTATTTGAGAGGAGCGTGTAGAGTTACATGGAGCCACAGACAGACAAATGAGGAAGTGGAGGAGCATTCTGGTGTAGATGTGGATGTGATGGTAAGTGTTAGGAGAAATACATTGAGGTGGTTTGGCCTCATGGAGAGGATGGAGGGTAAGAGTTTAACGAGGAGTTTTGTGAGTGGGGTGGAAGGGGGGAGAGCGAGGAGGATACCAAGTATGAGATGGAGGGATGAAGTGTGAGAGGTATATGAGAGAGAGGGCTGTGAGATGGTGGGATTGCAGTGAAATGGCGGGGGACGCGGCGACATGGAGGTGATTTTGTTTGTGACTACCCCTTACTCCCAGGGATTAAGGCGTCTAACAATAGATAGAGAGTATTATATTTAAATCATCTGATATCCATTGTTCTTCACTTATAATGTTTATAGGAAGTTCTAACAGACATGTGCAGAAAGGAAGTGATAGGAGTGCCTGAACACCAGTACCTTTTGCCCCGTGTATCCAAAGTATCCCCTTTGCCAGTACAGTACTCAGTCTATACCTACAGTAACTAGATGCCTCTTTTAAATAGCCCCTGCTGTAAATTATTTATTGGCACTGCTCAGAATTACAGTACCTCATGTGTGAATTAAGTTTTTCCATAGTGACATTTAATAGAATTAGATTTACGTTATACAGAAACTGGAATGATGGTAGATTTTCTTTTTCCGTGTTTAGATTCCTGTGGTTTTATGATATTTAAAATTTTTAAGGACAGGTATTCTTCTTTGTATTAAAATGTTTATGGTTTTGGTGCGACTTAATATTTCAGAAGTGACAGTTCCTTCAACTTCATGGTGTTCTTCTTCATCTTCTCTTGCCAACTTGTCGTCAGCATTATCAGTGCTATTGGCATCCCCTCCATGGGGAGTTGGTAAGTAATGGGTGTATTAGTCCCAGGATTTAATATCTAAACTTTTGTTATTTTATTATTATTATTATTTATTTCTTTGTGATAGGTGGGGGCACTCACCATCCACCCACTCGATGTAGTGCTGCTGTTGGGTGTCTGCCCTTTCCTCTCCTCCATCCTTCTTTCCTTCCATCCTCTTCTGTCTTCCTTTCCTTCATTTTTTCCTTGTCCTTCTGCCTACGGTTAACTTTACACTCCCTCTTCTGTCTTTCTTTCCTTAGGTCTTTCCTCTTCCTTTTGCCTGTGAGTGACTCTACGCTGAGTGACAAGCCAAATGGTTTCCTGTACACCAGGAAACCATTTACTACGTTGAGTGGTAACCATATAACCAAATTGTGGCACCTGGTGGTTTAGTGGGTAATTATTGCGCACCAATCAGATTGAGCCGGTGAAGGTTTATATCCAAGGGGTGGTTGGGGTTCATTGCTCATGTAATTTCACTCAGGGGTGAGTGAGGCTGGTCACTCTCATCTTAAATGTCAGAACCAACTGCCCATCCCCGGGCTCCTATGCTCCCCATGAGGCAATGTAGGATTGGATGATGGATGGATGGATTTATTATTTCTCTAAGAGGTCAAATGTGTAGTTGCTTTAGACCCAGGATTTAATATTTATATATATAGTACAGTATTTACATTATATATAAGTGTTATTATTATTATTTTTTATTTATTTATTTTTCCTCCAGAAGGCCATTGAGCACTTTTAGGGAGACCTCACTTTAACTGTTACGATAAGTCTTCCAGTTAAGGAATTAGTTTTAAGGTTCATGCATTGATGAAATGGAAGAGAGAAAGTGCAGATTGTTATTCTGTGATGTTTGGTATAGTAGAGTTGAATTTATTTTATTCGTATGGTGTATATTGGAGATTTGTTTCACAGGTCATCTGGACATTTTTTTTTTTTTTTTTTTTTTTTTTTTTTTTTTTTACAGTGTTGTGAAGACAAGAGGAAGTATGGTGCTTATCAGCTGAGAGTTATTGTAAGCTGTTGATTCAGAGAATTTTTTTTTTTTTTTTTTTTTTTTTTTTTTTTTTCCCAGTGACTTTTGAAAATCAGTGTTCTATACTTGCATGCTTAGCCTTGTTCACCTAATGTCCTCTCATTTCATGCTTTTCAAGACTCCTAAACTTGAGGTCCTTTCCCAGCAGTGTAACATTAAAGGAGTTCATAGTGATTCTGTGGGATGCCATGCAGTCAGGGGCTCATATTGGCAAACCTCTGCTAGGAAGTAGATGTGAATAATAAGAGTCAGGGAATAATAGGAATATACAATATAGATGTAGCAGTGTTGTTGACCATGCCTGTGTTACCAGTGGCTTCCTCCTGGGACTCTACACTTTGAACAACCGTGCTGGCCCGGCCAGTATCATAGCGATCATCATAGTGTTCATGGTGGCACTAGGGTTCAGTGTGGTGGCAGCTGTTGATACCATTCTCCTCATTAAGGTAGCTACTGGGGATGTTGCCACACTTGCTGCCTGGTCCAGAATCATGCTCAGTTATCTGTTTGGTAATACATTTGTATGCATGATTATCCATCCTTACATTAGCTTCCTCTTGGCAGTAATGGAAGTGTTGTAGATTAGTTGTACTGTTTGTTTTAGTGTTGTCTTAGCAGTATCTATACCCCTAATAATGTGGCAGTCTTTCTTTACATAGCCCAAGCATACACATTTTTTTTTTTTTTTTTCTGTTAGTTTTTCTAATGCCTGATACAATACAGTATTTAGCAGGACCATCTAAAGCTTTAGCATGGAGGAGCTTCATCTTGCCATAAAGGTAGAAACATTTTGCATGCATGCAGTAGCACCCAAATTTCTAATCCATTATGAAGCAGTAGTGGGTTGGTGGACATATTGCTTACTAATAGGATTTACAAAACTGGAAGATTCACTGTTAAAATTTTAACCTGCTAAGTTATACAGGTGACAGTTTTCATGGGTCATGTGTGATAGGTGCATAGGAACTATATTGGCCTTTCCACTATGATGGCACGATTATTTTTATTCTTGTTGCCCCAAATGATGTTGTCTTTCATAAGAAAGACCCCTTGTAGTGATGGATTTAAGAATAATCTTGACCACTCAGAATGTTTGGGAAAGAAACAATCTCATAACTCACTACAAGAGGATTCACTATAGGTGAACACATCATTTGATGTTGGCAAGAATAATGTAAAAATATGTTATTGTAGTGCTCACAGTTAGAGATTAAAAACTCAGCGCTGATGTTGCTCATACTTTTTATATCAATAGTGTGTTGCCTGAAAATACCTCTAAAGTCTGGTGACATATTCCTTTTTAATTCTTGCTACCTCTAGTTGATAATATTTAGCGTAGGAGAGACTTTTCAAACTGGGTGGGTTAGATACAGCCTTCATTAACCTGTTCAGTGAGAGAGGTCTTTCCCAAGTTGAGTAAAATTGTCATATGTACTAAGACAAATAAAAAATATCATCAGCTGGCGAGGTTCAAACAAAGAACAGGAGTGTTTTCCGTCTCTAAACCGTAACAGAACATGAATAATTTAGTTCATATTCCTTAGGTCTGTAGGACAAGAGAATTAAATAATTAGCCTTCCAATATAATGCTGCTAGTAAGGAGGACATGCAATAAATAATACAGTACTCTGTATGGGCACATGCAGTCAAGACACTTTTACCCACTTTGGCTATCCCATTTGAACATTGGTCTTTCCTATAAGTATAATCAATCTGCAGTTTTGCAAGCCAGATACAGTACCCTTAACTCAATGACCATCACTCCAATCTGCCATTTGTCTTTCGCATCAAAAGTTTTGCTGCTGCTGCTCCTGTGTCTTAGGTACTTTTTTTTCATGGTTTGGTGAGACCAATCTTCTTTGGTATCAGTATTTTCTTTGTTAATTTTAGTAACTGCTTTTCTTTAGGCAGTAAGTAGGATATTTCTACCATGTTTCTGTTGGTAGAGAAATTAAGTGAATGATAGTTGTGAGTAAAAGATGGAAGAGGAGCATAAGACAGTATGGATCAGTTGGATCAAGGATTGTGTGGGTAAAGTTGAAAGTTGGAATACAAATGTGGGCGATTGTGTGTGTGTATGCGCCAACGCAAGATCGTGCTAGAAGAGTGAGAGAAGAGTTCTGGACAAATGTAGAAGTATGCATGGAAAAGTTTGGAAGGAATGATAGAGTGTTTTTGATTGGTGATATGAATGGTAAAGTTGGGAATGTGAAGGTGGATGGAACAGTTGGTGAGTGGGGTGTGCCTGCTGAGATAGATGAGAATGGGAGTACGTTAGTGGACATTTGTGCTGGGAGGGGGTTGGTGATAGCCAATACCCTCTTCAGGCATAAAATGATCCACAGGTATACATGGCGAGTGATGAGAAGGGTGGGTGGTGAATTGAGTGAAAGGAAGGCAATGATTGATTATGTGTGTGTGGATGAAAGGATGCGAAGATGTATATTGGATGCAAGTGTTTATAGAGGTTGGGGGAGTGGACTTTCTGACCACTACTTGGTGGTGGCCAGAGTTAAAGTTCAAGTAAGATGGAGGAATAGAAGAAGGGAAAGACGAGAGGAAGGAGTAGTTGCAAGGAGAGTGGAAAGGTTACAAGAGGATGAGAAAAAGGCAGAGTATAAGAGAGAAGTGGAGGAACGATTGGGCAAATATGAGTTGGAGCAGATGGGGGACGTGGAAGGTGTGTGTAGAATATTTACAGAAGAAATATGTGCAGCATGTGATGTGGTGTGTGGAAGGAAGAGAAGACGGAGGGGGGTGCAAGGAACAGCGTGGTGGACTGAAGAGGTGAAACGGGCTGTGGCACAAAAGAAGAAAGCATACAATGAATGGATGAGAAATAGGGACGTGGAAGAAGTTGAGAGGCGGAAGAGAGAGTTATATGTAGAAAGGAAGAGAGAGGTGAAAAGATTAGTAAGAGAGAGTAAGAAGAGAGTGGATGAGGAATTTGGAAGGAATTTGAGTGTAAAGTGGAGGGACTGTAAGAAAATGTTCTGGAAAGAGGTGAAAAGAGTAAGACAGGGTGGAAGTGAAGTTAGCAGGGTAGTGAAAGATAAAAATGGTAGATTACTAGTGGAGAAGGGAGAAAAAGTGAGCAGATGGAGAGAACACTTTAAGGAATTGTTGAACGTGGAGGATGGAAGTATTGCAAGTATAAGTGGCTGGGGAATGGCTGGGAGAAGGAGGGAGGTGAGAAGACAGGAAGAAATCAGTAGGATAGAAGTTGTGGAAGCAATGAAGAACGTTAAATCAGGGAAAGCCCCAGGAATTGATGGAGTGTGTGGTGAAATGTTGAAGCATGGGGGAGAGATAGTAGTAGAATGGATGTGGAAGATGTGCAGATTGGCCTGGGAGGAAGGTAGAGTCCCG
Organism: Coenobita brevimanus; assembly: GCF_032717465.1. NCBI lineage: Eukaryota > Metazoa > Arthropoda > Malacostraca > Decapoda > Coenobitidae > Coenobita > Coenobita brevimanus. The sequence goes on from NC_136978.1 coordinate 5,071,702, forward strand.
GAGGATTGGAAGTCAGGTATAATTATTCCCTTGTACAAAGGAAAAGGGGAAAAAGAAGTGTGTGGTAATCATAGGGGCATTTGTCTTCTTAGTATAATAGGAAAAGTGTATGGTAGGATACTTATTGACAGAGTTAGAGAAAGAACAGAGAAATTAGTTGGAGAAGAACAAGGAGGCTTTAGGAAGGGAAGAGGTTGTGTAGATCAGATATTCATTCTCAGATCTTTAGTGGAAAAGTTTCTAGAGAAGGGAAAGAAGTTGTATGCGGCTTTCATGGATTTGGAGAAAGCATATGACAGGGTGGATAGACTAGGATTGTGGAAAGTGTTAAGAATATATGGAATAGATGGGAAGTTGTTGAATGCTGTGAAGAGTATGTACGATGGTGCGAAGGCTGCAGTGCGTGTGGATGGTGAACTAAGTGAATTTTTCTCTTTGAAAGTTGGGTTGAAACAGGGATGTGTCATGTCTCCATGGTTGTTCAATCTGTACATGGATGGGGTAATAAAAGAGGTACAAGGTAGGGTAGTGGATGTTGGAGTGGCCCTGGTGAGAGAGGATAGTGTTTGGAAACTCCCTGTACTGTTGTTTGCAGATGTTACCGTGTTGTTGAGTGAAGACGAAGGAGAGCTGCAAGGCTTGGTGGATGAGTTTGAGAGAGTGTGTAGGAAACGGAATCTAAAGGTGAATGTAGGGAAGAGTAAAGTGATGGTCTTTGAGAGAGGTGAAGTCAGTGAATGTACAGCGAGGTTGGATGGTGAGGAATTGGAAAATGTGAGTACGTTTAAGTACTTGGGTAGTGGGATGAGTAAGGATGGAGGTTTGGAGGGTGAAGTGCTTGAAAGGGTACAGCAGGGAAGAAAGGTTGTTGGTTCTTTGAAAGCAGTGATAAGAAACAGGGAAGTGAGCATGGAAGTGAAAAAGTTACTACATGACAGTATTGTGATACCAACTCTAACGTACAGAAGTGAAGCGTGGACGTTGTTGGAAGGACACAGGTCAAGAGTGAGAGCCGTGGAAATGAGTTATTTAAGAGGAGCCTGTGGAGTCACATGGAGAGACAGGCTGACGAATGAGGATATGAAGGAGCGTTGTGGTGTTGATGTGGATGTGATAGGAAGCGTTATGAGGAACACACTGAGGTGGTTTGGCCATGTGTAGAGGATGGAGGGTGAAAGACTGACGAAGAGAGTGTATGTGAGTGAGGTGGAGGGGGAAAGAGGGAGGAGGAGGCCGAGGATGAGATGGAGAGATGGGGTGGAGAGGTATATGAGAGAGGGGGGTGTGAGTTGGGAGCAGGGGAGTGAAATGGCGGGGGACAGGGCGACTTGGAGGCGATTTGTTTGTGGCCACCCCAAACGGGATTGAGGCGTCTGGCAATAGATAGATCGATAGATAGATCAGTTTTCAGAAATGGATCATCCAAATTTTGCTTTAAATTCCTGATGGATCAGTCCCAGATCTGTTGCTACCACAAAACTTCATTTGTGTCCCATATTATCCCCAGAATATCTTCAGCAGTCTGTGGTAGGTGGGGGCACTCGCCATCCACTCACTCGATGTAGTGCTGCTCTCGGGTGTTTGCCTTTTCCTCTCCTTCATCCTTCTTTCCTTCTATCCTCTTCTGTCTTTCCTTCATTCTTTCCCTTTCCTTCTGCCTTTGGGTGACTCTACACTGAGTGACAAGTCAAATGGTTTCGTTTACACCAGGAAACCATTTACTATGCTGGATGGTAACCATATAACCAAATTTGGCACCCGGTGGTTATTATTGCGCTCCAGTCGGATTGAAACGATGAAGGTTTATATCCAAGGGGTGGTTGGGGTTGATTGGTCATGTAATGCCACTCAGGGATGATTGAGGCTGGTCACTCTCATCTTAAATGTTGGGACCAACTGCCTAGCCCCGGGCTTCTTCGCTGCTCATGGGACAATATAGGATTGGATGATGGATGGATGGATGGATCTTCAGCGTCAATTATCTAAGGCCATCTTATTTTGGACTCATTTGTTTGTCAAGTTTTCTTCACATTACATGACTTGAAATTGTGTGTCACCATGTGGTTAATCTTGTGGTTGCATTTGCCCTTTAACTTATTCATGTAGTCCCCCCCCCCCTTTGCTTTGCCAGAGTGCTCACTATGGACCTTTTTGCTTTTCCGTTGTCCTTTTTCCTTTCAGTATAGACATTGATTAATGAATCCGTCTCCTTGACTCCTTCAGTCACTTAACATACGTTTTGTTTTACTTGGATTATTGCCAGATGATTATGTTGAACTTAGGAGAGACATCTTTGCTTGAGGGAGCTAGAAGGAACTGCTGTTAAAAATAATCATTAACTTCTTCAGTAAGATGACATATATTTTTATTTTCATTTTGCATACTGCTAGAAGATATTTAAGTGGCTGGAGGGGTTAAAGCATTGTTCATTGATTCCCTTTTTTTTTTTTTTTTTTTTTTTTTTTTTTTTTTTTGGCAAGGTGGGCTGAAGTAGGTGAATATTCTAACCAATATGTGGTAGTCATCTCTGCAGTATGTACTCTAAGTCGTTTTTGCCAGTGCTGCGGTAAGAAAAAATATATTTCGCCTCCAGTATTTAATTTCTTCATGGTACATGAGGAATAGCTAAATGGATTTGTTTTGTTCATCCTTCTGGAGGATACCCCTGTACTAGCAGTGAAATGTTATGCTATTAGTAGGTCATACCATTTTACTTATCTTAGTGTGTTCTGAGGTATTCTTTAAAAAAAAAGAAAAAAAAAAATCATTGATATCCTGTCACTACTTGTTGTCAACATCACTGTGCTGGTTCTTTTTGTAGATCTTTGTTTTTTATTTCTGTGTATGAGGTTCATGCATATAAAGATAAGGGTATGCTATAAGACAGTTGCTTTGACACAGATACTGGTTATTAATCATATTTTATAAATCCAACCATATAGCTCTGTATGTCGAAACAAGGCACTGTCAAGAAGGTCCATTGTACAGTACTGTACAGTAGTGTATAGCCTATCTAGAGCATCTCACAGAAAAAGAGAGAGAGAAAAAAATGGATTTACTAACCTCTCTAATAACAGTAAAAACTATGCATTGTGTTTTAATCCAAGCTTGTTCTTACCAGGTAACTAACAGGGGCAAGTATTAGATACTAATCCATTACCAAAGCCATGAAGCAGTATTTCAAGGAAAGTGTGAGAGGTGATTTTTAATCCTTTGACTCTGGGTGATGCCCTTTCTCCGAACTTCTCGTTGCTACCTAGCAATTTTTAACTTAGAAAAGGCCTGTTATATTTTGAAGGCCTTATTAAGGCTGTATCTAACCCTTGCAGTTTAAAAAGTATATCAATTGAATGAAATTGTTACAAGATAGCAGGAATAAAATAGAAAATCCCCAGACTCATTGGCATAAGTACAGTACGTGTAGGTAAACAGACAGTATGTGGTTGTTAAAAGTGTTGAGGGAAGTATGAATGAATAGTTGCGAAGTTGTGAGTGGTGAGTTTGGTGCCCACAGTGGGGTGCTGACGGGCCTGACAGTGGTGAACCGTGCTGGACTGACAGCCAAGCTACTGGGAGCTGCTCTACTCTTGTTGGCAGCCGGATTTGTAGCTCTGGCTATTGCTGATGCAGTTGCTCTTGGCAAGGTAGGCTGAGTACCACAACAAAGTGATGCAACCACATCAGCAACACCAGTGCTCAGTCAGGAACCAGGGTCTTATTTTAAATGCTACTTGTGATTGATCAAATCAGCTTATACACTTCTTGTTTCTAAACTTTATGTATTATTTGAGACAAGTATAATGAATGGAATTTGAATGAAAGCACAGTGAAAATTATATGACCCTTTTCTTTTATAGTGAAATTTCAAACACTGAAGTTTTTACCACATTAATAGTATCAATTTTTTTTTTTTTTTTGTACCTCACTTCATCATTTAAAAGAAAATGAATCTTTTTATGAATGCCTGCAGTGTAGTAAAAAATCCCAGGTTTCTGCAGTGAACAACAGTGTTACTGGATGGTGCTTGACAGTGCATAGCTCTGAAGATTTATTGCAGGAAGAGTGTTATCCACAGCTATTTTTCACTGATGGTGGTAATAATTTGGGGAAATTGGTGGTGGTGGGTAATACTGCAGTAGTATTGGTGATGGTAGTATTGGGTAAGCTTGTTCTTTTTTAGTGGTGTAATTCATTGGTGATTTCAGTCCAGCAGTTTGTTGAGCAGTGCACATTGATCGTAGGTTATTTTATGCAATTATTTCTAATATTTTAGTTGCTTGTTTGCATTGCTTTTTGTAAGTTAGTATTTTTCTTGTGTGTGCGTGTGTGATTTTGTTTTTAGTCACCACTTGATCATAAAAGGAGATACAGCGCATGATTCCCGGAGCAGAATATTGGCAGGTATTTAAAAAATTAGAGACTTGTTGCTCGTACAAGACAAGCATTTTACACTAATGCTCGTACAACCCAGAGCACAGTGTGTGAGGAGTTTTGAAATGGCCGTTGCCGGTTAGCCTCAAGTGGAGAGTCCTATGTTGCCTACTGTATCATGCGTTTCTTATGCATCTTTATTTTTTGTTTTGTCATTTTTGTCTCATCCTCCTCAACCTTGTGTAGTGTACCTTTCATATTTTGTATTTCTTTATATTTTCTCCCCTTACACACACACACACACACACACACACACTCTCTCTCTCTCTCTCTCTCTCATTTTACTGTTCCTTTTTTGTATGTTTTTGCCCATGTTCTTGTTATGCTTTCTTATTTTTTTCTTACCCTTTTGTTTTATATGTCTTACATCTGTATTTTTATTTTTTTGTATTTTACTTTTTTTTACATGTACGTTATACTATTCTTTCCTTGTATTTTGCTTGCCTTTTTTCCCTCCCCTGTGTCTTCTGTGAGTTATGGTGTTAGTAGGATTCTCCATACCTTCTGTTTTCATTTATTACAAAGTTTACTTTTTTTTTTTTTTTTTTTTTAAGCTTTTCACTCCCCCAGATTATTTCCATTCCTTGTCCTTTCCTCCCCCCCTCTCCCCCCCTTTTTTTTTTTCATGCAGCTCTTTTGTTATTCTTGTATCTCCCTCTCATGCACACATCAGCACAAATTTCCATTACATCAGCTGTTGAAAAATGATGGATATTAGGTTCATTACTCTTCCCTCCATGTTTCCAGTGGCAATTACACCGTTTCATTGCCAAGACCATTTTCCTTGTTCAGTCAACCAATTTGTCTCTTCATCCATTTGTACTTCTCTTCTTCGCAAACTTCACATCTCTTATCCTTTCATACTTTGATTAAATGGCTATCTGTCAATCTGTGTATCTCACTGGTACCATGTACCTTGATTGAACTCTCACAGGAGGATGGCCATTACATAATCCATAGGTGATCTTTAATTTGACATCACTTTCAGTCACTGTACTATACTTCTTTACCTACTTGTTCACCTGTGAATTTCACAACTTTATACTCTCCACTACTTAACTGGAGGTCTCTCTCATCTAGCATCGCGTATTATCTTTCTTAATTGAGCAGTGACATGCAGAATACAATGATTGATTCACTAGCTGCGTTAGCCAAACCACACACTTCACCCCAAACAGATGTACATCTTGCACCCACTGTCAGTCCATTAATCAACCATTTCACTTGGATAACTATCCCAGAATTCCTTGACTCAGATACCCCAGTGGCTTTCTCAGCACACACAACAATAATGCAGTGGCCACTTGTAAGGTTAGCATTGAAAATTTCTACAACACCACAATAATCACAGAAAATTGCATAGGAATAGTTCATCTACACAAAATAAACACTGCCACATTAGCCACTTATATGAAAACTTTAAAAAACACAAGAGGAGACGTTGAGAATAATAAATGATGTACGAGACTGCGAATAAAGATTACCTTCACCAAGAAGAAAGAGTCCTTAAAATGAAGGAGCTCATAAGCGTGCTAGGCACGCAGTTCATTGCTTACTCAGTACAACATCCTGTCAATACAACTACCTGTGTATGCTACATTGTCTCTCACAACAAAGGTATGATAAACGGCTGTATAGATTTTTTATTTTCCTTTCCAAAATATTTTTTCCAACAGAACCCTTCAAGAATGTTCCCCCAGAACATGCCCATTCTTAAGAGATATGAGATCATTTTAAGTACAGTCAGCTCTCATTTAATGCACGATTTGAGTGCGCGAACCTCTTATAACATGGAAGACAATTTTTGAGGCCAGGAAATGGTCAAAATGTGAAAATGACATATAATGTGGCTTAAAACAACTGCCCATTTTTTCAAAAACCGTACTATGGTGCGACGATAGGGATTACATGGCCTGAGGCCACAAATTATGGTTTAAGTAGTCATTGTGTGAAAAAATTGGTCTTAACATGGTGGGAATAGACATAACATGGGCAGCGATAGTTATAGCACGGGTTTCATCAGCCAGTGACGTATGGCTGTCACGTATCTGTGCTGGGTGTCGTCACAGTCCACTGAGCATTCCCCCCCCACTTAAACCTACCCTCTCCCCACACTTGCTGTGTGTTGCCTTTGCTCTTTTTTTTATTTATATTGTTTTTGCCACCTGGGGACTAGTAAGAGTCCTGCCCTGCCTCGGAATCCCACTCCCCCTCCCCTCAGGAAGCCCACAACCTCTTCAGTTCAACTTGAGGAATCCTCCAGTATTTGTATGTAGTGAAGTCATTATTAGGTAGGTAAATTTCTTGGGAAAAATTCCTGAAAATTGCCCCAAAGGGTGAACTTGGGGCTGGCTTGCGTACCATGAAATCTTTTAACATGTAAACATATGGCTCCATAACGCGAAAATCTCATAAAGCGGGACCTTCTGGGGACAACATTTGTGTTTTATGTGAGGGCTCGCTGTACTTTGTTAATAACACCAGGTACAGTTTGACAACAGATCAGTTTTCCCCTCATTGCAGTGCTACCATTAATGCAACATATGCATTCAGCTTATGAACTCCACTCACGCAGCAGTGAAAATCTCTTGACAGAAAATCTTCGGTAATGTGTGGTTGAAGTACTGTAGTTCGATTTCTTTAGTTTGTCAGGTTCATATTGACTTGATCTAGGGACCAAAGTATAACAGTCCCATCTCATTTACAAACACATTAATTTCTCTTGCATAATTATGTTCACTCATCTGTATCACTTTTTTCTCTTGCATAATTATGTTCACTCATCTGTATCACTTTTTTCTTCCTTTGTCCACCACAGTGCACCCTGTTACATACTGTACCTGCTCATTTCATTTGATCAGATCTTTGAAAGTTTTACTCATTGTTCAGATATCATATCCATAGTGCAGAAGCACTATCTTTTAGTGACTGCTTTAAAGCCAGTCAAACTTCCTAACCAACACTGTTCAGTTCTCCAGTCATGTAACATACTTTTCCTCTTATTATTTTTAGTCCTGTGATTGTTGCCTGATGTTTTCTTTTACCTTACCGTTTCCTCCTATATTCAGTTGTTTCTCTTTTTTCACTTCCATTTATTACCTTCTTTCTCATTTCTTAAGAGTCATCATTCCCACTTGAAGCCATCTTTCCCTCTTGCCTGTATTGTCAGGTTCTTGCCTTCCTCTCCCTCTGTAGTAAAACCTCATCAAGAGATTTATTGGGGGGAATCCTGATCCAATATAGCTGAAAATCTGTTATATCCGATAGTCTTCCCCTCAGGTGGGATTTCCAGCACATTTGAATGAGTACAATAGCATATTCTAGTACTAAAAATGAAAACTATACCCATTTTACACTAACTTGGTCCATGATTTTGACCCTTTGCAGTTTATTTCACATCTTTATCATTGCATTTTTTCATGAAACACTTGTATTGCAACCCATTGTAACCCATTTAATGGACATTATTCGTTATAGCCGATGCAAGTTCAGTGGCTTCGTAGTGTCTGTTAAATCCGGTATCAGGGTATGTTAAATTGAGGTATTACTGTACTTTCCATTCTTTGTTTGCTAACACACCCCACCTTATTCATGTACTCCTCCATTGCTCACATTATGGTACTTTCTTTTTCTTTTCTAATCGTTTTAGTCTCTTTATCCAGTATTGTCCAGTGTCTTGCCTTCTTGTTCATCCTTTGTTATTGTCACCATTTTTCCTTCTTTTCTTCTTCCACATTTGCACTAAACATCCCTGTTGTTGCTGTCAGTGGCTGGGTGATGATGGGTAAAGCGTTCAACAAGGGAGAGATCGGGCTGGGTGTGTTCTTGGCGCTCTTAGCCTGCTGTGCCACTGCCATTGCTCTGGCAATGGCCTACGCTCTTATCTGGGTAAGCTCCACCCCGTACACCCTTAGCTTGCTGTCATAGGAGTATCATAGCTGGCTTATTTTATGTATGTATATATATATATATATATATATATACAGTATATATATTTCCCTTTTTTTTTTTTTTTTTTTTTTGTTTTTTTTTTGACATGTTTAGGTAAGGTCACCTCACTCCCATCATACACTCTCATAGGCTTCATTTATTTTATTATTAGTCAGAATATGTATGTACTGGTATGTTTTAAATTTATCTCACCATATTTGAATTTTCAGTACTCAAGTTTCAGAGGACTGGCATTTTTAAATACAAACTGTACTGTAGAACTGGAACAAGTTCTATTTTGCATTATTAAACAAAGTCATTTGAATACCTGTGTATATTTCTCTTGCTCATAATATTAATTTTGTTTTTTATTTTATTTAGTTATTATTTTTTTTAAAATTAGAGTATTAGTGAATCGGTGGTAGGTGGGGGCGCTCGCCATCCACTCACTTGATGTAGTGCTGCCCTCAGGTGGCTACCCTTTCCTCTCTTCCTTCGTTCTTTCCATCTTTCTTCTAATGTTGTTCTGTCCTTCATTCTTTCCTCATTCTTCTGTCTGTGGGTGACTCTGCACTGAGTGACAAGCCAAATGGTTTCCTGTACATCAAGAAACCATTTACACGTACTACAATGGGTGGTAACCATATAACCAGACTATGGTGCCTGGTAGTTTAGTGGGTAATTAAGGCGCTCCAACTGGATTGAGCATGTGTCGGTTCATATCCAAGGGGTGGTTGGAGTTCATTGCTCATGTAATGCCACTCAGGGATGAGTGAGGCTGGTCACTCTCAACTAAAGTGTCAGGACCAACTTGCCTACCCCCGGGCTCCCACGATCCTCATGGGGCAACACAGGTTTAGATGATGGATGGATGGTATTATTGAATCACCCATGTACATACACACTCATGCTATGTAGGGCACTTGTCTCTGTAAACTGAATAGGCAGTTTCCTGTAGTTCAGTGTTTCAAGATTATGGTTTCCAGAACTATACCCTGAGCAGCAAGGAAGAAGGAAATATAGCTACATATTTCCACCATGTTGTTGTTGTTGCTTTACCCTGGTCTGTCTGGCAGAGCAGATCTGTCAACCACAGGTAAGCAACTGCTTCTGTGGGACTCCCCTACTGGTGTAGTACAGCACATCGCTGTGCAAGGATCTGGTGCCCTCATATGGCAGACAGCACCTCACCGGGGTCAGATTAGGGATCCTTCCTATGGCGAGATGCAAAGAAATATGTGGAGGTTTGGCTGCTAGTTGGACACTGCAGGTGCTCCTCTTAAAGAGTCCACAGTACCACCATGTGTGCAGGCTCCTCATCAGCACCTGCATGTTGCAGGGTGGAACAAAAAGGATTGGAGTGGAGGGAGAGGAAGTGCTAAAGAGGAAGAAGAAAGGTCAGTAAGGATAACATACATCAATGGGGTGAGAGAAAGAAAGAGGTGTAGTGTGTTTAATCTGATAAAAGTTCCTAGCCTCTTTCAGCTCAGTTAGTAGCTAAGAGTAGGCAGACTGAAGGGTTGATTTGACCATTGCCCAAGGAGGACCATTCTTACGTCCTAACCAAGGCTCATTGAATTTTGTGCAACCCTGACTTAATGTTCAAAGTTCTTGGATTTTTCCACATCTGAATATGTGGTCCCATCATATCAGAGAGCCTTATTGTAGAACTTACCCTACATGAACTTGGGTTAGGAAGGTGATGGTACAGAGGATACTGTATTCTTTGCTGCTTTTGTGTATTATCAGGATAGGTATATTAATCATTATTAGTTGCAGTATGTATCAAATCCAGTTGAAGCATGCTTTGTTGGAGGTAGAATGATCTCAACATCTCTGTAATTTAGTTACCTTACATTGGACTTTTTTCTTAGTTTCTTTAATTATTGTTTTTTATGTTTGTTTCACCTGTAAATACAATGTGTTGCAGGTATATTTGGCATTCCCCTTTTTTAGTAATCATGTTCATTATTGTACATCCATTTCATTTGGAGATGGTACAATAAACACATATTTTTCAGTAACGTTCAAATTTAGGTAATCCATGGCTAAGCAATAAATATTATATATTTGGGATACTTTTTACAATATGAATGAAAATTCAGATGTGAGAACATTGGAAATGGATCTGTATAGAGACATGTGGACAGCTTTACATTAGATTGAGCAAGATTAATTAGCACTGAGTAAAGTGTGAATGTCTGTAAACCTGCTGGTCCAGGAGACATGGAAGGTCAAGAGGAAGAATGGCTTGATATAATAAGTGAATGTGTGAGAAAACAAGGTGTGGGTGTGGAAGAAGCAAAGGAACTGACAAGTAATAGAACAGCGTTGATATATTTAAGGAAGTACAGGTGGTTAGAGTTGAAGTCTCCTCCTCATCCTCTCTCTCTCTCTTTCTCTTCACCTCCCTCCCACCCCCCCACCCAAACATGGGGCAAGCAAAACAGCAAGTATTATTTGAACAGGAAACTCAGTCTCTTACCCACTGTATGGCAAGTGTCAGCATCACATCTCACCCATAAAGGCCCCACTCCCTTATATTCTTTACACTGGATGGAGTGACTATTTCTCAGACTTTATGAGGTAGTGAAGGCTGTATCTAATTTTCTGGTTTGAAAACTCTCTCCCAAGATGGATACAATCATCTGAAAGTGGCAAGAATCATATTTAAAAATACCTCATCATAATGAAGTTGTTAATACTATATGTGTGGAAGTTGCTACCAGAGTTGAATAAAACAATCTACCAGTGGAAGGAAAAATGTATAAGACATCATCACACTGAAGTGATGAGAGAGTGTTACTGCCATTTAGAAAAGTTCGTTATTTTCCCCCTTCCCCTCCCCCCTTTTTAATGTATACAGTAATCCCTTGATTATCCAATATAATAGAGCCAAAGGCACATCCAGATAGTGGACTTCTCCCCTGCCCCCCTTTGTACATCCCTAACTTTGAAAGCCGTTGTAAGAGGCCACCACAGTACATTGTACAACACTTATTCCTGGTGGTTTACACTATTCTGTCTGGTCAAGTAGACTATAAACCACATCCAAGCAATAATTATGGTCAACCAGACCCATCAACCACAGGCAGGCAATCACTACAGCCCTAAAAACGAAAAAAGAAAAATGCTCGCACGGCTATAATTTCCACCCTGATGCAAGCATTTTGTCTGGATAAAATGGAAAAATGTATGAATAATGGTTTTGAACAGCCAGGTCACAGCATCTGGATAATAGATGGTCTGGATAGTGGCCGTCCGGATAATTGAGGATAACTCTACAAGTACTCTACATAGATAGGATATGTACAGGGAAAATGAATAATTATAACAGTACCTACATATTACTGGTATTTGCGTAACATTCAGAGTTAAGTAAAAATGTTGTGAGATTTAAGTTATGAGTGAAAAGCACTATTTGTACGGTTATATATTAGAATTATATAAATTATGGTTTTTCATGTGTGTGCATATTTAAGTAGATTGAGAGAGAATTGTGGAATTACCAACACTGGTAGAGAGATTGTACAGCAATTCAGCAGGCACCATGTATTTGCTTAACACATTTTTCACAATATATTTGCTTTAATGAATTTATGGACATTGCAGATGTTCATTACCAAGTAGTCATGATACGCAATGAACAGTCACAGCAATAACTTACTCGGGCATACTTAAAAAAAAAAAGTGTTGATAAATTGAAGTGTACCTCATCATACATCCAGAGATATTTCAGTACATCTATGCAGTCTAATACAAGTAGATTAGGGCAGAGTTTTCCTTAAGCTGAATAAAGGTGTCCAGTGGCAGTAAGAATGACATGCTGAAGTTAGCTGAAATGTTTGAGGCCATAATAGGTTGGTATTGGTTGTGTCTGGTTATATCATGATGTGTAGGCATTGGTAATGGTAGGAGTTTTATTGACTGCCACAGAGGGATTATTGTAAATTACTTATTCACATTGTACCAGTCTTCATTCATCTTAGCAAAGTTCCCTCACTCGACTTCGCCTTCATTTACCTGCTTTTACCTCAAAACTCCTAGCCTTGCGCAACCTGTTCCATGGTAAATCTCATCATTTTGTCACCTCTGAAACATGCACCGTTTCACTGTTGCTTTACTGCACAGTACTGCATCCACTTTAACTTGGCCTACGATTGCCATCTCATCTTGAGCGAAGAACTGTGGCTGAAGAGTATATCATTAGACATGAAAATAGTTATGGAAAAGATGTAAAGCTGTAGTATCACCAGTTATGTCATAAATGTACAAAAGGTAAGATTTAATAAGCCCCAAATCTCTGCCAAGTTAAGGTGGACAAGCTGTGCTGTGATACGACTGCTGCCTAGTGTTGGGAGTGTTTACCACACATTTACTGCCTGCCTCAATGTACTGCAAATGCTGTGCGTGTGTGTGTTTTGAGTACTGTAGGCTTTTAATGCATTTATTATTTCTTTGTGTGTGCTTCTCTGCTTTCTTGCTTAAATTTTGAGGAACACAATTTTGTAAGTATTATGGAAAAAAACAATCATACCATGTTGTGTGCAGGTATGTGTTTAATAGAAACTGAAAACCATTAATTGTTTCCTTGGTAATATATTCATATGTACAGTTTGGTCTCAACATATGTTAATGCTGCATTTAGAGATAACATGACTGATGGTACTATCAGAAGTTCCACTGTGAACATTATTATGAATACTAGCAGAAGAAAATTAATGGTGGAGTGGGTGAGAAAGTGTTCACTCACAGACATGATAAAAGATTTGTGCATATTATCATTAAACATTTGTATGATAACCTCATTTGTGAGTGATTTGTAGAATACAAAGTGCTTAGCAGAGAATGTATGATGAATATCATTGTGTATGGGTGGGTTATGTGGGCGTTAGTCATTTCTCTAGTAGTATATAAAGTGTTCATAGTGTCTGAGGAGAGGAGAGGTTGTGTGTGTGTGTGTGTGTGTGTGTGTGTGTGTGTGTGTGTGTGTTAATGCACATGCATTTGTGTGCTGAAATTTGCATACAGTTTTTGAGGAGTGTGAGAGAAGACGGTGGGGAGGGGGTGCAAGGAACAGTGTGGTGGAATGAAGAGGTGAGACAGGCTGTGGCACAAAAGAAGAAAGCATACAATGAATGGATGAGAAATAGGGGCATGGAAGAAGTTGAGAGGTGGAAGAGAGAGTTATATGTAGAAAGGAAGAGAGAGGTGAGAAGATTAGTAAGAGAGAGGAAGAAGAGAGTGGATGAGGAATTTGGAAGGATTTTGAGTGTAAAGTGGAGGGACTGTAAGAAAATGTTCTGGAAAGAGGTGAAAAGAGTAAGACAGGGTGGAAGTGAAGTTAGCAGGGTAGTGAAAGATAAAAATGGTAGATTACTAGTGGAGAAGGAAGAAAAAGTGAGCAGATGAAGAGAACACTGTAAGAAATTGTTGAACATAGAGGATGGAAGTAAGTATAAGTGGCTGGGGAATGGCTGGGAGAAGGAGGGAGGTGAGAAGACAGGATGAAATCAGTAGGATAGGATTTGTGGAAGCAATGAAGAAAGTTAAATTGGGGAAAGGCCCTGGAATTGATGGAGTGTGTGGTGAAATGCTGAAGCATGGGGGAGAGATAGTAGTTGAATGGATGTGGAAGATGTGCAGATTGGCCTGGGAGGAAGGTAGAGTCCCGGAGGATTGGAAGTCAGGTATAATTATTCCCTTGTACAAAGGAAAAGGGGAAAAAGAAGTGTATGGTAATCGTAGGGGCATTTGACTTCTTAGTATAAGAGGAAAAGTGTATGGTAGGAGACTTATTGACAGAGTTAGAGAAAGAACAGAGGAATTAGTTGGAGAAGAACAGGGAGGCTTTAGGAAGGGAAGAGGTTGTGTAGATCAGATATTCATTCTTAGATCTTTAGTGGAAAAGTTTCTAGAGAAGGGAAAGAAGTTGTATGCAGCTGTCATGGATTTGGAGAAAGCATATGACAGGGTGGATAGACAAGGATTGTGGAAAGTATTAAGAATATATGGAGTAGATGGGAAGTTGTTGAATGCTGTGAAGAGTATGTATGTTGATGCTAAGGCTGCAGTGCGTGTGGGTGGTGAACTGAGTGAATTTTTCTCTTTGAAGGTTGGGTTGAAACAGGGATGTGTCATGTCTCCATGGTTGTTCAATCTGTATATAGATGGGGTAATAAAAGAGGTACAAGGTAGGGTAGTGGATGTTGGAGTGGCCCTGATGAGAGAGGGTAGTGTTTGGAAACTCCCTGTACTGTTGTTTGCAGATGATCCTGTACTGTTGAGTGAAGACGAAGGGGAGCTGCAAAGCTTGGTGGATGAGTTTGGGAGAGTATGTAAGAAACGGAATCTAAAGGTGAATGTAGGGAAGAGTAAAGTGATGGTCTTTGAGAGAGGTGAATTCAGTGAATATACAGCGAGGTTGGATGGTGAGGAATTGGAAAATGTGAGTATGTTTAAGTACTTGGGTAGTGTGATGAGTGAGGATGGAGGTTTGGAGGGAGAAGTGCTTGAAAGGGTACAGTGGGCAAGAAAGGTTTGCTGGTTCCTTGAAAGCAGTGATAAGAAACAGGGAAGTGAGCATGGAAGTGAAAAAGTTACTACATGACAGTATTGTGATACCAACTCTAACGTATGGAAGTGAAGCTTGGATTTTGTTGGAAGGACACAAGGCAAGAGTGAGAGCAATGGAAATGAGTTATTTAAGAGGAACCTGTGGAGTCACATGGAGAGACAGGCTGACAAATGAGGATATAAAGGAGCGTTGTGTTGTGGATGTGGATGTGATAGAAAGTGTTAGGAGGAATACACTGAGGTGGTTTGGCCATGTGGAGAGGATGGAGGGTGAAAGACTGACGAAGAGAGTGTATGCGAGTGAGGTGGAGGGGAGGAGAGGGTGGGGAAGGCCGAGGGTGAGATGGAGGGATGGGGTGGAGAGGTATATGAGAGAGGGGTGTGTGAGTTGGGAGCAGGGCAGTGAAATGGCGAGGGACAGGGCGACGTGGAGGTGATTTGTTTGTGGCCACCCCGAACGGGATTGAGGCGTCTGGCAATAGATAGATAGATAGATAAAGTATAGCATGAGTTGTGTTTGTAGTTTTGTGCTTTAGTGTGCATAATTTCGAGAACACAGGGTGCATGTAGAGAGTGAGTGCAGCATAGATTTGTGTGTATTCATGCTGAAGTGTGCATGCATCACTTGTAGATAGTGTTTGAGGAGTATACAGTATGATTTTTCAGTTATATGTCTTATATGGGATCGAGGAGTGGCTGGTTAGGGTTGTTGTGGCCATGTAAGTGGGTGCTCACAACCAGATAAGGGTGAATGGAGATTTGAGTGATGAGTTTTCCATGATTGTTGGTATGCATCAGGGGTCAGTCTTGAGCCCCTTGTTGTTTATCATGGTACTTGAAGCCCTCTCACATGACTTCAGAAGTGGACTCCAGTGGGAGATGTTGTATGCTGATGATTGGGTGTTGGTTGCAGACAATGAAAGGGAGGCAGAGGAAAGATATAGGAAGTGGAGAGATGGTATGGAGCACAAGGGCTTAAGGGTAAATGCAGATAAAACAAAAGTAATGATATCTACGGCTGGGGGTGGTACTGTCAAAGAAGAGGGAGAGTGGCCATGTGTGATTTGTCACAAGGGCATGGGAGGTAATTCCATCTTGTGCAGTGTTTGTGATAAGTGGGTGCATAAGAGATGTAGTGGTATTAAAGGTAGACTGCAAGATAATGCTGATTTCATGTGTGCAGTGTGTCAGAGAGAGCATGTGGATATTTCCAGGTGTGAAAGGATTGAACTTTCTGGTGAGTCTCTTGAGTGTATGGAAGTTTTGTTATTTGGGAGACACTGTATGTGCTGGAGGTGGAGCAGGAGCCAGGTCTGTGGCTAGAGTTAGGAGTGGTTGGAAGAATTTTAGGAAGCTGTTGCCTCTCCTGACATTGAGAGGGCTCTTGCTCCGTGCTAAGGGATCTTTGTATGCGGCATGTGTTGTGAGTGATAGCGAGACCTGGGCAGTAAAGGAAGAGGATATTCTCGGGCTCAGACATACAGAAATGGCATTGATTAGGTGGATGTGCAGTGCATCCTTGAGTGCAGGGCCTGCAGGGGCTAGGTTTATGATGGAAGAGCTGAGAGGTAGGATGGGACTGGAGCGTATTGGTGTTGTGATGAGGAGAGGTAGATTGAGATGGTTCGGGCATGTGGAGAGGATAGGGGATGAAAATTGTGTGCTGAATGTGAGAAGTGTTAATGTTGGGGTTAGGGTAATGAGAGGTAGACTGAAAAAGATCTGGGACAAGGTCATTGAGCGTGACCTCAAGGTTAAGGGGCTAAATAGGAAAGCTGCCAGAGATCAAGCAGCATGGAGAGCTGCCATTAGGTGACCAAAGCCGACGCATGCAAGCATGTTGGAGTCTTCAAAAACGAAAACGATATGTCTTTTATATCAGAGAAAATTATTGGGACTACTGGGGTAAAAATATTGGCTGTAGCTGAGAGGCCGGAAACTGAATTGCCTGTTGTCTGTATGAATTAGTCTTGTGCACAAATCTGTTTCAGATTGGCAAAAATGTTGAGAACCTACTGTATATATATAGTTATAAACTTTTATTAATACTGTACAGTACAGGCAAATTCTGACTAACTGCTATAACTGCGCAGTGCATGTATTTACACAGATACCACTTTACATATATGTAGTAGCAGGTAATAGGGAATAATGGTACAAGAAGTTTGCATAAGATGCTGAGATGTTATGCCATTTGACTTTCTAAGTGCTTAAATGAAAGCATTTTAAGAGCTTCGGTGATAGTGCACATAATACGTAAGATATATCAGCAAGCAGTGGTGTGGATATCATGATATTAAATCAGCCAAAGCTTTTCCTAGTTGGCATATATGGTGTATTACTGATATTAACAATACAGTGCACTGTCTCAGTTTTTAATATTTAATATAGGTGTATTCTTCATTCACTATTCTTGTTCCATTATACTGTAAATTGCCCATATTGTCACATGTTTTTCAGTTTAGAAAAATGAGAATATGCCCATGAAACTTATTATCATTGTTGCAGTAATGTGCCAACAGTCATAACATTGTTATTTTTCCAATTAAAATCATTGCACGTGACATTTTGAACCTTACTGGGTAACACAAGTTAGTTGGCAGGGCCTTAACACATTTAGTGTGTACGGTCACATCTTTATTTTACCCAGGCTACCTTAAGAGAGTTTTGTGCTGGTGAGAAATTCTGTATATCAAGTGGGTGAAAATTGCCAAAGTCATTTGTAATGCTCTTATTTTTTATACTTGCATAAACAATTCAGATTTATCCTATTATCTTAATGAATTCACACAAGTGCATCCATGGCAGCATAAGAGGTAACGGAACAGGAATAGAACATCACCTGTTTAACTACTAGTTCTGAACTGCACATACCTAATACAGTAATACCTTAATGATTGGGTATGGTGGCTTCATCTGAATGAGCTTTCTGTTACCCAGGTTCTCCTCATAATGACTGCCTACCAACTGCAAGAGTAGAAACCCATATGGTTATATATCCACATTGACATCTGTGTTCAATCCAATTCTTTTCATTGTAAGCTTTCCTTTTTTTATTTCATATCCTCAGCTTCTTTGCAAACATCTGTACCATACTTTTCCTTTTCCAGCACCCATACATCCTCGTTTTCAGAGGGTTTTCCCGTCATTGCATACTATTTCACATTTCCCATACTTTCAACCCCTTTTGATTGATGACACGTTGGTTTATTCTTGCTGTCCGCAGAAAATTGCATTTGTCTTTGGGGGGAGACCTTTTGTAGTGAAGTGGTTAATGAAGGCTGTATCTAACCCCTCCAGTTCAAAACCTCCCTTCCAAGCTGATAAAATTGTTTGGAGGTAATGGGGATAAATCAGGAAAACATTATCGAGAGAAGTATTTACCTCCCCCGTAGTGTTCTTGATAGCAGTTTTCCCCTTTTTTTTTTTTTTTTTTCTTTTTCTCCATAATGTTCATTATTTCAATCTCCCTTTGTATCTTAGGTTCACCGGATCTACCGTAGCACTGGGGCTAGTTTTGCCAAAGCCCAGGCTGAATTCTCACAGGGTGTGATGAGGAACGAACACGTGCAGAATGTAGCTGCAAATGCTGCCTCTGCTGCCGTCCGCACCCAGCTCAACCAGAATACCCCAGGTGCCCCTCGTTTCTAACCTACAGAGGTATGTTTATGTGCAGTTCTCATGTCCTTCATTTCAACTTACTTTTCTCTTGATACCAGCACAGGAAATCCTTGTTATATGTAGACTTTTTTATTAGCTGTTTTCCTGGTATTTCTGTCATGTCCAAAGTAAATTAATAAGAATTGTCCATCAAACATCCATTGCTACCTGTAAAGTTGATTTCCCAGTTTCCTCTATTTTATAGTTCTGTATCATTTGCACTGCTGGATCTGGCCCTGTTATGTGTGTAGAAGAAGTTAGGATATTTTGGAATAAATGTCTGACTTGTATCAGTGACTTTAGTGTTGAATTTCTTGTCCAGCTGTAGATGGCACCTTGTAAAGATGTATATTATTGAACTGTTCTTTGCTTTCACATCCACCTTTCATGGTTATGTCAAACCATGCTGTTACTTTTCAGGTCCTCACCTGAAACATTATTTGTGGTTGTACTGTCTCATTTATTCTCCTCCAAAAGAAAGGGGATGCTACTTAACCAGCAGTTTGTTTTTCTTCCCGCAGAAGTTACAGAGGTAAATGCAAAATTTGGGATATGATAGTTGCCTTTCGTGCCAGATTCATAGTGGAGTGTTCTGGCAGGCAGAGGAGAGAGGTGGTTTCACTCCCTCATGAATTTTCTAAGGATTTATGGATATTTTGGAGCACATACTCAAAGCTTGCATTAACCAAATGTGAATTTTTCAGTTCATGGATGAGAGCTGATGAGGGCCTGCCGGAAGAGTGAGAGATATCATCATACCTTACTCACTGCAGAATCCAGATAAAGTAATATGTTCATAGGAGGAACATAAATTATTTCGCATTTGGTTTACCGTATATGCCCATTATGAATTTCATGGAAATTCAGTTTGTAGTTTGTGTACCCACAAGGGATTCTCTCCTCCCACACAACAGCCATTTCTTATGGGGCATTTGAAGTACTCATACTTCCTGATACACCATGTACAAGTAATAATACTTGGCACTTGATAATGCAGACAGTATGCATCCTGTCCTGTAGCTGATATTAAGTAGTTTCAGTCAGATTTTTAAAAATCAACAACTACAAAGGATGAATTCTTGATAACTGACTTTGCCTGTAGTCTTGGTAGTTAGGAACATTTGAAGTCAGGTATAATTTTTTTTTTTTTTTTTTTTTTATGTAAGCTTTGATGATTACATAAAATAATTTCTTAGCTGATGTTCAGTTTGAGGCATCTTTTGTGTAATGTATATTTGTGTTAGAAACTGCACACCCCTGATAACTTTCGGGGGAGTTAATTAGCCAGTATGATAAGTGATTCCTTATTTAAATGGAAATGTTACTGTAACCTGTAACTTGAGTGCTCAGTAATATGAAAAATGTTAATGTTGAATTTCAGCTGCTTTTTGCAAAGGTAGAAGGACACGCCAGAAAGCTAATAATTCAGATACGTGTTGTTAATTTGGAGCAGATATTTGATGATACAGTACTTTAATTTAGAAAATGTTATTCAGAGGCTGTGTTCACAATATTCCCAAGCTTGATTACTTTGAATGGAGTTTGTATACTTAGCAGGATATATTTTAGCTTTACTTTAATTTGTTGGAGGCCAAACTTGGTTTGCTTCTTTATTTTTTTACTCATTTGGTACAGGATTGGCTAATAGAATTACCACAGATTTACTAGCATTTCCAGTGACTTTATTTGTAGTAATAAGTTGGCTCATGTTTGAAGTAGCTCCAAAACTGACAAATAAACCTAGGTCCATTTATATATAGATGGACGAAGTGTTGGCTGACTGAGTAATACAGTATGTACTTGTTTATGGCTGTGAGAGAATGTGTGATAGATAGTGGAGGTGCAAGCCAGATTTTCAGTGGGGCTATTGAAATGTTCTCAAAATAGTACCCTGGGATCTGTTAGTAACCCCTTCACTACTTGGATATCTGTTTTATTTTTCCAGCCTCCAGTTGATTTTATTAACTCTGGAGAAACCTGTCATGATGAAAAGGTTAGAGACAACCTTATACACTTTTACCATGGAAGGTCTCCTCAGAGCTAAAGGAAACCATCAGGTAGTAGCAAGAGTAAAATGAAAAACATCCTTGGTGTGAAGGGGTTAAATGAAGTAACAGAATCTTTTGTAGAGCAGATAAGTAAAGAAAGGTTGTCGTTTATGCAGCCGCGTGTCTTATAAAGTTCAGTTATTTCTTAGTGACATGCAAGTAATGAGGAGCATGAGAATGAAGTCTTGCTTGAGTGAAATAATGCATAGAAGCTGAGCCGTTGCATGAACTTCTTGCTGTAAGAGTTGTGTGTGCCATTTGATAATAATCCCAGAAGCCAAAGTGCTTTATATATTCTCCATGTAGTTCCATTTCCCCCCATCCATCTACTAAAGATGGAGCAAAAGCATGAGTTAGAAACTGTACCTTCCAATACCCATTTATGGCCAAGTATATCCCAACCATACCACTAATCCTGGTTGATACTTGTAGCTCCTAGTCTTGTCTCTACTGTTATTACTGTTGTTGTATAGTTCCTTTCCCTGTCCTTGACTTTTTTATCCTAAGCTCCAATTCTTTTCTTGTTGAAAGTACAGTGTATCTTTCCTGACTGGGTACAGCTTCTGAACTTAGGCTATGCATGTGAATTCATTTGTAGCCAGAATTAAAACATTCCGCCCACACCCAAGTGTTTGTAAGAGCATCATACTAACAGGACCCCAGAGTGTAAGCAGTTTCTACCTTTGCAGCTCTGGTTTACAGTATGATACTGTGAGTTCAAGAACTGACTTCTGTGCTTAAATTATTCATGCTCTACAGTCTCATATTTAGCAGTGTACCATTCTTGAGTTGCTTTTTAAGTTAATAATCTTTCTTACTTATATCTTCATTTATTCTGGTCACTTAAGTATGAACTTCATTTGAACCAGGATGTGAATTTCAGTACAGTTAAGCTAAACCAATAAACAGCACACCATCTTGGGTCCTGGGATTATTTTGGTATCCCCCCCCCCCCCTCCCAGGGAAGTGGAAGACCAACCCATTGAGTCCAGTGATATCTTTTGTATTTTATTCTACCCACCTACAGATGGTTTTGTTCACCATAGGAGAGAATTTTTGAACTGGAGTAATTAGATACAGAGTTTATAAATCCCTTCAGCACAAGAGGTCTTTCCTTCACTGAACAACATTGTATGGTGTCAGGAAAAACAGTATATAAAAAAACATCAATGGTTTGAAAAGGTTAATTGAAATCAAGAGCTGGAATCTGTCCCCAGACACTCCATTTCAAGACTGTCGAGATTGGAGTTATCCAAATACTGTAGTTGGATGCTGTAATGTACATTACTGGGTGGTTGGGCAGACTTCTTACGTTTAATATTCTGAAATGTTATTTAGAACTGCGCTTTATTTTTAGTATTAGTTAGAATTTACTACTAGCTGATATTGAAAAATCTTTTCATTACAGATTTATGCATAAGATCTCTCGTGATCCAGGGGAACTTAGGGAAACTGACTTCAGGAGACTTTCCTAAAAACGTCGGTACAGTGATGTGTATTTTTTATTGTAGCATTATGAGTAGACATGTTTATCTCCTCCACTGGGGAAAAAAAAAATCTGTATTGGTTGCATAAGATACCCAGTAACTGTTCAAGAGTTGAGTATAATAAGGTATACCAAAGAGTGATCAGGGTACCAGTAATTAATATAACAACTTAGAGAAGGATTCACAGAAATAACACATCTAGTACAGTAAGTATGATTGTGGATTTTCTTTGAAAGCTTTCAGTGTTAGTTCACTAATTTTCTTTTTATGCCTAGAGATATAGGTAGGTATTGGATAGTCTGTTTGCTTGTGTGCTTGTTAAATGAAGGTTCGCATAGTACAAGGGTATCGTAATGTGCTGTGTAATATAGGATGGAAAATTGCTAGCAACTAGTTCAGATTGATTGGTAATTTGTATTTATATTATACTAGTAGTATACTGTATGTCCATTGCCTATTCATCATTTTTTGCATTGAAACGTAAATACTTTGAAATTATTGGAAATTTATTATTAGGAACAGAGATACTGTAATTGGTTTTTCATTAAGTGCTTAGAGTGGAAGTTGAGGAACCATATGGTTTATCTGGGGACAGGTTCACAACAGGTTCCAGCCAGTCCTTGGTGCTGTTGCTGGAACTTTCCAGTTTTTGCTTTCTTTCAAGTGAGCTTCTGGCCACAGATGAATGAGATTACTTTCTTGCTCACTAATGGTTTGTTAGTTTTTTATGCTATGCTTTCATAGGTGGTGTATTTCTGAATATTATCGTTTCACATAGTATTTTTAAATGGTGATTTGAACATTTGATAATATTAAATAATGTGATAACTTTAGTAGGAATTGCCTGGTTTGGGGCATTCTGTTGTTATTGTTTCCATTACTGCTGTGGCCTCTTGCTCATTCAGTATACCTGGTACTGTACTACATTTCCACTTCTTCAGGAGTTTAGATATTTACTGTACAACATTACTATTTAGCTATGAATTATTTTATGCATTATACTCAAGGGTTTACCAAATGTACAGTATTTACTGTTTTGTCTCAAGGGTTTTGACCATGGTCATTGTAACCATTAGTTGTGTGGGACATAAGAAGGTAAATGGTAGTTTTGATTCCTGAAGCATGATCAGTAACTACTATGTGAAAGTGATGCTTATTTATTAATGTACTTTACATAAGGTAATGACTTCTTCATGATGTACCCTCAGACACTTGTACTGTGGGTGTATCTTCACATACTAGTAGTTACTGTTAGCTATAAATACAGTAACTATCATAATCCGCAAATGATTACTTTCTCCTGATTCTTAAGCAAGGGAGTGGCACTAGTATGTACAGTTGGCACACTAGCCAGGCTGCGTGGCTCACTGCAGAAGCTGTGTACATGAATGAAGCAAATACATAGTCACAGTCGTTATTATTTGGTGTCTCTTGTGCCTAATTGGTATGTCTTTGAGAGTTTATAACTCTGATTGTTACATGGACAACATAGAAACAGCTATATTACAAGATAATACAGTGTTTCTCCATTGTCTTCAACTTGAAGAGATTAAAACTTTTTCTAAAAACAAATATAGGGACTGGCAACTTCTCATCATTGTACTGGCATAAGGATATGGTTCTCCAACCATCCAGTACATAGAGTGCTTGCAGCTTTATGCTTCCTGTAATACAACAGGGAGAGGAGGTTCTTATGCTTTTGTTTTTCTTTGGATTTGAAAATGGGGACTCGAGTACTCTGTTCAAGGATTGATGCTGTGAACAGAAGCTTGATGTTTGTCTTCAGTAGCATGGGCATGTTGTTAAATTTCCACCATATTGATATTGGGACCTAATGTTTGCTGTGCTGCATCATCTGTAGTATAGTGATTGCGATGAGGCACATTATGTGCCAGTGTGAACCATCAGTTGAGATGGTGATGGTGGAACACCAGAGGGCTATTACGTAATGGGGTACTAGTGCTGTGAATGTGTAAGAAGGTTGGAGGGTAATGTAAAGGGGCTGAACAATGTGCAGTGTGTCTTTGCCCTATATATCTGTGATTGCAGGAGAGCCTTCATAACGGGGGCAAAGGGTAAGTTGGCCTGTCCAGGCATTGGTGCCAGCACAATCTTTCATTGCATCATTATTCACTGTGGGCATTAAAGCTGGTGTGTGATGCACAGATCATGACTTATGCTGATTTTTGCATGTGACATGCTTTTCTTGTGCCAGGCCCCTGAGATTTGTCACCTCCACTTTATCAGTTACATTGTACCAGTTTTGCCTTTCTTCTATCTATCTATTACCAGACGCCTCAGTCCCGTTCGGGGTGGCCACAAACAAATCGCCTCCACGTCGCCGTCCCCCGCCATTTTACTGCCCCGCTCCCAGCTCACACCCACCTCTCTCATATACCTCTCCACCCCATCCCTCCATCTCATCCTCGGCCTCCCCCTCCACCTCACTCACATACACTCTCTTCGTCAGTCTTTCACCCTCCATCCTCTCCACATGGCCAAACCACCTCAGTGTATTCCTCCTAACGTTTCCTATCACATCCACAGCCGTACCACAACGCTCCTTTATATTCTCATTTGTCAGCCTGTCTCTCCATGTGACCCCACAGGCTCCTCTTAAATAACTCATTTTCACTGCTCCCACTTTTGACTTGTGTCCTTCCAGCAACGTCCAAGCTTCACTTCCATACATTAGAGTTGGTATCACAATACTGTCATGTAGTAACTTTTTCACTTCCATGCTCACTTCCCTGTTTCTTATCACTGCTTTCAAGGAACCAGCAACCTTTCTTCCCTGGTGTACCCTTTCAAGCACTTCACCCTCCAAACCTCCATCCTTACTCATCACACTACCCAAGTACTTAAACGTACTCACATTTTCCAATTCCTCACCATCCAACCTCGCTGTACATTCACTGACTTCACCTTTCTCAAAGACCATCACTTTACTCTTCCCTACATTCTCCTTTAGATTCCGTTTCTTACACACACACTCCCAAGCTCATCCACCAAGCTTTGCAGCTCTCCTTCGTCTTCACTCAACAACACAGTATCATCTGCAAACAACAGTATAGAGAGTTTCCAAACACTACCCTCTCTCACCTGGGCCACTCCAACATCCACTACCCTACCTTGTACCTCTTATATTACCCCATCCATGTACAGATTGAATAACCATGGAGACATGACACATCCCTGTTTCAACCCAACCTTCAAAGAGAAAAATTCACTTAGTTCACCATCCACACGCACTGCAGCCTTAGCACCATCATACATACTCTTCATAGCATTCAACAACGTCCCATCTACTCCATATATTCTTAATACTTTCCACAATCCTTGTCTATCCACTCTGTCATATGCTTTCTCCAGATCCATGAAAGCTGCATACAACTTCTTTCCCTTCTCTAGAAACTTTTCCACTAAAGATCTAAGAATGAATATCTGATCTACACAACCTCTTCCCTTCCTAAAGCCTCCCTGTTCTTCTCCAATTAATTCCTCTGTTCTTTCTCTAACTCTGTCAATAAGTCTCCTACCATACACTTTTCGTATTATACTAAGAAGACAGATGCCCCTATGATTACCACACACTTCTTTTTCCCCTTTTCCTTTGTACAAGGGAATAATTATACCTGACTTCCAATCCTCCGGGACTCTACCTTCCTCCCAGGCCAATCTGCACATTTTCCACATCCATTCTACTACTATTTCTCCCCCATACTTCAGCATTTCACCACACACTCCATCAATTCCAGGGCCTTTCCCCAATTTAACTTGCTTCATTGCTTCCACAACTTCTATCCTACTGATTTCTTCCTGTCTTCTCACCTCCCTCCTTCTCCCAGCCATTCCCCAGCCACTTATACTCGCATTACTTCCATCCTCTATGTTCAACAATTCCTTAAAGTGTTCTCTCTTTCTGCTCACTTTTTCTCCATTCTCCACTAGTAATCTACCATTTTTATCTTTCACTACCCTGCTAACTTCACTTCCACCCTGTCTTACTCTTTTCACCTCTTTCCAGAACATTTTCTTCCAGTTCCTCCACTTTACACTCAAGTTCCTTCCAAATTCCTCATCCACTCTCTTCTTCCTCTCTCTTACTAATCTTTTGACCTCTCTCTTTCTTTCTACATATAACTCTCTCTTCCGCCTCTCAACTTCTTCCACGCCCCTATTTCTCATCCATTCATTGTATGCTTCTTCTTTTGTGCCACAGCCTGTCTTACTTCTTCATTCCACCATGCTGTTCCTTGCACACCCCTCCGTCTTCTCTTCATCCCACACACCACATCACATGCTGCACATATTTCTTCTGTAAATATCCTGCACACACCTTCCACGTCCCCCATCTGCTCCAATTCATATTTGCCCAATCGTTCCTCCACTTCTCTCTTATACTCTGCCTTTTTCTCATCCTCTTGTACCCTTTCCACCATCCTTACAAATACTCCTTCCCGTCCCTCCCTTCTTCTATTTCTCCATCCTAATTGGACCTTGATTCTGGCCACCACCAAGTAGTGGTCAGAAAGTCCACTCCCCCAACCTCTAAAAGCTCTTGCATCCATTACACATTTTCGCATCCTTTCATCCACACACATAATCAATCATTGCCTTCCTTTCATTCAGTTCACCACCCACCCTTCTCATCACTCGCCATGTACAGTATACCTATGGATCATCTTGTGCCTGAATAGGGTATTGGCTATCACCAACCCCCTCCCAGCACAAATGTCCACTAACGCACTCCCATTCTCATCTATCTCAGCAGGCACACCCCACTCACCAACTGTTCCATCCACCTTCACATTCCCTACTTTATCATTCATATCACCGATCAAAAACACTCTCTCATTCCTTCCAAACTTTTCCATGCACACTTCCACATTTGTCCAGAACTCTTCTCTCCCTCTGCTTGCACGATCTTGCGTTGCCGCATACACACACACAATCGCCCACATTTGTATTTCAACTTTCAATCTTACCCACACAATCCTTGACCCACCTGATCCATACTCTCTTATGCTCTTCTTCCATCTTTTACTCGCAACTATGCATACTCCCTCTTTTGCCCTCTCATTTTCACTTACTCCTGCACATATACCCCATCCATACTCCCATTCTCTCACACTCTCACCCCTCCATTTCGTTTCAGTTATTCCACATACATCAACTTTCACACCCTCAAGCACCTGGACAATCTCTTTCACCTCATCATTCGCTCCCCTTACATTCCAAGTTCCGATAACCATGTCCTTTGTCCGGTCCTTGGTCGTCATCTTTTGGTCAGTCCTTGTCCGAGGCTTATTGTTTATCTTTTTAGTTAGTTGTTTTCCGGGGAGGGGCACGCCAACCCTTTTAGTCGCCTTTTACGACAAGCAGGGATACTGGGGGAGTATTCTTGAAAAACCCACCTACCCATACAGTGGGCACTGGGGTTCCTAGAGGGGCAGTACAGGATTGGCTATTGCTACTTTATTACAAGAAAAATGCAGAGACATCTCTGCAGCTGCAAAAATCACACCAGTTGCAAATTACTAACCACAAAGATTATGCCGTTACTTTAGATATCGCTTTTGAGACCACTTGGACAGGTTCGAATAATTCCACAGTCCTTAGAATTGAAATTAACTTTTAGTCATAAGAAGTTAACCTAGTGAAACAAATTACATTTCCAAAACCTACTTCACAGCCAAAAACAGCCTTGCTCCATAACCAGCTACCACTGCCTAACACCCATAATTATTTTCCTGTTTGTTTAAAATCATCACCAAACCACTGCCATCGTTACCAGTCCGAGCAGTATCTTTCTAATCACAATCCTCAGTCCCCCGGCCCTGCAGTCACTCCCCAGCCCTTTCCCAGCTCCAGTAATCACTCCCCAACCTCAGTAGTTACTCCCAGTCCTCACTCCCCATCCTCAAGAGGCACTCCAAAACTTCATTCCTCACCTCTAAGTCACCCCCAAACCACTACCATGATTTCCCATTCAAATCCCAAATTTCTGGAGACCTCTTCCCTAACTTCCATTCTTGGAGCTAAAAAGGTACTCTCCAACCCTTATTTTGCAACCTCAGCAGTCACCTCAGTCCTCGTTCACTCCCCAGTTAAACACTCACCAATACTCAGTTGCCAACCCCGGCAGCCACTCCCCAACCCTGCCACCCAGCTTTATCTTTGGTTCCTGCAGGTAATGATGTGGAAGAGCGGTGCATGGCTTATCTAAAACCAATACCGCAACGGGCTATTTCTGATCAGTGTCCTTCCTCCGACCCCTTTCTTCCATTCTCCCTGCATGCATTCTTTCATGCTACTATTGATTTTTTCGCACTTGCATTCTCTCTTGCCAGTACATTCTCCTTTCCATTCTGCATTAGTTATTTTTCATCATCGTCATCATCATCATCATCATCCGGACCTCCTTTCCTACTGTAGGGCAGGGTGAGGAGTAGCAGTGTCCAGACAGCCCAAGTTTGCCCACACTAATGGGCCACACTTCCATTCACTCATCATTCAAGCCCCCGGAATCCTGACTCTTATCTGATACGCCAAAAACTTTCACCACATTCACATAAACGTATCCCTATTATACTCGTATGGGGTTAATTTTTTTAGGGAAATTTTTTAGTCAGTCCTTAACTGGGTTTAATCCCTAACGTCTCGCAGTTGCCACTAGTCCACTGGGCAACAGGTGACCTCAAATACACATGCTCAACATTACGTTATTTTTGTAATTTTTCCCACCGGGTGTTGAACAAGCAAATACTACTGCTATTTGCTAGCCAAGCACGTAGCATCACAAATAGCATTAGGACAACACCACACTTGAGAGTACTCAGGCCCTTAATTCGTAATAAAGTACAGGAGAACACGACTGTAAACGGCTAAATAACAGCAATGACAATAGGAAAAACAGTGCCACATCAGAGAATGTTACAAAGTGTGCATGACTCAACACATACTATAGTGAGCTTAATTTAACCTGGCAAAACTGAACCACACCTCCAACCAGAATGCCGAGCCATAACTGGGAGTGTCTCCAGGTGAAAAAGTTTATAGCATATTTCAATAATTTCGCCATTAGCTCGTCGTCTCAGAATGTGGTTTTGTGGGCATTTTATTTTCTACAAAGGTACAAAATCAGATAGGTAGGTGAAACATGATGTTCTCCTTTGATGGTCTTTAGCCAAAATTTCATCCTGATCCTTAGGTCAGTAAGAAGAAACTTCCACCAATTTTCATAATCTTCAGTAGTCTAGTGGATACAAAGACAGGTAGAGGTGTAAAGTAACCACCCGACCTTGAGTGTTGCAGGTGATGCCATAAATTAATAGCAAGATTATATGGACTAAGTTTGCGTTATATCTGTGGTATTATAACCTCATTCATCTGCAATCTATGACATATTCATTCCTGACCTTGTTTACTGAGTTCTTCCCAAGTTGTCTTGTAATACCGCTTCAAAATTAAATATGCCAGATGTGCAATCGTGAGGTGTTGAGATGTATATATTTTTGTCAGTTTTTGAAGTTTGGTTGCAGAAGGGATGGTATTTTTGTCGGGTAAGGAAGCTCTGCCAAACCTTTTCCCCACGCGATGTACGGTATTTTGCCCGTTTCACCTTACATCCCTCTTCCGTGTTATATAAATCCTTCAAACATCGCCAGACTTTACAATTTAACATTCAGAAGTATTAACCATATCCAAAAACAAATCGGTAAGGAAGAAATGTGAGGGAGCCTCCTTACCCGACGAGAATACGTGCCCAAATGTAACTCCATCAAATCTCCCGTCAACTTTTTGCGCTGTGCGTCGAATCAAGAGGCTCCCTGATCCCCCCCCCCCCCTCTCTCTCTCTCCCTCTCTCTCTCTCTCTCTCTCTCTCTCTGCCAGCCTTATCAATGGTTCGCGAAGCGAGATTGTCCCTTTATCTGATATCCGGAAAAGTGGGACTAAAGCATTGCCCAAGTTCCGACATTTTGCGTTGATGAAAATGTAACTGAGACAAACCTCTCTCTCTCTCTCTCTCTCTCTCTCTCTCTCTCTCTCTATTAATGACTCATTATCAATGTATGTCGATATCTACACCAGCCGTGTGTCTTTGTATCTGTCTCAGTATATCTATCCATCTATCTATCAATCTATCACACAGCATGCTCCCCAAGTGCCATTCTCCCTTTCATCTAACTTATTCTCATCACTTTTCTTTCTCCTTCTCCCCTATCCTCTCTCCCCGCGTACTTATCCCTCTCATCCCCAACCCAAGTCGTCCTCACTATCCTTTTTACTTGACTGAATCTTGTCTGGTTGTTATATAGATGCTGGAAGGACGTGTGTGTGTGTGTGTGTGTGTGTGTGTGTGTGTGTGTGTGTGTGTGTGTGTGTGTGTGTGTGTGTGTGTGTGTGTGTGTGTGTGTGTGTGTGAGAGAGAGAGAGAGAGAGAATCACCACCACCACCACTACTACAACTACTACTACGACTACTACTGCTACAACTACTACTACTACTACTACCATATCGGCAAGTGTTAATGTATGAAAGAAGTGATGGAAGACCCAATGGCGTGGTCGGTAGAGTGGGTGACTGAAAATCGCGCGGTCATAAGATCATATCCCGCCGAGACTGCTGAGTGAGAGTGTGTGGGCGTTCTCCTGGATTAACGGCAGCCATATCCCGGGGAGAGGGGAGAAAGTACCTCCCACGTATTCCCTGCGTGTCGCAAGAGGGGACTTAAGGGAAGGGGGAGCTGGAAATCCTCTACTGTTCGTACGAATTATGATAACATGGAAGTAGAGACATTCCTTGGCACTACTTCAGCTTCAGTTCCTTCACTTCTACTTAGCGGAGAGTTGCGTCCTTCTGCAGTCAGTTTCGCGTAGCTTTGCTTCGGATTTAGACGATAATTAATTACGTAAAACACTCACCGGAAGAAAAGAAAAGAAAAAAAAACATTGGCATGTGAAAGTTGGGATAAGATAAAAAATATATATTGGTGCATGGAACTACGAAAACTACCGATGTTAGTCCCATGTCTGTGTCGTGTGTGGGGTGGGGGTGGGGGGGAGGTGATTTTCCTTCCATACCAAATCCCCCCACTACCCGTTGCTAATGGTGAGTGCATAGTGGGTAAATGATAATCGTGTTTTGCGTACTGCAGCAGCTGTTGTGCAAAATGGAATAATTGTGTGTGTGTGTGTGTGCTTACCTAATTGTTCTTACCTAATTGTATCTTAACAGGAACGAGTCAAGCTCGTACTCTCCCGTGTATTAAACCATTTTTATCATACATATCCTTAAATTTTAAATAATGTGTGTGTGTGTGTGTGTGTGTGTGTGTGTGTGTGTGTGTGTGTGTGTGTGTGTGTGTTTTGGTGAATCGGGAACATAAAAAAATTGGTGAATCAATACAAATTCCTTCATCTTTATAGAACAGACGTGAAATGAATCCCTTGCAGGTCATGAGATTTTTTTTTAACATGGTTTTCCGTACCCCAGCGTGGTCGCATGTATAGCTAAAAAGGGGACCTGTACGGTAAATTGACGGTAGAATGCTTTAAGTGTGAGTCGGAAGAAATAATTCGATTTTAGTGCAGATCGATCAGAGGTCAGGGTCACGGGTTAAGGTAAAAATTCGGATGTTCCCTCTTGAACATTTTGTGTATGTTTAAACTGTGATAAAATTAATGGTGACGACAGCGTATAAAAATAACAAGAGCTGTGTATAAAAAACATAACCACACCAAATAACAACGACTATATATAAAATAACAACGACATTGTATAAAAGTGGCGATGACGATGGAGTAAAATAAAAAAAAGATGGCAATAACGAAAATATATAAAAAATATTAACGATATCAACAGTGTATAGATGTGATAAAGACAGTGTATAAAAAAGTAGCGATAACGGCAATGTATAAAAATATCGATAAGAACAGTGTATAGAAATAATGAAAAGATGACAGTGTATCAGAAAATTTAACGATAACGACGTCGCTCCTTGACAGTCGGCATATTAAAACCCATAAAGGCATGATAACTCTGCGCTGGATGTTATTAAACGACCGAAAGTGCTGCAGGTTAACATGGGAAGCATTCACAAACGGACTTAGGCCCAGTTCTCTGTTGCAACTGTGATTTGTTCTCCCAGGATGAACAAGGAGCGAGCAGATGCTTCCAGTGTTTTGTACTGCTTGAAGAAGAGGAGGAGGCGGAGGCAGAGGAAGAGGAGAAGAAATGTTAGTTACGTGAGAAAAACAGTCATTTTATCTTGCACAAAGGAAAGAAGTGTTTAAAAATCGTCCCTTATTCTCGGTTCTTCTTGCAAGAAACAAATCCGAGATACGAGAAGGAATATCATAAGTCTGTCTGTGAATCCGGAACCAAATTCAGCCGCTCGTTCCCATCCGCCAAATGTGTCTCTCATCACATTTGTTTAATCTGGCGCGGGCACTGCGGCTGGCATCCTTTTAATTGCTCTTTTTCCCCACCCCTAATTTGCTGTTTGCCATTTGAATATATATTGGGGTATTATTTTCCCGGCCTGGCCTTTGCTTGCGAGGCTGGCTTTGAATGTGTGGTTGTGAGGGAGAGGGTGTGGTTGTAAAGAGTGGTGTGTGCAGGTGTGCATGGTTGTGGTAGGTGAGAATGGGTGTGATAGGTGTGGATGAGTGTGGTAGGTGTGGAGGGGTGAGGTAGGTATGGATGGGCGTGGTAGGTGTGGATGGTTGTGGTTGGTGTGAATGGGTGTGGTAGGTGTGGATGGATGTGGCGTGTTTCTGTGATGTGTGTGTGTGTGTGTGTGTGTGTGTGTGTGTGTGTGTGTGTGTGTAATTCACCGGGTCGGTCAGGATCACTTGATGGTTGTGATCGTCAGCTTTTACCCTTCCGGAAGGGAGCTGAGAGCTCATATAGTCCGATCTAAGGGCAAGGCTGTGACCTTCACACAAAATGTGTGTGTGTGTGTGTGTGTGTGTGTGTGTGTGTGCGTGCGTGCGTGCGTGTGTGCGCTTACCTAATTGTATCTTAACAGGGATGAGTCTAGCTCGTACTGCCCCGTGCATTAAATCACTTTTATCATACATATCTTTAAATTTATGAATTGTTTTGGCACATACTACTTCATTCGGGAGTGCATTCCACTGATCAGTTGTCCTAGTGTGTGTGTGTGTGTGTGTGTGTGTGTGTGTGTGACTAGAGAAGTAATCTGCCCAAGCTATCAAGAAGGGTGTTGCGGCCGGATGGGGGTCAGGTGTCTGTTGGGGTGTAAGATGAGAGGCGTATGTTGGAAACGGGCTGTGTTGGAGTGATATTGAGTGTGAGGTGGAAAGTATGTGTTTGCCACCGAAGAAGCCTGAACAGGGTGTAAGTATGTGAGAATATTAATGCACTTCACCCACGTAAATTCCCCCCGCCCCCTTCCCAAGCTTGGCTTAAACGCAAAAGGACTGACAAACCAATACGTTACGCCCCCGACCACGGTGGATGGGAGGGGGGAGACGGCTGTATATTCGAAAGAGAGTGTTTAACGTTACGATCCCCGGTAGGTGTTTACAAGGGCCTAAGTAAATGAGCACATATTCTGTAGGATTGAGGTAAACTCGTTCGTCTGAAGTTAGAAACATCGGATTCGGCGATGCTTGCAAACAGTTTTGAAAGTCATGGGTAAACTGATGCCACTTTTCACGTCAACGGGTCTAGACAGAATAAGTATTTGATATCGCCCAACTTTTCCGAACTGCCTGGACTTCGCTCGAATGGAATCATCTTGGCACACAAACTGTCAGAATGGTAGGTCAGCTAGAAATATTAGTGCGCACAAACTTGGTGTTAACATTTTTACATTACCCTCTATGGTGAGAATCCCCCCCAAAACATTCCCAGTCATCCATTAATAGCGACCCGAAGAATACTGATAGCGTATTTAAAACCACCACCAGCATCAGTATATTCCATTGGCGAGGAGTGTGTGGGAGGAGATGAAAGGGGGAGAGACGGGGAGGGGGTGACGGTGTGAAATAGGGAGGGGTTAAGGTAGAGTGAAAGGGGGTGTGGGCGTGAGAGTGAGAGGGGTGGCGGTGTGAGATTGGGTTGGGGTAAGGGAGAGTGGAAGGAAGTGAGACTGGGATGAGGTGTGGGCGAGAGAGTGGGAGGAGGTGAGGGTGAGTGGAGGTGAGGGTGTGAGTGGGAGGGGGTGAGGGAGTAGTGGAGGGGGTAAGACTGGGAGGGAATGAGGGGGTAGGAGTGGGAAGGGATAAGGAAGTGAGAGTGGGAGGCTGAGGGTGGAAAATAGGGTGAGGGAGTAAGGGTGGCCCCCCAGAGAACGGCCAGATCGCCAGCCGAGCAAGTTTTGACATTAAAAGGTTGGAGGCGGAGGGTAATGTGCGTGGGCGGGGGCGGGCGAGGCTTGGATGCTGGGCACGGTTTATGGTTGATTGGCTGAGAGAGAGAGAGAGAGAGAGAGATTTGCAGTGATACCTTGGTGGCTACTCACTCGGCTAAGATGTGATGCAACACGGAACACTAGAACAGTTTTGAGTGTTATCAGAAAATTAGAAGTCAGCGAGAATGAGTTTGCAGGAGAGATTTCGAGTTGTGTGTGTCGATGTTAGTTTTAGCATTTCATCACATTTCAGAAACACGGATAACATTTGCGACTAATGTTAGAGAGTGAGCGGAAGATAAAAATTTCCTATGTTTACGATTTTTCTAATGAGTGTAAAAAAAAATAAATTTACATTGTGTCGAATATTTTGGTATTTGGCTTTTTTTTTTTCTTTTCCTGCGAGTTTTGTGGAATCGGGCTTAGTGATATTTTTTTCTCCTCGAGTTTTGTCGTGTTGAGCGTAAAGCAGTATATATTTTTTAAGATTCTTTAATTGGGGTAAAATTGTAATAAGTACTCCTGTTTTTGGTCTTTTTATTGGGCGTAAAATAATAACAATTTGCGTTTTTTTGTATTTGGGCGTGAAATAGTATTAAATTTCCCCCTCTTGGCGAATTTTTTTAGTTTGGGCGTAGGACAGATTTTCTTTTTTCTCTTTTTTTCTCCTTTTTTTCCTGTTTTTTTTGGAACTGTGTGTAAAATTGTTGGTCTTTGGAAGCACGGTGAATTCCCTGACGATTGATGACCCAGAGATCGAGAGAGCCGGGGCTTTGTGGGGAGGAGGAGGAGGAGGAGGAAGCGAGTGGTGGAGAATAGGAACAGGAGGAAGAGGTAGAGGAGTATGGTGTGGAGAACGGTGAGAGAGAGAGAGAGAGAGAGAGAGAGTAGTAGGTAAACACGAACGAGTGGACAGAACAACTTGACAAGGGATGAAAAGTTGACGGAGAGGCGAAGGAAGGAGCTAGGTGTTGGTAGGAGTGAGAGAAGGTTACAGGTTCAAGGTGATGGAATGAGTCGGGAGAAAGAGGTGCAAGGAATGATTTGGAGGGTATAACAAGAACGAGTTGACGGAATGAACTGAGAGGGAGAGAGTGGAAGGAGGTTACAAGGTCGAGTTAATGGAAGGAGTTGACAAGGACATAGACATAGGATATTATAAGGTTGAGCTGAAGGAATGAGTTGACAGGGGGCAAGTTAAAGGAAGAGAGAGTCGAGAGTTGACAGGAGTGAGTTGTTGGGGGGGGGGGGAAGGTAATAGGGAAAGATAGCCTTGAAGGACGTAAAAAAAAAAAAATGAAAGAGCCGACGAAATGAGTTGAGGGAAGATATGTGACGGACGGAAGTGAAAGGAGGAAGTAAATGAAAGAGGTTACGGGGAGAAAGAATTGACGGCAGAAGTTGACAAAAAAGAGTTGACGGTAGAAGGTAAATTAATGATACAACAGGTGATGATTAGCCATTTGTGATCTAATAGGAAGGAGATGAGGGAGAGGAGGTGACGGGGAAGGAAGGGAAGTAAGAAACAACTGCATTAAAACTTTGGCTGCGACAACTCCTTCACCTTATGTGGAGGAGGGGTGGAGGAAATGAGGCCTGGAGGGGAGGGAGGGAAGGAGGGAAATGAGGCTTGAGGGAGGAGGGGGAGGGAAAATGAGAGGAAGAACGTAGGTAGAGATGGAGGGAAAGAGGGGAATGTAGGCACAAACACACATCGGGTATTAGTTGCTAAATTAGAGTGATCAGGAGCGCATTACCACCCAGGTTAATGGTCGAGAGAGAGAGAGAGAGAGAGTGTGTGTGTGTGTGTGTGTGTGTGTGTGTGTGTGTGTGTGTGTGTGTGTGTGTGTAACGTGCTTTGTTGTTTCTGATAACATTCCATGCTTTTAGGATTTCATGAAAGGGTGATCAGTGATATTGCTGTGTTGGAGGGGGGGGGGTGGAAAGAGGAGAGAAGAGGGAAGGAGGGGGGGAGGAGAATGGAAGGGAGGGAAGAAGTAATTACAGTAAGGGAGAAGAGGATGAAAGGGAAAGACGCGAGAGAAAAGATGCGAAAGTGGGAGATGGGAAGAAAGTGAGAAAATAATATGAAAAGAAAGAAAGAAGAGTAAGGGAGAGGAAATAGGTGGAGTGAAGGGGAGGGAGGTGAGGGGCTGTAGGAGAGAGGAACGGGGGGTAAGGGAGAGAAATTTAGAGAGGTGCAGGCGGAGGGAGAAAATGGGAGAGGAAAAAAGAGGAAATAATTACTGTTAAGAATATTGGAGGTGGAGGTCTCACGTACAGGGAAAATGGAGGGGAAAGGGTGGAGGAGAGAAGGGAAGCGAAAGGAAAAGAGAAGTGAGGGGAGAATGTACAAAGAGTGAGGAATATGGAGGAAGGAGAGGAGAAAGGAAAGGTCGACAATGGAAGGAGAGGAGAAAGAGAAGGCAGAGAGGAAGAGAAAGGAGGAGGTAGGGAGACAAAATTATGGAAAGAGGATGGAAGGAGAATTAGAGAGGGAGCAAGTTAACAGAAATCATGGAGAGAGTTTTTTTTTCCCACCAAGTCGTCAATATTTAAATATTTTCTCTTTGTGTTGAGCAGTTTTATGATTCATCACTACATTGCATTATTTTAAATTTATCAGCGTTCTGTTTATTTATATTTTCATATTTATTTTTCCATTGTTCTGTCCCATTTTGTTTACACTCGGTTGGTCTATTTTTGTTTTCTATAAATGTAGACAGTTTTATCTACGTGAGAGAGCGTTATTGGAACCTGAGTATTTTAAAAGACATATCACTGACCATGGTGATGTGAGATGGAGGGAGGGAAGGAGGGGGCATAGGAGACAGGGGAGGAGGGCGGAAAGAAAGTGATATGGAAGGGGAAGATAAAGAGGAAGGGACGTTAGAAGAATGAAGGGAATGGGTCAGAGAATGAGTGAGAGGATGAAGAAGGAAATGAAAGAGAACGAGGGAAGAACTAAAGGAGAGAGAAAGAGGAAGAGAAGGATGGATGGAAGGGACTCAGATGGCCAGGGAAGGACACAATCTCCTCCATGATGGATTGCACTCACTCCCATCCTCCTTACTTCCCCTCTTCCCTCCTTCCCTCCTCCTCCTCCCTACTTCACTCCCCGTCGTTCCTTCCCTCCCTCCTTCCCCCTGTCCTTCTTTTCTCTCTCCTTCCCCCTACCCCTCCTTCCCCTTCTCCCTCAACCCATCCTTCTTCTCTCCTTCTCTCTCTCCCTCTCCATTTTTCCCTTCCCTTCCCCTCCTTGCCCCCCCCTTTCCCCTCCTTTTCCCCTCCTTCCCCTCTCCTCCTCTCTCAGTCCAATCTTCCCTCCCTCTCTCCTTTTTTTCTCCTTCCCTCCCTCCACATACCCACCATCCTTCCCCCTTCCCTCCCTCCCTCCTTCCCTCCTTTCCTTTCGCCTTCCCGGTGGTGCATTGGTTAGCGTGTTTAGCTTGCATCTTGAAAAACCCGCGTTCAGTTCTTGGGCCGGTCGGACTCTGGGACAAAATGTGTTTCCCCCTTGTTCCCCTTCCACCCAGCAGCACAACTGGGGATCTGGGTAGAACATTGACTGCTGCAGGTCGTATTCTAAGGGAAGACTGGAACTTAGAATATTAAATGAGTACCTTGATGACCCTCGTGTAGGCAGTAATCTAAGTCTCTCTCTCTCTCTCTCTCTCTCTCTCTCTCTCTCTCTCTCTCTCTCTCTCTCAAGAACAAAAAGTGTGAAATTGAAATCCGGCAGCGTAGAAAAGGAAGGAAGAAATGAAACGGAAGGGAAAGGCAGTGAGGTGGAGAGAAGAGGGGAAAGTAGGAGATGAGAGGTTGTGAAGGAGGGAGAGAGGGGGAAGGGAGGAAAGGGAGAGGGGAAGATGAGGGAGGTGAGAGGCTGGAGGAAGGGGAGAGGAGGAGTGAGGGAGGTGAGAGAAGGGAGGGGAGGGAGAGAGGAAAGTCCACGCAATAAGTACGCCGTATTTATATTCTAATTGCAGTGGCAGGATCAGTACTGTGTCGGAAAAAAGGGAAAAAAAATACTGTCGATCAAATAGTTTAAATATATTGTCGTTTTAATTTTCCCGCCATTAAAGAGCGCTTGGGGGGCCTCGAAAATGCATGGTATTTCACTCGTCATTTTGTGTTTAATTGTTACAGGTACTTTTTTTTTATGCGGGGCCTATGAGAGTGAAGCGTGCTTAGTTTTGCTGTTTATTATTATTATTATTATTATTATTATTATTATTATTATTATTATCATTTATTATTGTTATTATTTTTATTATTACTATTATTGTTGTTGTTGTTGTTGTTCCTCCTCCGCCTCCTAAGCCCAACTGGATAACGGAGAACTAGAAAGAAAACTTTATCTTTCACAATACATTATTCTTCCTTCTGCATCATATACCTTTTTCTTTAGTTCCTCTCTCTCTCTCTCTCTCTCTCTCTCTCTCTCTCTCTCCCCCAATTCTGAGCCCTACCATTAATCTATCCATCACTCGTCACTTTTCTTCCCCCGTCTGCTCCAGCCACTCTCTTTCTTTTTCCCTCCATTCTCCCTCCTTTCTTCTCTCCTCACTTTTCTTCTTCCTTCCCTCCTTTCTTCATTCTTCTCTCCTCCTCACTTCTCTCCTTTCTTCCCTGCTACTTCCATCTCTCTTTTCTTCCTTTCTCCTCTCCTCCTTTATTTTCTCCCTTTCTTTCCACTGTTCCCCCCCTTTCTTCTCTCCTCCTTTATCCCCTCCCTTTTTCCTCTTCTCTTCTTCTCTCTTCCCTCCCTTTCTTCTCTCCTCCTTTCCTCCTTCCCCTGCTGCTAAAGTGTCTTATTCGCCATTCTTTGTCTCACTACCTTCCATTATTTTCTCTTTCTGTATATTCTTCCTTCCTCTTTTCATTCCCCCCCCCTCTCTCTCTCTCTCTCTCTCTCTCTCTCTCTCTCTCTCTCTCTCTCCCTCCCTCCCCCCCCCTTCAATTCTGTTCTGATTCTTCTCATCCTCTTTATTTTTTCTTATTCTGTCTTTCCCACTTATTTATCAGGCATCCACCATTCTTCCTCCTCCATGTTTTTGTTTTCCCTCCACTTTTCCTCCAGTTTCCGTCTCCTTTTTCTCTTCATCTTTCCCACCTCCAATTCTCTCCTTCACTCTCCTCTTCTTCCTCATCTTCCTTTCAGTTTTCTCTCTCCTTCCCTCTCTCCATTCCCTCCTCGTTCATATTCCATCTCTCTTCTTTCTTTACATTCTCTTCCTTTCTTCTCTTCCTCCTTCTTTCTCCTCCCTCCTTTTCTCCCTTCTCTCCTTCTCTCCCCTCTCTTCCTCCTTCTCACTCCTCTCTCCTTTCCTCCCTTCTCTCCCTCTCTTCTCACCCTCCTTCTCTCCCCTCCCTCCCTCCGACACATAAGGCCTCCCTCCTCTCATTAATCAATCCATCGCTCTTAACTTTCCTTCATCCCTCCATCCCTTCCCCTCCCCCTCCCCCTTCCTCCTCCCCTTCCCCCATCCCCACCCATTCATTCTCCCCCTCCCCCACCCCTTCCTCCTCCCCCTCCCCCACTCCTTCCTCCCCCTCCTCACCATCTCCCGTTCAGACCCCTTCCCTCCATATCCTTCCCATCACCTCTCTCTCTCTCTCTCTCTCTCTCTCTCTCTCTCTCTAACTTGTGAGAAAATTTGGTCTTGTATATTTTCTCTCAAGACAGATGGTTTCCCGTCAGCTGCAGAGGGGAGGGGGAGGGGGAGGAGGGAAAGAGAAGGTGGTGGCAGGCTAATAGAAATGAGAGAGAGAGAGAGAGAGAGAGAGAGAGTGTGTGTGTGTGTGTGTGTGTAAAATCAGCCAGCAACAGGTCCAGTACTCCCTCTTCCATACTAGGATTTACACTATACTCCTTTCACTCCAACTTGCCCCAAAACCGCCGTCTCTCCATCTTAAGTGCCAATAGATTTACACTCGAATATGATGCCAGTCACGAAGAAGTGCTGTGGAAAGGACGTGAAGCTGCAGCACTGTCCACTGAGCCACGTGAAATATACTCTAAAAGAACGAAATTTTTGGCCAAGTTAAAGTGAGAGAACTGTATATAATTTCTAAGTTTGGTGATGAAGTTAGGGCAAAATGCTAGATGCCTCGAGAGCCTTCCTTACATCTTTTCTTTAGCGATTTATTTCCCTATTCCACCTTAACATTCTGTGGTATATTTCTTAAATTGTTCTATCATTGATATAGTTTGCGTTATTACAAGAGGATACACACACACACACACACACACACACACACACACACACACACACACACACACACACACACACACACACACACACACACACACACACACACACACACACACATTAATTCTCCCTCATTATGTTTTAACCAACCCACGGCTCGCCCCTCCCATTTCACTCCTACATCATTAGTAAATCATTGTTGGCTTCTCTCCCCTCTCCCCACCCCTCCCCCTCCCTCCTCCCCTCCCCTTCCCCTCCTGTCCTTATTCCTCTTCCCTCTCCTTACCCTCCCATCTCTTCCTCCCCTTTCTTCCCTTACATCCTTACCTCCACCTGCCCTCCCCTCCCCTCCCCCCACATGTTACGTTACCTGGTGAGTAATTAGAATATAAACTTTAGTCATTAGAGAGAGAATTAAGGTGGAGGGGAGGATAGCCAGCCCATCTGCTCTCTCTCTCTCTCTCTCTCTCTCTCTCTCTCTCTCTCTCTCCATGTCTGTCTATCTATCTACCTGTCAATCAGTCCATCTACAATATACGGTATCTGTCTCAGCCTGTCTCTCTTACCATCAGTATCCCTTTCTATCTCTTATTATTCCATGTTCCTCCATCCTCCAGTCATCCCATAGCCCAGCCTACCCTACCTTTTCTTTTTTCTTCTACTTTTTTTTCATGTAACTTCCTAACTACCTCAGCCAAACTGATAACCTCATTACAAGTTAATAGGTCTCTCGTTGACTCTATCTCCCTTCTACTTTCCTTTCTTTTATTCTCTCTTCTCTTTCCTTCTCTTTTTATTTTATTTCTTCTGTTCTCTCGCTTTCTAAACCTTCTCTTTTGCATGTCTTGGTAGCTTCTCTGTACCTCTTTTTTTTTTCCTTCCCATTTCGTTTTTTTTTTTTTCCTCTGTCATGTTTTTTTCCATCTCTTTTTGTCATGTTTTCCCTTGCTGTTTTTTTTTTTCCTTTGGTTCCCACTCTTTATCCTCATTTTTGTTCTTCCCCTCTCTTTTTTTGTTCTTCCTGGTTCTTTCTCCTCTTTTTCTTATCCTCCCTTGTCTTCTTTTCTCTTTTTTTTAATCCTGCCCTTTCATTTCCCTCCGTTTTAGTCCTTTTTTCTTTTTCCTCTTTACCCTCTCTTTTCTTCCTTTTTATCTTTCATTCTTTTTTCTTCCTCCTTTTATCCTTCGTTCTTCTTTATTCTTCATTCTTCCTCTTTATCCTTCTTTCTCCTTTCTTCCTCTTTTTATCCTACCCTTTATTTTTACTTTATTTTTCTTCATTCCTTTTTACTGATTTAAGTCTCGTTTTGCCCGATTCATTCTTCCTGTTTTTTTTTATTTCATCCCTTTGTCATTTTATTTTCCTCAGTCTTCCTCTTCTTTATTTCCTCATCTTCCTCTTTTTTCCTCCTTCTCCGTCTTCTTCTTTTTTTTTTTTTTACTATTATTCCTTTTCTCTGTGCTAATTTATTTTTCATGGCCTTTCATCTTCTTCTCTGTCTTCTCGTACATATATTTGTTTTCCTTCTCATATTTTTCCTCCTCCATTTCTCTGATCATTCCTTCTCGTCATTCTTCTTCCTCTACCCTTTCATCATTCCTGATTTCCCTTCAGTTCTCCCTTCTTTGCTCTCTTCCTCCTCTCGCGTCTTCCCTCTTCCCTTCCTTCCTTTTTCCTTCGTTCTGTTCATGCTGACTCTTTTTGTGGATCTGTTTTTCTGTCTATATCTATCTTACTCTTTCTGTCCATTAATTTTCTTTTGTATCGTGTTTCGTTGTCCCCTCCTCTCTCTCTCTCTCTCTCTCTCTCTCTCTCTCTCTCTCTCTCTCAGGCATCAAATAAAACAACACTAATATATATTTTTTATTAAATTTCTCATAAACATACATGATATTTTTTTTCTTTAATTTAGCAGACTTGAGAGGCGAATCGTCATCTCCTTCACAGCAGTTTAATATTTGCTTATTATTACACCAATCACCACTACCACACAGTCACCACCACTACCACAGTCACCACCAATGCGACTCACCATCACTACCACAGTCACCACCACTACGACAGTCATCACCACTACCACAGTTATCAACACTATCACCACCACTATCGCAGCCATCACCACTACCACACAGTCACCATTACCAGACAGGCACCACCACTACCACAGTCACCTCTGCCACACAGTCACCACCATTACCACAGCGACCACCACTACCACACAGTCACCACCAGTACCACACAGTCACCACTACTACCACACGGTCACCACCACTACCACGCAGTCACCACTGCCGCTACAGCAGTCACCGCCACTACCACATAGTCACCACTACCACACAGTCACCACCACTACCACAGTCACCACCACTATCACACAGTCACCACTACCACACAGTCACCACCACAACCACAGTCACCACCACCACTACCACACAGTCACCACCACTACCACACAGTTACCACCACCACTACCATACAGCCACCACCACTACCACACACTCACCACCACTACCACACTCACCACAACTACCACACAGTCACCACCACTACCACACAGTCACCACCACCACTACCACAGTCACCACCACTACCACACACTCACCACCACAACCACCACCACCATGACCGCCACACATCCTCCCCCATCTCGCCTCCCTGCAAAGAAACGATGCAATTAGTCTATATGGGCGAACATAACCATTAAATAATAAGCTTTAACCATACCGGGTAGTATACAGTGTTTTAAAAAAATGTGTCGGTTGATGTTGCGTGTGTGTGTGTGTGTGTGTGTGTGTGTGTGTGTGTGTGTGTGTGTGTGTGTGTGTGGAGGAAAAGGGGACTGAAATGCTATAAAATTTTCCAAATAGCCGAAATCAAGAACGCTCTCTCTCTCTCTCTCTCAGTTACTCTGCCATCTCTCCCTGGCACTCACCTCTGCTCTCCACGTATCTCCTTCCACCACTCCTGACGGTGAGCGTGACCCTGGTTGCCCTGACATGACCTTCCCCCAGTGAAGCTAGGCAGGTCACGCTGGTCACGCCTCCACCTCGCTCACCCGCCACGGCAGGGAAGCGAAGCCCGAGGGTGTCTCTGCCTGTGCCCCCCACGACGTAACTCTGACGAAGGGAAGGGGGGGAGATATAGCCACTTTGTTTTCATCCGAGAGAACTGGGTCAATTACAGTCTGAATTCCAAATCATGGTTGCATAAAATCGATGAGTCTTTCGGACGAGGTAGAAATGAGTCTCCTTGGTTATAAGTGAAATCAGCTCACCAGTTCGACTACACGTGGTCCTTAATCACAAGAGACTGGGTCACTCAGCTTGAATTCCGAGCCTAGGTTGTATAAAATTTGGTGAGTCTTTCTTACCAAGTAGGAGTGAGTCTCCTTGGTTACTAGTAAAATCTGACTGCTCTTGGTCATTCATCAGCAGAGCCTGAATCAGTTACAACCTAAATGCCACATTGCGGTTGTATAAAATTTGATGAGTTTCTTGCGAGGTGGGAATTAGTCTCCTTGGTTACTAGTGAAATCAGCTCTCCAGAATGACTCCAGTTGGTTATCACCCACACTGAAAAGGGTTACAGTTCTTGGTCAGGGGTTGGTTATCATCATTTCACTTCAGCTTTCTTTAAACTTGTCATCTTTCTAATTGAAACGGTGATTTGTAGGAGTAGGCTAGGATATGATTCTAGTCACGAAGAAGTGCTATGGAAAGGATGTACAGCCATGGCACTCTCTCTTACTTCTACTGAACTATGTGAAATATGCTGCAAAAAGACGAAAATCTAAGCCAAGTTAATGTAAACAGTACATTAGATAAAGTAGATAGATAGGCAGGTAGACAGACAGGTAGGGAGAGATGAAAAGGGTGAGAGAGA
The DNA here is from genome assembly GCF_032717465.1 of Coenobita brevimanus. NCBI lineage: Eukaryota > Metazoa > Arthropoda > Malacostraca > Decapoda > Coenobitidae > Coenobita > Coenobita brevimanus. Next base: position 5,116,318 of record NC_136978.1, read on the forward strand.
GGAGAGTGAAGAAGAGAGGGGTGCGGTGAGAAAGAGATTAGAGGAATGAGAGGGGGGGAAAGAGAGACAGAAGGGAGAGACAACTAGGAGAACAATGAGTGAGGTGCGAGGAGAGAGAGAGAGAACTGCGAAGGAAAGTGTAATGGACAAAGGATGTAGCGAGAAGAGGGGGAACGTAAAAGAATACGAGTGGAAGGCCTTAACTTTCGTAACGCCTTTTCTGTAGTGATTTCTTCTCCACAGTAAATTCTGATGTCGTCCTGAATGTTACTGATGCAAAGTATGTTGATGTAAAAAAAAAAAAAAAAAAAAAAGATAACATTGAGGACAATATCAAGGTTTGAAATAAATTCGTACCTCACCCCATCTTTACTTACGAAAATAGGTCTGGGTGATGCTGATGATGATGAAAATAAATCACTGAGGAAAAGGTGCAACGAAGTCACCTAGGCCATCTAACGCTCGATCGAGGTATTGGGTTGTATTGCGTTGCTGCATGACTTACTTGTGGTGTGGGGAGATCGTTGATGCGCCATGGCAAAGTGCAGACGTGGCAGAGACAGGCACGTACAGAGTTTTACGGGATAACCTACCGATATATTAGAAGGGCTTTCATGTGTTGTGGATTATATTTATGCCGGAATAACTTACTTTAGGCGCGGGCAGGTCGTTAATGCGCCATGACAGTGTGGGCAGGTACTGGGTGTTGCGGGAGGTGCACGTGAGGGCCACCAGGTCACGTTCCTCGTACACTCCTCGGCTTCCGGATACCACAGGCGGCTGCACGGCCTCGGCTGGGGGCAGGTGAACATATGATCAATGGTGTAGAGACGGGGTTAGACGTGGAGAGAAATATTAGTGATGGAGGGAAGTGGGGCGAGTTCTTGTGTTACCAGTTTATATGTGTATCTGTATTTGGTACAACATTAAGGAGACTTAAAGAGTACTATAGCTGAGAACGTTAACGCTTTTACCCGAGAACGTCTTTTTTAATAGAGAGAGAAAGCGATCCCTGTGATGCCTAGAAAGTATACTAACAGAAAACAGTGAGCGTGGCGGTGCGTGTCTGCTTCCTGAAGGTGGGGTGCTCTCCGATGACCTCACACTGGTACTGCCCCGAGCTGGCCTCAGTCACACCCACCACAACCACCTCACGCTCGCTCGAACTCCAGCACTGAGAGAGAAAATACATGGGTAGAGAAGAGATTTTTTGAAACTTAATGATGGTCCTTCCACGCATTTATGTCCTGCCCCGTGAACACGTTTTCTTAGGTATTTCAGCACCGTAGGTATTTCTTCCCTGGATTATTTAATGCCAACCTAACGGTATTAGATGTCGCTAGAGGTCATTAGAGATCACAGGCGATCATTTAAGGTCACAGGATACCAAGGGTTGTCATATGAGGTCAGGAAAGGTCTCTGGAGGTCATGTGCTACAGATCAAAGCCGGTTTAATGAGAGAGAAAGAGAGAGAGAGAGAGAGTAGTTAATATGAAAGTGTATGTTTTGGCGGAGTGGTGAAGGTCATACACATTTTTGAGTCATATTAGGTCAAGGCACCCTACTCACGTCCACATTGACCCCCGGTACGTGGTGTGTGAGGCAGGTGGGGGGTCCTGTGGTGAGGCCGGGCTGGTGGCTGTAGAATTCCCTCCTGTCCTTGTACCACTTAAGTGTGTACAGACCCGTACCGTCATCAACGCGGTACCGGCAACGAAGACGCACGTCGTCTCCCTCTAACGCTACGGCCGGTACGTCAAGCTCCGTAATGTGTACCGGCTTCCCTGTACAGTAAAAAAAAAAAAAAAGTCTGGGTGATCATGCTGTACCGTCAGAGACAGACTCTTTGAACTGGAGGAGTTAGATACACCCTTAATTGACTCTCGCTATTAGAGGCTCTTTCTAACGAATAGAATGGTCTGATGATACCCTGAGTAAGTTAACATGAGGACACTGTAAGGAGTTGCCCTCCCTACGCAGGATAGACCACCATAGGAAGAAGCGAACGATTCCAAGTTCAAGTTAAAGCATGAACAAGGAATTAGAATATCGTTACTGTGTAGTTGGTTCAGTAAAATGACTTGGTTTAAAGAGCAATATAAGCAAGAGAAGAAGGTGTGGACGATCCCAGAAATATTAATTATAGCAAAACTGAATCGGTATGCAGGATTTATGTTCATGCAAAATTATTATACGCTTCTTATTCTAACTTGACCTAAAATTTTAATCTCAGAATCTTGAATGCCGATTTATAACTAGATTAACATTACAATATGGTGCAAATCATGAAGAAGTACTGTTTGTAGAATGTAGAGCTGTATTATTTTCAGCATTTTCTTTCTGAGCCATTGAGCTACATGAAATAAGTTGTAGAAGGAGGAAAATTTAGGCCAAGTTGAAGTAAAAGGACCGGAAATGGGGGAGGGGTAAGAGGAGTGACACGGAAATTAGTTAACCCTTTGGAATCATTGTCTTCTTTCCGGTTTCGTTCTTCTTATTTCTAGGTGATTTTATTCAGCCAAGGAGGGATGTCTAATTAGCTGAAGGGGTGAATTAAGGGTTGTCTAACGCCTTCAGTTTGAAAAGTCTTGTAAGGGGGGGGGGATCGTCTGGAGGTGGCTACAGTAACAAATTATACGTCATCGGATGGAAGAGAAATCCCCCCTCCACTCCACGCCAGACCCACCCCTCTATGCCCTACGCGCGCGCGCGTGCGTGCGTGCGTGTGTGTGTGTGTGTGTGTGTGTGTGTGTGTGTGTGTGTGTGTGTGATGGCATAGTCATCTCCGAAGGTACGTTTATACTACATGCTTCTGTGCTACAGTTTAAGGAGGAGAATCTTGTTAAGGAATTATTATGATTTCTCGTCTGAATTGCGTCCCTTAAGTTTCGAGGAGGTGTCATCCTCATTATATCCCCCCCCCCCTCCTCGTAAATACACTCCTGGATTTTTTTTTTTTTTTTTTAATTGAGAGCGAGAAAGGTACTTGGCATGGCTATTTATTAAGGAAATAGTTGCCAGAGACTGGGATTTTTGAGGCAATAAGGAGGTTTAATGTTCGGAGTTGACATTTTATAGTTCAAAGGCAGACAGCTTACCAAGAATAATACACATGGACATAATGAAGAGGCACGTGACCAGCTTGTAGTGTCCCATTGATGCGGGGGCCGTCACGGGGAACGATGTCTCAGGTAAGGGTGGGTGTGTCTTGGCACCAGATTATATTTCTACTCTTAACTCACTTTCTCCTAATGTGGCCATAAATAGTGTTTTTTAAAGCATACTTGGCCTGAAGTTAGGTAGTTCCATGACCACTAAAGACTGGCTAGGAATATTATCTTGCTCAACATTTTAACACGCTGGATTTTTTTTTTTTTTTTCAACTGCCGTTGAGTTTCTTCGACTTTGGGGGTACCTTTCGTTCTGAAGTAATCACTGTAGAAGTATTTCGTGTTGTTTATCTTATTCTTGCTCCACCTTGACAGTTTTAGTGAATTTTCAAAAAGGCAACAGTTTTATTAAGTCACTGGTGCCCATAGTCCTTTAAGAAGGACAAAAAATTATTTGAGGCGAGAACCCCCGTGTAGGGACCTAGTGAGCTTCGCGACAAGAGCCAATAGGCGGAGGGCGGTACGTTAAGTACCCATCCGGCGAACAGGAACCTTGGTCACTAATGGATTAAGTTTCAAAGAGATCCCTCGCAATGAAGGGATTAACATCTCTAGTATGATGCTTGACGTGTTTCTGATTCGATTCTTGCCACTACCAGGAGGTTTTATTTGACTTTAGGCTTCTTGTAAAAAAATTATAAATGAACTGTTAAGTACACATAATCTAGGAGGGAGAGTTGATGAATCGAGGAGAGGAGACTAGACCCACCCTTCCCTTGCCACGGCTTGAGGCATACTGACCACTCTTACTGACTCCACTTCCTCGGCCCTCCCCGGGCCCCGCACGCAGTGCCAGAGGTCCATCTTGCCCCATTGATTCTATTTCCTTAACTCCTCGTCATTTGCAGCCCTAATATCCAATCTCCTTCGTGCCTTCTCTCTTTCTTATCATGCCTCACCCCTAACTTTCCCAATTACTATCTCACTCCTCACTCCTCTCACTTCTGCCACAGCCCTCACTCTTTCCTCACTCCTCACCCCCCTTACCTCTGCCTCCCTATCCCCATCACTCCTACCACACCCCTCACCTTCCTCACTCCTAATTCTTGCCTCACCCTCTTATGCAGCCCTGATTTCTGTCTCGTCCCTCACCTCCCGTACCCTGTCTAACCCCTGACCTCCATTACCCTTGCTTCACACCTCACCCCTAGTTTCTGCTTCACGTTTGATTTGTACCTCACCCCTCACTTCCCTTACCCCAACCTCACTCCTCACCTCTCTTCTCTTTCTCACTCATTCCCTCACTCCTTCCTTATCCTCCTCTACTGTACTTGTTGATTTCCCGGAAAAAAAGAAAAAAATGGGGAGACTCCCTCATTTCTACAACAAAATTACGATTTTGTATCGCAGTTTTACCGTCGACATTAGTGGTAGGTGGTGGCGACCATCTTCTACTCACTTGATATAGAATTGCCTGCATCTTCCTAAGGTAGTTCTACAGTGAGTGGCAACACCACTGTTTTCCTGTAACCCAAGACCAAACTAGAGGGCATTCAGTGGAGCGCATCTCTCTGACAGGGGAACGTAATTTCCAAACCACTTTTCGTAATGGGTTAGGTTTTCTCACCATTGAATAGGGTTTCACAAAAAATGTTTTCCGGATCCAGAATCTGTCATACGTTCCGGATCTGTCCCAAAAGTTACTAGATTGTTCCCTGGGACATGGGCTATCTACCCTCCAAATTTTGTCCAGATCTCTCTTTTAGTTTTTAAGTAATTCTGTTAACAGACAGACAAACAAACAGGAGTGAAACTGTCCTTGTCGGAGAGAGTAACGAGATGATGTGGAGCATAATATGCAGAAAGACACTGAAATATCGACTGTGGCGACGGAACACCACCGGGACAGTGACACCCCCCAAGAGGTGACCATGGAGGGGCTCCGAAGGCACGTGCGAGGTCAAGGCTATACGGACGTATTTCCCCAACTACCTTGAGCCCCAATTCCCCGGAACAGACCCAGCAGGAGTGCCGCAGTCCGCACGCACTACCTTCCGACAGGACTAGCCCTCGACAGGTTCAGGGTGGGTCTGAAAACACAGTCCCAAGCAGCACCCCTGTGATGGCCTCCAGCTGCACAAACCAGGAGACGGCCTTTAGCTGCTCCCATAAAAGTGACAGCCTCAACCGCACACCAAATGTGACAGCCTCTAGTTGTACACCAAATGTGACAGCCTCTAGCTGAACACCAAACATGATGGCCTCCAGCCGCACACCAAAACGTGACGGCCTCAGCTGCTTAACCATAGAGATGGTCTCCAGCAGCACAGGTGCTGCTCGACCTTCCCTCTCCTGCAGAGACCAGTGACGGCCTCCAGCCACATCTGGGGAAAGACAGGTATGCCTCCTCTCCTTCTGCAGCTGCCCATGGGAGTACGACACAGATGACGGCCTCCAGCCGCACCAGCAGGCAGGTGACGGCCTCCGCCTGCACCTCGACTGCACATCACTCCCCCTACAGGACACAGGTGACGGCCTCCAGCCGCACCCGTGTGCAGGTGATGGCCTCTGCCCGCACCTCGCCCACAGTCCTGCTTGGAAGCCGGGCCTCGGTGACGCCCTCAGCTGCACCAACAGGGAAGGGACGGCCTCTAGCCACCCCCCCCCCTTTTGCCTACGGGACCTTGGCAACGGCCTCCAGCCACTCCAGGGAGAGGCATCACCACCAAAGCCTCTCACCCCCTGTGACTTCCCCAGCGAAGGACGGCCCTCGCTCGGCTCGCCCCTCCTGTAGCCGAGCGGGACATTCCTCTGCCCCTCCCCACCTAGGCAGACCCCAGGAGGAACCTCCCTGCCTGGAGGAAGTTTGGCGAGGTCCTGTACTGTCCCCGGGAGTGCGTGCCATCCAGCCGTCGCCCATGGGAGACAACCACCTGATGGACTCCTGCCGGAGGCAATGCCGCAGTTCGACCCTGACAGCGGCCCGACGGGAGACCACAGACGCCGGACTCCCCAAGGCGCCCCTACAACCCCAGGGTGTACCCTGTCCAGCCCCAGGCAACGACGACCTTCTCCCCAGAGTAGGCGCAGACAAGCGTGCCTGCTAGTGCTGTTTGGTCCAAGCCCTAAGGACCAGACTACCCCGCCAGGCCCCACGAGTAGAGGGATTCCCACCACGCCCGACCACAGCTCCCAGCAGACGACGTCACCCTTGAGGATTGTCCCGTGGCCCTTGAAAGGACACCAGACGGGACCCCTCTAACACCTGGAGATCACCCGGCCCCTGCGGCCTGGCCGGAGTTCCCCGGCCCTGCCCAGTGTAATAGTGATTGCCCCAAACCTATAGTGACTGTAGTGCTCGTGATACCTATATGTACAGTGCCGAACTAGTGCCCTGGTGACTAGGTAGTATGCCTACGTGCCTATGTGTGCATACTGTGTTGTACTAGTGCTTTTACCACTTTATGATATACGGTGAGACACTTATGTTCAGATTGATGTCGGAGCCCAAGTAGCAAACTGTGTAAGAATCAGTATCCTTCATCGTGCAGTGTCCGTGCAGCGTCCTCTGACTGGCTAGTATCCTACAGGATACCCACCAACCGGTCGGGACCCTCCAGTTTATCCAGCACAGTTGATAGTAAATAGTGTGTCGTGTGTAACTCACATCCATACTGTACGGAGGTTGTAATGTGGATAATATACGTGTAAGGTTGTTGGCTAGAGTTTCTATGTCCTGCTATTCTCGTTGCGTATTCTAGCTCCGGTCTCGAAAGGTGAACCCGGCAATATCGCAGGTGTTTCTAGGACGAGAAGTCGCCCTTAAAACACCTAGCATAACAGACGCAAATGCGGCATCCTTCTTGGAACCAAACATTCACACTATTCCCCAGCCCACATCTCGCTGTGGCGAGGTGCTGTCCACCATAAGGGAACATTGGCCCACTGCACGGGATTGTCCTGCAGGGACGATTGCTCACCTACGGTTGATGGGTTTGCTCGGTCAGACTAGGGTTACCACTGGTTTCTCTGCCACTACTAGTATACCTTCGACATTTTCTGATATCCTATATTAACGTGGGAGAGAGAGAGAGAGAAAAAAAAATGTGGACACAGCTAGGAGTAAGGGACCTGTGTTCAGTGATTTTTTTTTTTTTTTTTTTTTATGAGAGTGGGAAAGAGATCATCGTAGTTAATTGAAGACACTGATTTTTATATTTCATTCAGTGGTTCTTTTCCATTTAATCACGAAATATTTTATAAAATGTTTATTATAAAAAATTGTTATGGTTTGTTTACTTTCTTTTCAACACAGGTACGTCATACCTGCCAAGGTTTCAGTCAGCGACAGTGTTTTGGTTGGCCACGCCTTTGTGTTTGGACGCTTTCTTTGTCATCTTCCACACTTTCTAACACAATTTGAGGTCTCATCCCCTTATCTAGACAGCAGATATCCACAGGTATGTAAGTAAAACATGTTAATGGATGCGTAATCCTGTTAGTTATATTTAAAATTTTAACTTGGCATTCAAATCGCCAAACTTCTTTCAAAGGAAACCGTGTCAACCGTACACGCAACTAAATAGTAATTTCAGTACTGCTATAGTTAGTATGGTCATACCAGACTTTTGGCATTTGAAACAGAATAGGGAGTGGCACATTGTTGTAACTTTTTTTTTTTTTTTTTTTTTAACTAGAAACCTACTGGCAGTTACAATGGATGCATAATTTCTCATCCATTTTTCCACTTCAGCCATTTCCTAACATTGTCAGGTTGTAGAGACTCAACCAACATTTCACTGTTTGTTCGTTTATGAGGTGCTTGAGTGATGTATTTCTAGTTTTGCAGTGTCAGTTTGATTGGTACTGGTTTTCTAGCTTTTCCGACTCCCATAAGTCAGCATTACGAGCATGACATTTCCGAACTTCTCGGGGTACTTGACTTTGTAGGACAATAGACTTGTGAGTAGAGTTATTTTAGTAGTCAGTGGAAATGGCTCAGTACTTTTTATGTACGGACTCCCATAAGTCAGCATTATGGGCATGACATTTATTTCCGAACTTCTCGGGATACTTGACTTGGTAGGACAATAGATTTGTGAATAGGTTTATTTTAGTAGTATGTGGAAATGGTTCAATACTTTTTATGTACTTAGTAAATAAGGAGGTGTGGGAGATTCTCCAGCTCATATCTCCACTTATTGCATCCACATTTAAATGAACAAACCAAACCTAGCCTTGCCTAAACTAACCCAGCCTGACCTAATTTTAATGAAAGTGCAGTAATGAACAGAGCTAAGGACTGGATAATCCCCCCACTTCATAAAAAGTGCATTTTCAGTGGATGTGCATGGAAGAGATAGTGTTTAAAATTGCATAAACTAAAGAGTGAACAAATTTTATTTCAGTATCCATTAGTTCCATGCAATTTTGAAATGCAGTAGTACCGGTAAATATCTTTTTCCTCTCCCATTTCCTTCAGGAATTAGTAATTAATGAAGATGAATTTTTATGAGGATAGATTCGGTTTCATCTGGTTTGGTTAGATAAGATTAGATTGAAGCTTAGAATTGCCACTTTAGTTGTTTTGTTTTCTTCATATGTGGGTTTGTGGTTAGATTAATGTTTTGGGAGGTCTGGGGGACAAAGCTGCACACTAGGATAGATATGGTTAGGTGTGGGTAAAACTGGAGTTTTCTGATGTTTTATATGATTTGTTTTATTGTATCTGTCATTTGGTATTGGAAATGCTTCTTTTCCATGCATTTCCCCCACTCCAAACCCTGAATTCCCATGGATCCCCATTATCTGTGGGGGGGGGGGGGCGAGGAGGAAAACAGGGAAACGAGGCACTTCTGCAAGATTTGAGGTTGAATCAAATTTTTCTCATAAAAAAGCATCAGAAAGACTTTTTTGTAACCACAAAGCTCATGTTTGCCCAAAATTAAAAGTTTACTGGAATTAAATGTGCTTCTGAGAGTTTGTATTTTTTTTTCCCCAACTATTGACCATATTTCTCCTTTTCTTAGTCATCTGGCTCCCTTATCATTGGATTTGATTTGGTTTGCATAGGTTACGTTAGTGAGGTGGGTTAGTTTTTCAGTATACGACTACTGTCTCTGCAGAATATATTACCGTTTTCATTGAATGAAAGCATGTTATACAGTGTTCTTCATAATTCTGTAAGCAGTACAGTAGTTTGATGTAAATTTGCTTTTCAGTTAATAATGGTGTTTGACTTTATGCATGAACTCTTATTGCAGCACATTAATTGCACATTTTAATACTGTAAGCTTTTGGAAATAATCCAGCATGTAAAGTGAATGTTCCAGAATATTGTATGTTTAAGAATTGGCCGAGTACTGTAGCTGTAGACTGCTTAAGTTTTACAGTACGGTATTTTCTGTTGTGTATTCTTGCTTGCAGCACTATGAGAGATTGACAGGTTTGATTTTAGAAATTAACCTCGTCAGTCCAATGATGTATTTTTCATTTTACTCGCTTTACCACTTGACAGTTTTATACAACTGACTAATTAAATTTTGTTACCATATTGAGTAAGGTGAGTAGCCATATATCTTTGAAAAGTCTCCCAATTAGAGTATTCACATGAAGGTAACCTAGCATGAAAAATGGAAAAAAAAATGTCATTGAATTAAAGAGGTTAATTTACTTGAATTCAACATAGCTTATGCAGCAGCTACTTAATATTAGCTTTCAGCTTTGTTCACAGTAATCATGCATGGTATTGTTTCCTTCTTGGCACGGTGACAGTGTTGTAGTGTGTTGGCTGCAGCACCATCGTTACTCTGTCCCAATGTCTCAGCAACACCTGGAGATGCAGTACCTGGGACTGCCAGCAGCACAGGTCAAACTGTAATTATTTTTTTATCTTGTGTATGGGCATCACCCTACCATGTTGCAGGCCCGATTATGGGCTGGGTAAGAATTTTAAGCTATGCTCTAAATACAGAAATACAGGAGGCAGCTAAGAATACTGTAGCAGTCTTATCAATTTTTGTGACTCATTGTTCTAGGCGTTATAATCAGTAATCATTGCTGCTTATATAACTCAAGTAATGCTCCTGTTCTGATATTCAGCTTTAATGTTCAACACTGCAGGCAACAGATTGTGATGTTTTTATTTACAGAGAAGGAGAAGATGGAATGTTTGGTTTATTTTTTTATTTTTTTATTTATGGTATGATGATGCTAGGGATAGTTTAAACTGAATATCTGCTCTTTGCATCAGTGATTTGTTATTACCTACTTTGCACAACAACTCAGATTGAGACAGAGAAAAATTTGTAAGTTGAACACTGTTGCATGGAATGTAACATGCATGGTTTGCTGAAAATTCACAGTAGACATCTAATTTATAACTTAAAAATGAAGTTGGAGTCCAGAGCTGCTACATTTGTTTCTTGTACAATACTACACTGGTGGCTCATTGGTAGTTATGGAAATACATGACACCTTATGCCACTGTACTGATGACAGGTAGTAAGGAAAGGCATACACATGCATGCATGACCACAGCATTCATGACACAAGTGTAATGTAGTTCAGAAGTATTGATAATGCCATTAATGTTATTGATGTCATATACTGTAAGTTTAAGCTTTATCTGGAGCACTTGTAATAGTTTACCATTTTGGAGGTCATCGGTGCACAGTAGCATCGTAAAATAGAGATTGCAAGGGTAAAGGAGAGCCCCCAGTTTCTGACAGTTAATTGTGAAACGCTTAATGAGAGTACGGTGTATTTAGTTTCATTACTCTGCTCCTGAATATGCATTGTGATGTTTCATGCAGGTTAATCCACACATTGCCCACAAGTACACTGTTAGATAGTGGGGGATAACACTAGCATTGTCATTTGTAAGAATCCTGCTATCAGTCTAAGGATACCACATCCTTCCCACAAGTTATTATTGTGAACTGTTGCATGGCTGTTGATAGTGTACACATATGGTAAGAACTACAGTAAGAATACCATTACCTCAAGTGTGAAATGCCTGTAGTCCAGAATGCCTGGCTTTGTGTGTGCCTCCCTGGAGCTAAGTACCGTATATATGTGCCCTGTGAAACTTCCAGAATACCTTCCTTCTTTGTCAAATGAGTTTATCTTCTGTAGGTGCAGATATACTGTCTTCTGGATTGTAGACTGTATATTTAATGCATGATTAGTTTGGGTAGGGTATGCACTGTAGCAGGGAATTGGTGATGGGTTTCCTGATCATCTTTGCATTATATCTGGGTGGCATATTTTGAATAACATTACAGGTTAGGACACAGGATTATTTACAAGTGAAAGCTGATTAACCAGATTTTGACAGCCCAGTACCTTACCCATTTAAGAAATAATCCGTTATCCTAGGCACAGTGCCTGATCAGATTTTTTTTTTTTTTTTTTTTTTTTTTTTTTTTTTTTTTTTTAGAGAAGCCTGCTAAAAAGTATTCTAAAATATATTCAACAAACCTGTAAACAGACTGATTTTAATTTGGAAGCAGCATTTACTCAGAATTTGTATTAATTGGATAAGGTTGAAGTTTCCATTTCAGGTAATAGTATACCGTATATAATTACTGTACTGTACTTAAATTTCTTTCAGGCATTTAAGTTCAAATTCTAAACCCCCTCAGTCCAGTAGCTTTATTGTTGTTATTACTATTAGTATTAGTATTTTTGTTATTTTTATCATTTATTATTATTACAGGTAGTATTATTATTATTACTATTATTGTTGTTATTACTTATTATTATTATTATTATTATTATTATTTTTGTGGTAGGTAGGGGGCACCCATCATTCACTTGCTCAGTGTAGTGCTGCCTTATGGTCTCTACACTGAGTGCCAAGCCAAATGGTTTCCTGCAACTCCGGAAACCATTTACTATGCTGGGTGGTAACCATAAAACCAAATTATGGCATCTGGTGGTTTAGTGGGTAATTAAGGCTCTCCAGCCGGATTTAGCCTTTGCAGGTCTATATCCAAGGGGTGGTGGGTTTTATTGCTCACGTAATGCCACTCAGGGATGAGTGAGGCTGGTCACTCTCGTCTCAAACGTCAGGACCAGCTTGCCTTGCCCAGAGCTCCTACACTCCTCATGGGGTGGCACAGGATTAGATGATGGATGGATGGATGAATTATTATTATTATTTATTTATTTATTTATTTTTTTTTCAGTTTCCAGATGACTTGTTAACTTAGTAGAAATCAGTTGTGAGAGGGTTATAGACTTCTTCTTCACCTTCATCATCCAATCCTATGTTGCCCCATGAGAAGCATCGGAGCCCGGGGCTAGGCAAGTTGGTCCTGACATTTAAGATGAGAGTGACTAGCCTCACTCATCCCTGACTGGCATTACGAGGGCAATAAACCCCAACCACCTCTTGGATATAAACATTCACTGGCTCAATCCGATTTGAGCATCATAATTATCCACTAAACCACCAGGTGCCGAAATTTGGTTATATGGCTACCACCCAGTGTGGTAAATGATTTCTTGGTGTACAGGAAACCATTTGGCTTGTCACTCAGTGTAAAGTCACCCATAGGCAGAAGAAAGAGGAAAGAATGAAGGATAGAAAGACAGAAGAGGAAGTGTAAAGTCACCCGTAGGCAGAAGGATGAGGAAAAAATGAAGGAAAGAAAGACAGAAGAGGATGGAAAGAAAGGAGGATGGAGGAGAGGAAAGGGCAGACACCCGAGAGCATTACTACATCGATTGAGTGGATGGTGAGCGCCCCCACCTACCACACAATTTCCATTAACTCTTTCATGGCTTGTTTTCCTGTCCAGACCTGCATCACATCATCTAAATGTAGGGCATAGGGAGGGGGGGGGAGTCATTGGGTTGATAGTCTGTAGGAGAGTATGCAGATACAAAATTCATCCCACTCTCGCTCTTCAGTCTGTTTATATGATTTGCCATTTTTTCTATCCCCGCCATCATAGTCTTATCCTGCACTGAAAACAAAATAGTTGCACCACAGCAAGTCAAAATTTTACCAGGCAGTTGGGAGTAGGGTAGTGTAATGGCGGGGGACAGGGCGACTTGGAGGCGATTTGTTTGTGGCCACCCCAAACGGGATTGAGGCGTCTGGCAATAGATAGATAGATAGATAGATTTAGCGTACTGGCTCTGACGAAATAATTATTGGACCTACTAATCAACCATCACTTTTCAGTCGTGACAGACATGAATCACAAATAATCCATTTTAATCCCCCCCCCCTTTTTTTTTTTTTAATATTCTTTGTAATTTCATACAAGCTAACATTACATGTTTTTAATCAGCTGAGTGAAATCTTGATAGTTAAGTGGTTAGCAAAAATTACAGTATTGTGGTTAAGCCATTCAGTGATCTGAATGCATTTAATGGTGCACTCAGGCTAATGCCAGATAATTTTGTCCAGCTGAGTGGAATCGTAGCAGTCAAAGGGTTAACCAACCACTTCCACTGTATAAGCATCGAGAACTTTTTTGGACTTTGGATACACATACAGGTATGACATTCTCTCACTACACATGTAACATCAGTTCAGAGGTCATATGAAAGCTAAATGCAGTAAAGCACATTTGGTAACTCTGCAGTAGTAAATTTAAAATAGTATCAGCATTCTTGTGAACCAGGAAAGCATTTACAATGCTGGGTGGTAACCTTATAACCAACCAACACGTGTTCCCTACGTGAACACAAGTAGGTTGTGGAGGGTTAGTGCCCTCCCCGGAAAACAACTAACTAAAATTATGAACAAGAGGCCTCAGACCAGGACTGACCAAAGGGCGACGACTAAGGACCAAACAAAGGACTTACGGATAGCTACATGGGATGTAAGGGGTGCAAATAATGAGGTGAAAGTAAGAGAGATTGTCCAGGTGCTTGAGTGTGCGAAAGTGGATGTATGTGGATTAACTGAAACTAAATGGAGAGGTGAGAGTGTGAGAAAAAGGGAGTATGGTTGGGGTACATGCACGGGAGTAGGTGAGAATGAGAGGGCAAAAGAAGGAGTGTGTATTGTTGTGAGTAACAAATGGAAGGAGAATATAAGAGAGTATGGATCAGTTGGCTCAAGGATTGTGTGGGTAAGAGTAAAATTTGGACTACGAATGTGGGCAATTGTGTGCGTTTATGCCCCGACGGAAGATTGTGCAAGCAGAGTGAGAGAAGAGTTCTGGACTAATGTGGAAGCTTGCATGGAAAAGTTTGAAAGGAATGAGAGAGTGTTTTTGATTGGAGATATGAATGGAAAAGCAGGGAATGTGAAGGTGGATGGAGTAGTTGGTGAGTGGGGTGTGCCTGCAGAGATGGATGAGAACGGCAATGCTTTAGTGGTCATTTGTGCCAGGAGGGGGTTGATGATAGCTAATACCCTCTTCAGGCACAAAATGATCCACAGATATAAGTGGCGAGTGATGAGAAGGGTGGATGGTGAGCTGAATGAATGGAAGGCAATGATTGATTATGTGTGCATGGATGAAAGGATGAGAAGATGTGCGGTGGATGCAAGAGTATATAAAGGTTGGGGGTGTGGACTGTTGGATCGCCACTTGGTGGTGGTCAGGATCAAAATCCACACAAAATGGAGAAATAGAAGAAGGGAAGGACAGGAGGAAGTAGTACTTACAAGGAGGGTAGATAAGTTACAAGAGGATGGAAAAAAGGCAGAATACAAGAGGGAAGTGGAGGAGTGATTGGGTAAATATAGATTGGAGCAGATGGGGGACGTGGAAGGTGTTTTCAAGATATTCACAGAAGAAATCTGTGCAGCATGTGAGGTGGTGTGTGGGGTGAAGAGAAGACGAAAGGCAATGCAGGGAACGGCATGGTGGACTGAAGAGGTGAGAGAGGCTGTGGCACAAAAGAAGAAAGCATATAGTGAGTGGATGAGAAATGGGCGTTGAAGAAATTGAGAGACAGAAGAGAGAGTTATATGTAGAGAGGAAGAGAGAGGTGAAAAGATTAGTAAGAGAGAGTAAGAAGAGAGTGGATGAGGAATTTGGAAGGAATTTGAGTGTAAAGTGGAGGGAATGTAAGAATATGTTCTGGAAAGAGGTACAGAGAGTTAGACAGGGTGCCAAAGAAGTTAGTTGGGGAGTGAAAGATAAAAATGGTAGATTACTAGTGGAGAAGGGAGAAAATGTGAGCAGATAGAGAGAACATTTTAATGAATTGTTGAACATCGAGAATGAAAGTATAAGTGGCTGGGGAATGGCTGGGAGAAGGAGGGATGTGAGAAGAGAGGAAGAAATCAGTAGGATGGAAGTTGTGGAAGCAATGAAGGAAATTAAAATGGGGAAAGCTCTAGGAATTGATGGAGTGTGTGTTGAAATGCTGAAGCGTGGGGGAGAGATAGTAATAGAATGGATGTGGAAGATGTGCAGATTGGCCTGGGAGGAAGGTAGAGTCCCATAGGATTGGAAGTCAGGTATAGTTGTTCCCCTGTACAAAGGAAAAGGGCAAAAAGATGTGTGTGGTAATCATAGGGGTATTTGTCTTCTTAGTGTAATAGGAAAAGTATATGGTAGGATACTTATTGACAGAGTTAGGGAAATAACAGAGGAATTAGTGGGAGAAAAACTGGGAGGCTTTAGGAAGGGAAGAGGTTGTGTAGATCAGATATTCATTCTTAGATCTTTAGTGGAATAGTTTCTAGAGAAGGGAAAGAAGTTGTATGCGGCCTTCATGGATTTGGAGAAAGCATATGACAAGGTGGATAGACAAGGATTGTGGAAAGTATTAAGAATATATGGAGTAGATGGGAAGTTGTTGAAGGCGGTGAAGAGTATGTATGATGGTGATAAGGCTGCAGTGCATGTGGATAGTGAACTAAGTGAATTTTTCTATTTGAAGGTTGGATTGAACAAAGGATGTGTCATGTCTCCATAGTTTATCAGTCTGTATATGGATGGGGTTATAAAAGAGATACAAGGTAGAGCAGTGGATGTTGGAGTGGCCCTAGTGAGATAGGGTAGTGTTTGGAAACTCCCTGTACTGTTGTTTGCAGACGATAACATGTTGTTAAGTGAAGACGAAGGGGAGCTGCAAGGCTTAGTGGATGAGTTTGGGAGAGTGTGTAAGAAACGGAATCTAAAGGTGAATGTAGGGAAGTGTATAGTTATAGTCTTCGAGAAAAGTGAAGTCAGTGAATATACAGTGAGATTGGATGGGGAGGAAATGGAGAATGTGAGTGCTTTTAAGTACTTGGGAAGTGTGATGAGTAAGGATGGAAGTTTGGAGGTGAAATGCTTGAAAGGGTGCAACAAGGAAAAAAGGTTGCTGGTTCCTTGAAAACAGTGATAGGAAACAGGGAAGTGAGCATGGAAGTGAAAAAGCTACTACATGACAGTATTGTGATACCAACTCTAACATACGGAAGTGAAGCTTGGACCTTGTTGGAGGGACACAAGTCAAGAGTGAGAGCAGTGGAAATTAGTTATTTGAGAGGAGCATGTGGAGTCATATGGAGAGACAGGCTGACAAATGAGGAAGTGAAGGAATGTTGTGGTGTGGATGTGGTGGATGTGATAGGAAGCATTAGAAGAAATACATTAAGGTGGGTTGCCCATGTGGAGAGGATGGAAAGTGAGAGACGACAAGGAGGGTGTATGTGAGTGAGGTGGAGGAGGAGGGGGCCAAGGATGAGATGGAGGGATGGAGTGAAGAGGTATATGAGAGAGGGGGGTGTGAGCTGGGAGCAGGGCAGTGAAATGGAGGGAGACAGTGTGACATGGAGGCGATTTGTTTGTGGCCACCTCTTGCGGGATTAAGGCGACTGGCAATAGGTAGATAGATAGATCAGCAAGATACCGTGTCTGCTTTGTGGTAGGTGGTGGTGACCATCATCCGCTCACTTGATGTAGTGCTGCCTACTTATTCCTTCACCTTTATCATTCTTTTTTAGTCTGCCCTCATCTTTTCCAATTTCATCCATCATTCCTGTCACTTTTTATTACTCATCTTTCTTTTTCAGGTGGCTTTACATTAAGTAACAAGCCTGATGGTTTCCTGTAAGCCAGGAAACCATTAACATTGCTGGGTGGTAACCACATAACCAACCCATACGTGTTCCCCACGTGTCAAGAAGTGGGTTGGTGGAGGGTTACTGCCCTTCCCTGTAAAGCCACTAGCTCAAAGACAAACAGCCACCCCTTATGGGATTGTGGTGCCTGCCTGTAGGTAAAATAGATAGAAGATATCTGCTAGAGTGATAATCCTTACATTACGGATCATAAAGTGATTGTTTAAGTTGAACATATTATTAGACATCATTAACAGTTGTGCCACATCATATTTAACCCTTTCATCATTTGGGGAACCTTTCCTAAACTGAATTGAATCATTTGGCAGTGACCAAGATAAAAGAGATATCCTTGGTTGAAGGGGTTAATGGAGATTGTACTAAACTCCTTCAGTTGTAGGCGTTATTCCTAGTCTGACTGAATATTGTTTGGTAGTAATCAGAATAAAGTAACAGAGCTCTTTGCAGGGTGAGGGAGGTACTGATGCAGTAACATCATGGAATTGAAACAGAATACCTATGCAGTCTTTTCTTTAGTGCCTTAGGGTAAATGAACTCCTAAAACATTATACAAGTTCTATGTAATTCCTCTTACTCACAACATTCTTTTTAACTCATATAAGATACATTTTTCATTCTGTTAATAAATAAGGCCTTAAAATAAATTACTTACCACTGAAAATCTTGTTGCATGATCCTTAAATGTACAGTAATTTTTTGCCTCTTGATGAAAAGAAGAATGCATCCAACTTACCTCGAAATACCCATATTTACCTCAAACTTCCCAGGATGCCACGGTCAATCGCTGGGAGCGTGTCAGCTCTCTCAACCACCTCGCGTATGTCGAGGACGTCACGGGCATCAACAATACGCTCAGTGGCCTCCCTCACACAGTCCCTTGAATCCAAAACTGGCTTGAAGGTACCAATTCTCCCAGACGCCTTAATCACCAATGTTCAGCGAGGCAGCGTTATTGCAGCAACTTACTCTATTGTAAGTTTATTTATTTATTTATTTATTTTTTTTTAAACAAGAGTTTACCTACAATACAGCATCTTCACACTTAGGTAATGTCTGTCGCTTTCCTCTCTGATGCATCACATCATAATCTGTGGGCAGAGAAGCATACCAAGGCTTTCAGCTTGTTTTAGTCAGCAGAGGAAAGCAGCAAGTAAGAGGTGAAATATTACGCAAGGTTTTTGTCCACGATTGTACCTTAGTGATATCCTTTTTATTCCCTTTAAATGAATATTAATTGCTAATTTTGTCTATTGATTTAATATGTAAATTATATGATACTTGTGTCTGAATATACAAGCAGCAACTTAATCCCTTGAATTTTTTCCCTCTAGCCAGTTGCAATCAGGTTAGGAGAGCACCAGCTTACTACAGTGGTTATTGAAAGCTGTATGTAACCTCTCCAGTCCAGGAAGTCTATGCTGAACTAAACAGAATCATCAGAAGGTTGCAGAAATATGGCAAAAGGATACATCTTTGGATTGAAGGGGTTACATTGCAGTACATTATAGTTATGATTGTCCATAATGGCCCACTGTAGATCAGGTCATGTTAGTTAGGGTGTTTGAGTTTAACATAATCATCTTTTGCTATATTTTACGAGTTTCAGTCCAGAATTTTCAAGTTATGATAAATGTAGGGTATTACAGAAAGGAAATGAATAATGATGTATGATAAACAATGGTGTGTGAAACAGATTAAATAGATTCACCATTGTTTATCAGCCCTCATAAGTTGAGTTTATGAGATGCTGGATATTATCGGTTCAAATTCTTAAATTTCCTGGCAGTATGTTGAAAGTTTCTGATAAGTAAAAGGCATGTGCAGCTCCTGACTCATATTTCCGCCATATGTTAATTATCTACCTGCCATTTGAAGATTAAGCAGAAGAAAGTTTATAGGGTGTCTGAATCATTTGGAGTCATTACCCTTTTCAGTATGATGATGCTTGATAATACTGTATTCTTATCACTTTTTTTTTAAGGGGATAGAGAAAACAGATATTTACGCCTTCAAGACTAGATTTTTTTTTTTCCAAAGTTGAGTAAATCTGTGTGATGTTGCTGGAATACAGTAAATTAGAGTCCTCGGGTTGAAAAACTTACCATGAGAACTGGTGTCAAGAACTGAGAAAACTTTACACATACAAGTTAAAACACAGGTAAATTTTTCCCTGAGTCTAGTAAGGTATCTTCTCCCATGCATTCCTAACAAATTCAGGTTAAACTAGTAAGGTATCTTCTCCCATGCATTCCTAACAAATTTGGGTCAACAGTTTGTAACCATCTCTCTATTCTTTTTCAGTAATGTAATTCAGTGGATCAGTAGGCTAATATTTGTCCCAGGTCATACTTACCTTGTAATTAGTGTTCAACAACCCCAGCAGCTGTTGAAAGAGTTGTAAATTACACTCAAACCTCGATTTAAGGGACTAAATGGGGAATCAACGTGTCCCTTACTTGAAAATGTCCATTGGTTTCCCACATATAGACAGTATTATTATGAAATGCAACAATTGTTTCACTTATTTATATGATTATGAATATTATTTTATGGGTACTGTATAGAGAAACGTATTAATGTGTATAACCTAGACATTATGTATCATTTTTGAATGGTCTTGTCCATTTGTCAGGTAGAATATGGAGTCCCTTAAATCCGAAATCCCTTAAATGGAGGTCCCTTAAATCGAGGTTTGAGTGTACAGTAGTTAGACAACCAACTGTTATTCATGCTTGTTGTCATTTCAGATCCAGGGGTTGTTTGCCATTGTGACAGGCCTGTTTGACATTTACTCACTGGTCCTGGCTGCTCCTGGCTCCAGCCACTATGGGTTCTACCTCTTCTCCTATGATTTTGTTTATGCTGGAAACCCTCATGGTAGGATCACAAATGTTTATGTTGTCATTAGCTTTTGGTTGTTTAATGTTGTTATTGTTATACTTCTGTATGCCAAATTTAGTGAAGTAAATTCTTATTCTGATTCTCACAGAACAATGTGAAGGCAGTTTCATTGTAGCTACCCCTTACAGGATTAAGGCATCTGGTAATTGATATATAGATAGATAATCTTACTGGATGAACAAATTAACAAATTCCCCTCCCCCTTTATATATATATATATATATATATCCATCCATCCATCCATCCATCATCCAATCCTACATTGCCCCATGAGGAGCGTAGGAGCCCAGGGCTGGGCAGTTGGTCCCGATATTTTAGATGAGAGTGAAATACAGTATATATATATATAGGTGGGTTTGTGGTAGGTGGGGGCGCTCACCATCCACTCACTCAGTGTAGTGCTGCTCTCGGGTGTCTACCCTGTCCTCTCCTCCATCCTTCTTTCCTTCCATCTTCTTCTATCTTTCTTTCATTCATTCTTTCCTTGTTCTTCTACCTACGGGTGACTTTACACTCCCTCTTCTGTCTTTCATTCCTTCATTCTTTCCTCTTCCTTCTGCCTATGGGTGACTCTACACTGAGTGACTAGCCAAATGGTTTCCTGTACACCAGGAAACTATTTACTATGCTGGGTGGTAACCATATAACCAAATTTTGGTGCCTGGTGGTTTAGTGGGTAATTATTGTGCTCCAATCGGATTGAGCCTGTGAATGTTTATATCCAAGGGATGGTTGAGGTTTATTGCTCATGTAATGCCACTCAGGGATGAGTGAGGTTGGTCACTCTCATCTTAAATGTCGGGACCAACTGCCTAGCCCTGGGCTCCTACGCTCCTCATAGGGCAACGTAGGATTGGATGATGGATGGATGGATATATATATAATTACATATATATATCCATCCATCCATCATCCAATCCTCTGTTGCCCCATGAGGAGCATAGGAACACTAGGCAAGTTGGTCTTGACATTTAAGGTGAGAGTGACCAGCCTCACTCATCCCTGAGTGGCATTACTTGAGCAATAAATCCCAACCACCCCTTGGATATAAACTTTCACAGGCTCAATCTGATTGGAGTGCTGTAATTACCCACTAAACCACCAGGTGCCAAAATTTGGTTGTATGGTTACCACCCAGCATAGTAAATGGTTTCCTGGTGTACAGGAAACCATTTGGCTTGTCACTCAGTGTACAGTCACTCACAGGCAGAAGGATAAGGAAAGAATGAAAGAAAGAAAGATAGAAGAGGGAGTGTAAAGTCACTCGTAGGCAGAAATACGAGGAAAGAATGAAGGAAAGAAAGACAGAAGAGGATGGAAGGAAAGAAAGATGAAGGAGAGGAAAAGGCAGACACCCAAGAGCAGCACTGCATCAAGTGAGTGGATGGTGAGTGCCCCCACCAACCACAACTTTATATCATTCTATCTATCTATTGCCAGACGCCTCAATCCCGTTCAGGGTGGCCACAAACAAATCGCCTCCATGTTGCCCCGTCCCCCGCCATTTCACTGCCCTGCTCCCAACTCACACCCCCCTCTCTCATATACGGTACCTCTCCACCCCATCCCTCCATCTCATCCTCGGCCTCCCCCTCCCTCTTCATATATATATGTATATATATATATATATATATGTACATACACACACATCTATGTCACTTGGTTACAGGTGCCAAATATCAAAATTTTTCCATTTTGCAAAGATAACTAATGCACAGTCATTAAACCCTCTGGGTCAGGCATTGTTTATGAAATCAACCGTCTGGAGCAGGCTTTTTTTTTTTTTTTTTTTTTTTTTTTTCCCCCCCCCCCAAAAAAAAAGGTGATTTTTCAAAAATTGCTCCAATGAAAACTATTAAACCTTTCATGAAAATATCTGTACTGAGCATAGTACAACTCTTTAGCTTTAAAATGAGTGGTGTTCCAATATCCTATAATTGTTTATTATAGGGCAGTGGCTGAGAAGGTAAGTGTGCCAAAATGTTCTGGAACGGGGACCAACGTCCCTATGACATGTTCCAGAACAGGGATCGACCTTTAGGGGTTAAGTGTTTCAGGTATTCAAGAATACCCTGGTGCCATTTTATGTAAAATCATACATATCTTTCATGTGTTTCTCCCACCTTAATGGACAAAAACTTCAGTTGAGGTGCACTTTATAAAAGGGAAAATGTAACTTTGTCAGTTGTCAGATGAAACCTGTTCTCATTATCAGGGATTCCTTAAAATGAGAACAGTAACCCATCTATACTTTGATTCTGCTAATAAAACAGATATTCTTGTTGGACAAAAAGCATTTAATGAAGTTTATTGTTGTGCACTGCACCTGCATAAGAAGAATTGTACTCTCATATTACTGTATCGGTTTGTTGTAAAGGGAGCAAGGTGTGGAAGACAAAAAACATCTCTCTTTGTGTTGGTGTAAAGATTTAGAGACCTTACAGTCTAGCATTACTACTGCATGCAGGTTTGTACACCTTGTACAGCATGAAAGGGGAAATCATACACAAGGCTTTACTTTCATCTGATTTATGTTTCCTGTGTAAATGAGGCATGTTGGTTTTGGATAGGCAGCATTAAATACAGTCCCATATCTTCATGCTGTCCTGATGCAGTACATAAAGGAAGCTAAATACCTGTAGATGTGGAAACAGTGAAGCATATATTCAAAGTCCATTTTACAACTCTGGTGCCTTTCACTATCTGATAGAAGAGATTTATTTGTTTATTCAGTCTGTTGCTCTCTTGATGAATTAGATGTCCATAGAACTGTTTTTTCAATAAATATTAACACTACAGACTCAGAATTGTATGCAGGCTTCACATCTGTATTTGAAACTGAGTCCTGGTGTTTGTATTTCAGTCCGTAACTCTCTTATGCTGTTTGCGGCCATCACAGCCCTGGGAGGACTTGGTCTCATCATAACCAGTGTGGTGCTGCTTCAAGGACTGAGGAAGGTGGATAAGACATTCTTGATATGCTGTATTTTATTTGCATTTGAAAGGAAAAGAGAAATGACAATATATGTATACCCATGTTGAGGAGATGGACTGTGGTACAGTATTGTTAATAACCACAGTTTAGTGTTTCTAATGGTGAGTGGAGTAGGTGATGGATTGGAAATGGCTCATCATGATTCAAGTACAGTGTGCCACATCATTATCTCAGATTCATCAACATTGGAAATGTTACATTTGGAGCTACATTTTTTCCAAGATTAGGCAGTCTGAGATCAGTTGATATCAGTATGATTCACCTCACTCTGAAGGCCATAGAAAATGAGCAAGAAATAGAGATGTTAGCCACATTCCCTCTTGTTGAAATGAGGCTGCCTTCCTCCCCGCGATCTTCATTTAACAAGATGTTTTGCATAGAGCGAATAATAGGATATAAACAGAGTGATTTTACAGTGTGGAGTAAGGATATAAAACAGATTGATAATGCAGTGTGGAGCAAGGAATTGTGATGATAATAGAATTGAACAGAGTCCTTCTAAATGCTGTTGTCACAGCTGTCAGTTTCACCATTAGGTCAGCAGTTTTCAAAACTTATCATCATCCTCTTGACTTACTGAAATAACTTCACTACTCCATCAGTTCTAAAACATGTCATGTATAATTCTGCATTCAGAGATACTGATTCAGTGTTCGCAAACCATTTTCATTGTATTTCAATGAATAGATTTATATTTGAAAAAGAGTTTTAGTTACTGACACTCTGACTAACCTTCATTGGTTATAGAGAAATTCCATCTAACAATATTGACAAAATAAGCGAAGGCAGAATTATTATTCATTCATCATAAATAGGTTGTTTTTTTCCTGCTCTGACTCCATTGACCTGTTATTGGAATTCACTGCCCCTGGGTGTACCTACTCTGGCTTTATTAGTATAAAATGTTAATAATTGAAAAGAAAAGTAACAGCCAAACAGTAGTGGTAAAAACAAATGAGCCATTGATGTGCACTTGGAAGAAAGACAAACTGGCAGGTTATTGGGTGACCTGTTAGTATCACTTATGGCTGTGAGTGATGGAAACAGCTACTTTATATTACCAGGTAACATTTTTACCGTACTTTGTTCATTTGTAGAATTTAAATTTTCTTACTGGCATTCACATATTACAAATCTGTGGTGGAGGGATCTTTCTTGGGATTTGTTTGTTGAAATATTAGCAGTTTCTCTTTATGTTTAATGTCCAACAATACTGTCACTGACCAAAAGGTAAAGTTTTATAATTTTATGAGCAAATACTTATAATGTACCTGTACAATAAGGAAAAGTGAATGAGCACTGGTATGTAAGTAAATAGACCTTGTATTGGTGATGTGCACTTTGCTGCAATTCCTACTTATAACTCACATAATTCAAATTTTGTTTTTGCTGTCTAGTTCACAGTTTACAGTAGTACAGAACAGATTTTCTCAGTATGTTGTATACTGATAGTCTTTTTTTTTTTTTTCCTATATAAGTAGTTTATATATATATATATATATATATATATATATAAATGTAAGATGCAAGGAAGAAGGAACCACTGATGCCAGCTTGTATGTCATGTCATTTTCCTCTTCTTTTAATTGCAGGAGATTGAGATGCGCCTGGAGCCATGGATCTGGGTGATGGCTCTCTTCACTGCATACCGTGCCTTGATCATCATATATGCGTCTGTGGTTAATGACATGGTCTTTGCGTACCACATCGTCATGTGTCTCCTATGGATTCTCTTCATTTTGGGCAATGTGTATGCTTGGTTGGTTGTCCACTCTTTTTACCATGAGCTGTGTGAGGTTACCAGACTAGAAGATGTTGCCAGAGTCAAGGTGGGTTAAAGGTCATTGGATGTTTGCATATGGAGAAACTGCCTTTTGTTTGTGATGAGCTTAGACCCTCTTTGTTATTCTGTGCACTGTAGATGATATTAAGGTCACTATTAGCTATTCAGAAATACAGTAGTGGTGCTGAAATAGAATGTATCAGAGTATTGAGCTATGATAGAGTAGAGAGAACTGTTGTAAATGTATGTAGCATTCCTTCAGCAAAGAAAATGCTTGTGTAGCCTACGTAATGCTTATCTCAGGGGCAGTCAGAATGTTTTGATCGAATCATCTGTCCCTTCACTCCTTTGTATAACTTCAGCTGTAATAGATGAACTTCATTTGTGAGAGGACTTCCTGTATGAGGCTGATGCTCTGTTATTGCTGGGATGTGAGAAATATGTTTAAATGTGGTAGATAAGATTGGTGATGTGTTCAGAAGGAAAAGTTGAAGGTAAATGCTGGTGAAATTAATCTTATGCTGTTTGACCTATACGCACCGGCATTGTTTTGGTGCGGCTGCCATCTCACTTTGGGGGTATTTCCAAAAATAGCCTGTTTTCAAACCTTCATATCTGTGAAAGTATAGCAGTTAGGGAAACTAGTGAAAGACTGTATTACTCACCAAATCTTCTTCCTGCGAGTGTAAGCATCCCCAGGTCTGCAGGTGGTTGCGTCAATGAGTAAGGACGTGAAGAAGATGAGTAACTTTTGGCGCTCGAAGCAGGGTGATATTGGTGCATGTGCGTGCGGCTCCAACTTTGGGTTTGCTCTCAACATGGTAACTTCTCCACTACTAGATAAACTAGACACAGTGGTGTCCAAGGAACACCCTATGGCACTATCACTGATCCCTTTCCTAGTATCCTTGGAAAGAGACTTGGCAAGAGTGGATGAATAAGGGGTCTGTGTGAGGTGGGAACAGAATCGGACAAGAAGTTTCAGAAATCATCATTCTTCACCTGGCAAGGTCATAGAGAAGACTGAGGTATGCTTGTGTGAGGTGGTGGGAGTCTCTCCCTACCCTTTGGTGCTGAGACCAATGGCAGCCAGTTCAAACAATGGTGGAAATACACTATCGGCTCCTCCCGACACCCGGTATTCCCTGTCTACCCATTTTGCTGTGGCATATGGCACTTCCCGGCTCATAGTGGTTAAAGGGAGTGAACATGAAGTCACTGGTTTAAAAGGCGCATTGTAAAGTACTCAGAGAGAATAATGTGAAGTACAGAAGTAGAGTGGTGAATGAAGTATTTGAGGAAATTTAATGACTTTTAAAGGCATATAGTAGGAGCTGTACTATACAGTTAGCCTGTGGAAGTTTGGGAATTAAGACCAATGGTGACAGTTGACAGATGGCTTTGAGAGGTAAATAATATTCTGGAATAGGAGTTGTTTAGTTAGAAAGTGTAGAATCCACTAAGGGACTTAAATTACCAACTTCTGCTTATAGTTATGAAGCTGTTTGTGTGAAAGAAAGGAGTGAAGGGATAAAGTACAATACTGTCATATATAGCATGACCATACATTTATCTTATGTTATACACCATCACTGGTATGTAATGATCAGTCTTCATCTCTTATTTTCTTGCATGTTCTTGTGGAATGTCACCGGCATATATTCCCCAGCTTTGAGCATGTTGGTCTCACTGTTGTGAATGTTAATTGTTTATCTTGTATGAATATTTTCTCAAGTATTTGAGGGTTCTTTACAGCACCTTGAAGCCATGTAGTCACCCTATTGTATTAGTTCTGATGTCTCTCCTTTCTCATTATTGTCCAACTGAGATTATGTGTATTATTCTCTTGCTTTTATATGGCTCATAAAGTACTCATGCTCTTAAACGCAGTTTGTGAAAAGTTACAGACTACTGTATTGTATCTATAGTATCACATTTAAGAGCTCAGATTAATAGTATGACATAGCTCTTCTAAGAAGATTGTTTCTAACCAGTATCTTATACATAATTTTGGAGAAGGGTGCCTTGACATGGTGGTGCTAATATACAGACATCCCTCAGTTATCGTTGTATCCCCAAGAAGGAGGATAGTAAATTGCAGGAGGACAGTTTCAGCCTCCAGTCTACTGGGTTCATGTTCAAATGATTCTGGGGCCACATCATATATATATATATATATATATATATATATATATATATCATCATCATCTGTATATCCAACCCAGTGTTGCCCCATGAGGAGCGTAGGAGCCCAAGGCTGGGCGAATTAGTCCTGACATTTTAGATGAGAGCAACCAGCCTCACTCATCCCAGAGTGACGTTACGTGAGCAATACCCCCCCCCCTTGGATATAAACCTACATACTGTAGACTTAATCCGGCTAGAGTGCCTTAATTACCTACTAAACCACCAGGCACCATAGTTTGGTTATATGGTTACCACCCAGCATAGTAAATGGTTTCCTGGTGTACAGGAAACCATTTGGCTTGTCACTCAGTGTAGTTGCCCATAGACAGAAGGAAGAGGAAAGAATGAAGGAAAGAAAGACAGCAGAGGAAGGAAAGTTAGAAGGAAGGAAGAGAGGAAAGGGCAATCACCCGAGAGCAGCAGTACATCGAGTGAGTGGATGGTGAGCACTCCCACCTACCACTATCGTGGGGGCACTCACCATCCACTTGATGAAGTGCTGCTCTCGGGTGTCTGCCCTTTCCTCTCCTCCATCCTTCTTTCCTTCCATCTTCCTCTCTTTCTTTTCTTCACTGTTCTTCATCCTTCTGCCTACGTGTGACTTTACACTCCTTCTTCAGTCTTTCCTGCCTTCATTCTTTCCTTTTCTTTCCACCTGTGGGTGACTCTACACTGAGTGACAAGCCAAATGGTTTCCTGTACACGAGGAGACCATTTACTACGCTGGGTGGTAACCATATAACCAAACTATGGCACCTGGTGGTTTAGTGGGTAAAGAAGTCGCTCCAGCTGGATTGAGTCTGTGTAGGTTTATATCCATTATTTTTATTTATTTTTTTTTTTTAATGCAAGGATGAAGGAACTAAAGGCCAGGTGCTTGCAAACTATTCCTTAAAAAACAATACAAAGGGAGCCAAATTCAAGATCTGATCATTTTGAGATGCCTGGACACACTGTGTTTGAAAGACTGGAGATCATAGGAAGCAGGAAATACAGACAGAGGGAGACAGTTCCAGAGTTTGGGTTTATTGCTCATATAATGCGATGTAGGGATGAGTGAGGCTGGTCACTCTCTTCTCAAATGTCAGGACCAACTTGCCTAGCCCTGGGCTCCTATGCTTCTCATGAGGCAACATAGGATTAGATGATATATATATGTGTGTGTGTGTGTACTTTTAAGTTATCCTTTGGAATTAGTATGAGTATTTTGCCGTTGAAGTTGATGGATCAGTATGCTATTGTTTTCCTTTATACTGTAATGAACCCTTGAGCATGAGATATCTTAATTATATTCTGGCAACCACAACACTTTTATTTAGCATAGCGGATGCTTGTACTCAGGGTGTTTAAAAATTTTGCTTTATGCCATCTCAGTTGGACAGATGTTTTGACCCAGCCGTGTTTACTTAAATGGCCTGGGTGTAAACTCTCCTATGCACTTGTGTTTGTTGCAGATTGAGACTATGAGCACGATGGGTTTCAGTTCTTGCCCTACCACTCCTGGTGCACAGTCCACAATATCTACTCAGATGGATTATAAAGTGTAGAATCTGCAGATCATCGGTTCTCCTTGAATAGGTATAGGTGCCAAAGGTTATAGCAGAATAATATAATGTTAAAGTTATGGATTTTGGTTTGTGAAACCTGGTAAGTCAGACAGTGTATTTGTATTCCCACTTGAATAACCGTAAATAGTTCAAGGTAGTCTTCTTTATAATGCAATTTCCAGTTTAGCCTTAAGGGGCATTGATGCTATATTATAAGTAGTAGTATAGTACCTATATTTTTAACATTTTTAAAATGAACACTTAGATGCTTTGTATAAGGAAATACCAGTAGACCAAATGAAATTATCACAGTAAGTAATTTGTTTGGTTACAGCATAGTTTTCTACATATTTCATTGAGAATAGGTATCTAGTTTTATGTTACAACTAATAATTAAAGGTCAGGAATGGTTAACTTTCATGACAGGGTAAGGTAATCTGTCTTCATACAGCTTCACGGACATAATAGCATAATGAATAAACCGGTTAGTAGTACACAAATTTTAAAGGACTGTATCTTGGGATAATGAAATTGATGAAGTAACATTGTTGATTAGTAACATAATATGTGGTTAAAAAAAAAGAAGAAAAGCTATTTAAACTCAGAATAGTGTCTAATATTTTTCTTGTTAATTTACATATGTAAACTACATTAAAATACTTTTCAGTTATAAGTTCAGATTTTATACCAAGATATATACGAGGCAGCAGTTTCACTATTGTATAATCTAGTGAGTATGTGTTTGCTGTTGGATTAATGTGCTGCTGAATGAATTCCATTTTATATGCTGTATATGTAGTATTTTTTTATCTAAGATGTGCTGTATCATCATTATTCTCGGTTTCCTCATTTGCATTGGGTTGTTGTTGATGTTGCTTAACCCTGGTTTGTCTAGTCAAGCAGACCTGTTGACCACAAGGGAGCAACTGCTGTGAGGCCATCCCACATGTATGCTGCTGTACAGCACATATACTGTGTAGAGAGTCTGTGCTTCCTTGTGGTAGAAAGCATCTTGCCAGGGTTGGACCCAGGTCCTTCCCTTGGAGTGGCAAGGAAAAATGAGGACATTTGTCTCCCAGGTGGACACCAGACCTGCTCCACCTTGGATGCATCACCTTATGTAAGTGCTTTGTCAGCAGCTTTACATAAGGTGCGAAGCTCCAGTGCATAGATCTCTAAACTCTTGGATCTTTTGTCCATGCCATACAGACAGTTGTATCCAGTTTTGAAGAGACTGCAATTCTCATATGCTCACATGATGTAGTACTGCCCACATCATCCTTCACTTTTACTGTTCTTTTTCTAATTGTGCCCCATTTTCCTGTTTCTCCTGTCCTTCCTGTCATTTATTATTATTATTAATTTACTATGCTGGGTGGTAACCACATAACCAAATTTTGGCGCCTGGTGGTTTAGTGGGTAATTACTGCGCTCCAAGCGGATTGCGCCGGTGAAGGTTTATATCCAAGGGGTGGTTAGGGTTTATTGCTCATGTGATGCCACTCAGGGATGAGTGAGGCTGGTCACTCTTAAATGTCAGGTCCAACTTGCCTAGCCCCGGGCCCCAACGCTTCTCATGGGGCAACATAAGATTGGATGATGGATGGATGGATTTCCGCTTTAGGAGGTTCCAGACTGGATGACAAGCGCAGTGGTTTCCTGTAACCCTGGAAGATGTTTACATCACTTGGTGGTACTCATATAACCAAATAGCAGGGTGATGTTGAGCCAACTTTGGTGACCCGTTGACTGGTAGTTGAGACAAATGTAGCATCCATCCAGGAATCAACCTCTACACTTCACTTGCACCTTGAGGCACCATCTACTGCAAGGAACATTGGTTCATTGCATGGGATGGCCCTGCAGGGGCAGCTGCTTGCCTGTGATTGATGGGTCTGTATGGCCAGACAGAGTAGGGGTTGCTCTGCCACTACTGCATTTTCTTTTCCAGCAAAATCCAGTTAATCACATGACTACAGTTTATACAGTATATATATATATATATATACTGTATATATATATATATATATATATATATATATATATATATATATATATATACTGTATATATATATATATATAAAAGTTTTAGCTGAGACAGTTAGTTATTATTCGTTCGGAATGTGTTTCACAAATTTGTCCATACACTTGGTATTGTAGCTAAGAGGAAACTGGCAAATCAACTTTGTAGGTAGTAGTCTTTAATAGGCAGATTTTTTGTAAATAAAATAGATATACAGTACAGTACTGGCAAGAAAGTAAGGGGGGGGGGGAGCAGGTTCCATTTCTGTGATATGTTTTGTTCATTTGCTTGTTTATATTTCCAGATGGAAACAATGAGCTCCTTCACGGCCTCCCGCCCTACTACTCCTGGTGCCCGCTCAGACTTTTCTACCAGAATGATCCCTTGAGCTGCATTTGGTCCCGTCATTTGGATTCATAGATCTTATAATTACCATTTATTTCACAGTATTATTAATTACTGGGTTTTGATGACTTCTCTGTTGTGAAAGGTTGCAGTTTTCAGTTTATCCCTTTGAATCTGGTGACTTCTTTTTAGCCTAGTGTATGTTCTTTCTTCCTCCAGATGATTGTATGTAGCTTTGGAGAGCATTTGCAGTAGTGAATGGATTAATGAAGGCTATAGCTAATCCATCCATTTCAGATCTCCCCTGAGTTGATTATAATCATCTGAAGATGGCAAGAATAAACTAAAGAGTACATCGCTGGAGTGAAGGTTAATAGGGAAACTCTAATGTACATTGTATGATTTTTTTTTTTTTTTTTCTGTTGAACTGTTTATGATACTTTTAAAACCTGAGTTCTCAGTAAGATATTGTAGACAAGGGAAAATAGTGAAAAATAGGGAAAGTAGATTTAACATTACCAGGTGAACTTCCGTCCATTTTACGGTATCTCATGTAGAGGTTGTGCTGTTGCATCTTGGATTATTCCTTGGATTGCTAGACTCTCTCTCAGTCACACAGAACTATATGATGTTAACAAAGATAAAATAACTAAGTTAAACTGTTGCAGTTAATAGTTTATTCAAGGTAGTTTTTAACTCTTTTAGTGTTTGAATCTTGGCTGAATAAATTAATCTCTTAGAAGAAAATGGCTCTAGGAATATGTACATTCTCTTTCTAAGTTAGTTGATGGTGGCCAACTTTATGCCAAACATTCCTTCGTCTGTGATGTGTGTTCCGTCCACTAATGCATGTGATAACTGTTAATCAGTTTGATCATGATTTCGGTGATCAGAAGCTTATGAACAGTGTAGTGAATTTTTGGGAAGTTATAATTTTTTCTTATAACCAAGTGTGGTAGGTGGTATTAGTGGTTGGTGGTGGCAACCATCATCCACTCACTTGATGTAATGCTGCCAACTTATTCCTTCACCTTTGTCATTCTTTTTGTGTATCTACCCTCCTCTCCTCCTATTTCTCCTATCTTTCCTCTCCCATTTTCCTTTTTTTTTTTTTTTTTCCAGGTGGCTTTACATTGAGTGACAAGTCTAATGGGTTCCTGTATGCCAGGAAACCATGTACAATGCCAGGTGGTAACCGGGTAACCAACCCATATGTGTTCCCTACATGTCAGCAAGTGAGTTAGCAAAGGGTTAGTGCCCCTTCCCCCCAAACAACTAACTCTTGAACCAAACAGCCACCCCTTACGGAAGTGTGGCATCTGGCTGTAAATAGATATATACTGTACAGTAGATAGATTTCTGGTATGTTTCTTATGCCTAATTTACAGTAGATCCTCTGTATTCACAAGAACACTGTGAGTGAATAGTTACAGATTGAAGAGTTGACCCTTACCGGTAAACTTGCTAGTGGATCTGGTCAACAAGATTTACCTGGTAACCCCCCCCCCTCTCCCCTCTTGACCCATTTCTGCCCCACTAACAACAGTATTATCACTTTGGCTTAGGACTTCTCGTGATGAAACTTAATTATCTTGTGGCAGCCAAAATAAAACTCCTGTGCCTAGAGATGTACCGATGTATAAGTATTGGCCCATTTTTAGATTATCGGTATCGGCTGATTTTCTGCTGATACTACCAATACTTAAAAGGAATTTAGTGCGTAGCATATCACTCGCTGGAAGTTATTTTGTTAAACAGAATGTGGATGTTTTATAGGGATGAAAAATAAATTATTGGTAATATCCAATTATTT
Source organism: Coenobita brevimanus (assembly GCF_032717465.1). Lineage (NCBI taxonomy): Eukaryota > Metazoa > Arthropoda > Malacostraca > Decapoda > Coenobitidae > Coenobita > Coenobita brevimanus. Next base: position 5,149,072 of record NC_136978.1, read on the forward strand.
AGTATCATATTATTTTGAGTACATGGTGTGTAGTAATACAGTGTACAGTACATTCTTTGGTAATGAGTCAGATCTGCCACCATGGACTTGTGCGAGACAGGTTGGTAGCCTCGCATCAGCGGCCGAGGGCCCTACCACAGCCCTCAGACGGCAGGCACCACCCTCCCTACCTGGTATCGGTATCAGTCCAATTTTGTGGTGTCGTTTATCAGTATCGGTCAAAATTTTGGTATTGGTACATCTCTACCTGTGCCCGCCATTAGCAACAGCAGAGAAAAATCATGAAGGATAATTTATTAAGATTTTTATTGCAAGCTCTTAGTTGACCAAATCAGCTTTAGTCAGGCTGATTAAAATATCCAGGTTCACCAACTGCAGTGAGAGTATTAAGTACCATACCAATATTATTGTACACTAACTACAGGAACTCTTGATAGTGGTATATCAGCAAAATGACCCGTTGAGTAAATGGTAAGGGGATTAGAATATGACATCATCTTTGCTGTCAATGATAACCCAAGTTTAAATTAAGGATATACATAACAACTGCAGTATGTATATGCAATGATGATTGAAGAAACTGTTAGTAATTGCAGTAAAGTTTATTTCAAAATGTACAAATCACATTTTTTCATGAGCTGCCTGTATCTCAGTCTGTCCATATATGGTCCACTGCAGGACCAGACCTCCTCAGAGGAAGAGTGATAGTCAGAATTAACCACTCCCTGTTCAGACTGCTACCTGTTGTTGCATCACTATCTTCCAGTGCATTTCTTCTTCAGCCAAACTTTCATTCCTTGCAGGTGTATGAGCATTTGCAGAAGTAGATTGACCCTTTCAGTATGATACTGTACATTTTATACCTTGTTTTTGTTCTTGCTGCTATTGAATTAATTAAATGAGCTAAGGAGAGCACCTAAGCTGGAGATTGATAAGCAAAGGCTATAACCTCTCCAGTTCAAAAAGTCTAAGCTGAAAAAAATGAGATAGGAACAAAATAAAAAATATACATAATAAAACTGAAGGGTAGGTATTTTTTACTTTTTTTCGGTGAGTGGGGGTAATGTAGCACAGGAAACTTCCCCTTGCTGGCAATGGCAGTGCATTATGTGAATTATATTAAGCTCACATACAGTGTATTTTTCCTGGTAGTGCTGAAAGCAAGGGTGATTAAATATGATAGTGTGGAAAAAAAAAAAATCTCTGTTCAAACCTGTACATGCAGAGGTCTATGTTTTAATCCATTCATCATCCAGTTCTTTATTGCTCTGTTTTATTCAGTACTTAATGCTTTATTCTTTATTTTTGTACATTTGTGTCTTCCTTTCAGCATTCCTTAATGTACTTCATTTTATTTATTTATTTTTTCCTGACAGCAAAAGTAATAGCACAGGACATTAATGAATGTGTATAGTTTTGTGTGTATATTTAGAGTTCAAGGTTTTTGTAGTTGATTTCAGAGTACTATTGCATTGTCTTTGAAATAACAGATTTCAATTATCATGATTTTTTTTTTTTTTTAATTTTTTTTTGTAAGTGTCATTGCTTTAATATTACACTTGGAAATACATGATAATTTTGCAGTTAATATCATAGAAATGTGATATAGAGAATATTTATGTGCAATTTGCTGTGTCACCACAAAAGTAAATTCAGTTTAGAGTACAAGATATTTAACATTATGGTTTGATACATTTAGTGTATAGACTTCAGGTAAGTTCTGTATGTTTTTACAACACAGAATATCACAAGTCTGGTAAACTTATATGTCCATATGCCAGTATTTTACAACAGTAGCTATAATTTCAGTGCATGTAAAGTACAAGGTTTTTGGAGTACTGTACATTTGTTGGAGTCTTATTTTCATGCCAGCATGAATTTCCTTCATGAAAGTATTCAAAACAGTCTTAAATGGGTTAGATGGTGATGCATATTTTAGCGAGCTTTCATGCTGTTTCTGTTAATTAATAGTTGTGTATAGTACCAGCATAGTAATGGTGTTTAGACTGGAACAGTGCTGTATTCGTATACAGTGTGAACAGTACCTACTTGTTGTTTTGATCCAAGGCTCGGCCAGCCATAAACATGGTGGAGGCAAGCTGAAGCTTCTCCTCTCCTGCAGTCATCCGTTCGCTGTATGGGAGATAAGGCAGGAATTGAGGAAGGTTTGTATACCCGGGCAGCTATGTTGCTCAGTTTATCTGAGGCGCCTCTTGAAAGTGTCCCTCTCCAGCAGCCTTAAGAATGCATACCATATTGTAGGGTAATACTGTATATTGATGCACAAATGCTATATACAGAGTACATTCTGAGACCATCTTCCATTGAAATTTATGACAGACTGGGAAACATATGCCCATTTCAGTCTTGGATTAGTATACATACCGTATGTAGTGTTAGATTATATATTTTCTTGCATTTTGATAAGGATATAAAATTTGATGTTTAATGTTAATTGTTTTGTATAATATGAGTAAATCGAAACATACTTTTGCATTGTGTTAACCCTGCACCCCCCCCTTTTTTTTTTATATATAGTTCAGTTGATAAGTGTACAGTTTGACAAGTAACCAAGGAGACTCATTCATGTATCATAAGTACAGTAGGCATATTGAATTTTATGCTGCCATGGCTTAGTATTCAAGTTGTGGCTGCCTATGGGTGATTTACACTCCCTCTTCTGTCTTTCTTTCCTTCATTCTTTCCACTTCCTTTAGCCTGTGGGTGGCTCTGCACTGAGTGACAAACCAAATGGTTTCCTGTGCACCAGGAAACCATTTACTATGCTGGGTGGTAACCATATAACCAAATTTTGGCACCTGGTGGTTTAGTGGGTAATTATTGCGCTCCAGTCAGATTGAGCCGGTGAAGGTTTATATCCAAGGGGTGGTTGGGGTTGATTGCTCATGTAATGCCACTCAGGGATGAGTGAGACTGGTCACTCTCATCTTAAATGTCGGGACCCTAGCCCCGGGCTCCTACACTCCTCGTGGGGCAATGTAGGATTGGATGATGGATGGATGGAGATTAGCCTAGTTCCCTCAGGCAAAAACATACTGACTAGGGCTGTCTGTGCCTTATTGTTGCCTGATTAGGAAATAATTTCATAATTTCGTTTGCATATGTATGTGTGACAGCTTGCTAGCATGTATGCATCAGTCTTGACCACCTCATGATGGCTGTCCATGCTGCTTGATCTCTACCAGTCCCTGTTCAGTTCCATATCCTGGAGGTCACACTATGGTTTCCCGCCCCCCTTTTTTTCTTTTTTCTTAGCAAGTCTTCCCTCAGTGTTCATACCTCTCACTTTCCACACCCAGTTGCCATTCTCTGTCTCCATATGCCCAGGCCATCTCAATGTACCCTGTCTCATCACATCACTAATACATTCAAGTTCCATCCTTCCTCTCAGCTCTTCATTTGCAATCCAACTCTCCCCCCCTTCGAGGCTTGCTAAAGAATGCACAGCACATCCATTTGATCCAGTTAGTGTTCTTGCTCCACTGACTACCAGACATTCATATGGTTGTATGGGCACCAGATTAGTAAATGGCTTCCTAGGTTACAGGAAACCAGTTTGTATGTGACTTGGTCTAGTCACCTGAAGGTAGCAGTACATTTAGTGGATGGTGGGCACCTCATTTACTTTATTCAATGGCATACAACCTTAAAATGCATAGCCACTACTTGGTGACACATCGGCACGGCCGGCAGTCAATATTGCAGCTGTCATCAGTATGTCAAAAAACCGAAAAGCCTTCAAAAATGTAAATGACAAATGATGCAGAGCTTTGTAATGGATATTGAGGTACAGTACTGTACCAAATAAATCACTAAGGACATGGTGTTATGTAATCTCCAAATTCACCTGAGGCTTCTGACCAAGGACGTATTATGATTCACATGGAGGTAGGGTAGATTCGTGGGACCGCATTCATAAACTATAGGCTATGGATATCTTCACTTAAAGCTACCAAACGTCTCGCAGGCTAAACTGGTTAGTTTCGGTTAGAACATAGCCATCAGTTCTCTGTCGTAACAATTTGTTTTTACAAGATGAGCTAGAGATTTCTCTCCTGCAAAAACAAATCAGTTGCGCGATAATTTTCAGCGTAACCAAGCTCTACTTTGCAGGAAGAGTGTTCCATAATCTTCCCATATTCACTTTTGTTAAGGAGGCTTCCTAGCACGTCTCTTACTTCCACCAACGGAGTTGGTAGGTTACGGTATGTATTAATTCGTCTGTGTTTGTACAAGAACTCAAAAAGTTATCTGATTTCATTGAAATTTGGTGCATAGGTGGGCAGCGAGTCAAGGAAGTGTTAATTAGCAATCGAGGTAGATCTGGATTCGGTTCCAGGAATCCTGGCTCCACCTGGGAAGGGGTGGGGGGGAATCACATTTGGCAGTCAGTCTGACGACTCGGAAAATAGTGCCAGACCCTCGTCTCGCTCTCCGCACGGGCTTGTCAGTTCCTCATCCTCTAGCTCGTATAGCTGTTACACATTTACCCTCTCCCGGGCTACCGCCCCGCCTCCCGCTTTCAAAATCGCTCGGATATACCCTGTTCAATCTATTCACCCATTCTCTGCAAATGCCCATACCATCTAAGAGCAAATTGTGCACCTTTACCCCACATCTTTCACAAGACCACCTTCCGCACTCCACACATTCCTGAACAAGACTATCCCGTTAAGATGTTAGGAAGCCTTAACAACCGATAATATGGACCTTTTTTTTCCTTCAGAAATATGACCTTTATCACAACTTGATGAATCCGGGGGACCCGAGTATTAAGTGAAAAATATGACAAAGCAAAAATTTATGATCTCGACCTCGATTTCGAGTCCATTATGAATACGGCCTCATACTAGAGTATAATGGTTTCCTCGCCCGATTGGCATATTTTTCCCCACAGACGTTACACTACCATTTAGACCATTTAATGCAGTTTTGGTAATTGAGTTGCTGGAAAAATGTTACAGGGACGGCATGCAATGACACTGACACGTCCATTTAATTCCCATTTTCTCATTGGGAGAATGAATAAAGGGGCCTTCAGCCTGCAGTCCTGCAGCAGAGTGGGAGTTAGTATTAACCCTGCCAACATGAAAAGTAATCGGAATAGTAGAGGCAGGAATAGAAAAAAAAAAAAAAGTTAGTATTAAGGGGTTTAGTCTTTAATCCCCGTAAACTTGTCCCTACCCTGGGAGGGCCGAAACCTTTGACGTTAGTTATCGGTGTCGTATGCAGGGAGTGATTTATGCCGGGTTACACCACTAGGCAGTATTCAGTCCCTATATTAAATTTGAGGCGAGAGGGAGAGAAAGAGAACTGCGTTAAGTTGCTCCTTACATATGCGGAGTATTTTTCTCTAATATGGCGGCATATCAAAGTAACACTTTACATAAAACGTCAAATGCTTCATGGATGCGATTTGTTTGTGGCCACCCTTTTCAGGATTAAGGCGTCTGGCAAAAGATAGGCAAATGCCTCATCTGAATGTCATTCAAAGAAATTTTCGAGGGTTTAGGGAAACGTTTGTGTGGACCTCAAGTCCGGTTCGTGTTGTAGCTTTAGTTATGTTATAATATCAATACTTTTTGACGGAGGTATACTTTTTGCCGCAAAATTCTTACGGGTTGACCAGATAATTTAACGGATACTATAACTTAGAGAAATAAAACAAAGTTTTCAACAATTAATAATATCAATCCTATTACAGAACTCGTACCTACGACGCCATTATGTCGTCTCTAGTCCATAACAAAGGGGGTTTTCAAAGAAGTGGCGGAGGAAATCACAGATATTCACAATGGTAAGTGCGTGTTAGATGTTTTGCTTAAATGTAGGGGATTATGAAGATTTGAGGGATGTGTGGAGATATGAAGGGGAAAATGAGGGAAAGGAGAAGAGAGAGGGATTGGGATGAAGGTAGGGGGGACGGAGTGGGTTAAATTTTCTCGTAGTTGAACGATTTTTGTATTGAATTTTCCGTCCGGTAATTTCTCAGGATACTAGCAGGCAGTTTTATTCAGTTTCGGTATTGTTTGTTATATGTTCATTACCTCTGACCTGAAAAAAAGTGATGGCCATGCACATTGTAAATTAGATTTGATTCCCAAAAGGTTTCATATAGCTGTCAAGGAAAGTAGGCAGGTCATATACTCGTAAATGTACTGGTAGTCATTACCTCTTAAGTTATTAGGGGTTGGCTGTATACAGTACTGTATTGTAAAATTAGGAACCTGATCAACTGTCAGTAATTACAACTTCAGGTAATTCTTTACCAAACGGGCTCAACGATTCTAACTATATTTTATCATACTCACGATCTGATGGTAGTTAACCCTTTTGATACTTAGGGTAGCGGTGCAAAAGTCACCCGCTTATTACTGGACGACACAAGCTGCATCGAACCTAATCACACCTGCTTGTTACTGGCCGATGCAAGCTGCGTCCAACAAAATCGCCCCTTGATGGAAAGAAAAAAACATTTTAAATTAGCGCATAATTTATATTCACCGAACGTTTTTATCAACACCATGAGCAAGTACAACTATTCGAGATTACATGAATAAAAAATCAGGCAGATAGAGGCATAAATAAAGGCAGGGAAAGAAATAATGTAGCAACAACTTTGGCTGTGTGAATCACCGCTTCCGCACTGCAGCGTGATCATAAGATAATTACCTTTTGCGGTACGTAAAACTGACCCGAATTGTCCTACAGTAAATGTTTATGTATCAGAATATAGCCACTGAAATTTCCTAAAACTCTTTCTCAGTAACAGTTACAATAAAATACATATTTCTTTGAGGAAACAAGAAGGAAAGAAAAAAACATCATAAATTAGCGCATAATTTGTATTATCACTGAATGTTTTTATCAACACCATAAGCAAGTATAACTATTTGAGATTATGTGAATAAAAAATCAGGCAGATGGAGGCATAAATAAAGGCAGGGGAAAAAATAACAGCGAAACCGTTCCTACACTGCAGCGCGATCGTAAATTAATTTCCTTTTGCGGTACATAAAACTGACCTAAATTGTCCTACAGTAAATGTTTATATACCAAAATGTAGCTAATGAAATTTCCTAAACCTCTTTCTTAGTAACAATTACGTAAAACATATATTTCTATGAGAAAACATGAAGGAAAGAGAAAACATCGTAAGTTAGCACATAATTTATATTCGCCAAACATTTCCATCAACACCATAAGCAAGTACAGTATAACTATTTGTGATTACGAGGAAAAAAAATCACGGAGATAGAAGTAAAACTAAGGGTGTGAGGTTAAAATGTTCAAGAAGTACCGTGAGCGCGGGAACAGTGGGGGATTCTCCCAGCACTCGGCTAAGGCCGAGCCAGCCGTGAGTACTTGGCTGCGGTTGGACGCAGTCTGCGCTGTTCAGAAACGAAAGGGTTAATTTTGGTACATTTGTAACAGTTAACTGTTCAATAGTGATTGGAAAAAAAAATATATGTATATACCTGTTTTGGGGTATTGAAGGAAGAAGCTAGGTCGTCCACAACAGTGTGTACCGACAGTCTCTCCATCTGGCCATGTTGTTTGCCAACCATCGCTCCAACTGGATGCATCAGTGTATCCCATGCCAAAGCTATGGGAAATTTAATGATTTAACCAAACCTAACCTCACTTGCATTTCACAGCCAGCTCTCAGATGAAAAAGTGCGTGTTAGGATCGTTAAATATGGCCAGCTATTGGTTGACGTTGGCAAAATATTTACACGTTCTAAATCCTCATGTATAGCTTTCAGAGGTAAGGTTATAAATAGGCTTAGTAGCTGTATAAGAAACCTGTAAAAGATTAATTTCCTTAGACAATGTGGAAAGGTCGCTCCCATTTGGTAGACTTAAAATATTTCTTCACCCTGATGGCTTTTTTTTTTTTTTTTTTTTTTTTCCAAACAGCTTTATTTATTTTTTTTTTTCCTTACTGGTGTTAGATGTAACCATAACCTCATTACAACTAACTAGAACTGCCCTGAGTCTGAGTGGAAATTCCTTGGTGGCAGAAGAAAAAAAAAAATAGATACAGGAAGTAAATGTTGTAATGTGCTTCAGAAGTTTAGATCTTTGTTTTTGCTCTTTGATGGTAATGGCTTTGGGTGTAATGCTGCCAGGATTAATTACTACCCTTCAATGCGGTGACATTTTAAAAAATATGATCACGATAATTTTATATCAGCAAGGAACAGCATGACTATCAAAAATTCTTCGACTATCTTACTTCTACGATGGAACACATTCTGTCCATTTCTCCTTTCTCTGAAATCTCCATTCTTGGAGATTTCAATGTTCACCACCACCTTTGGCTCTCCTCTCCTTTCACGGATCCACCTGGTGAACAAGCCTACATCTTTTCTATCCTTAATGACCTAGAGCAGCTTGTACAGCACCCTACCCGTATCCCTGACCGCCTTGGAGAGAGCTCCAACATACTTGACCTCTTCCTCACAACTAATCCTTCTGCTTACTCTGTTAATCTTTTCTCTCCGTTGGGCTCCTCCGATCACAACCTTATTACCTTAACCTGTCCTATCGCTCCAGTACGGCCTGCGGACCCTCCAGGGAAACGTCGTCTCTGGCATTTTGGAGCTGCGGACTGGGGAGGCCCTCAGGCAGTACTTCTTTGATTTTCCCTGGAATGATTATTGCTTCCATGGCCGTGGAGCCATCTGAGTGTGCCTTGCGCATTACGGAGGTTATTCTCTCGGGCATGGAAGCATACATTCCTTTCTCATATCCTTTGACTAACGCAAGAAAGCCTTGGTTTAATCACGCTTGTTCTAATGCTGTCCGCAACAAGGAGAAGGCCTACAAAAGGTACCGGAGCCAACCCACCCCTGAATCACATAATCTTTACGTTTCTGCCCGGAATCGTGCTAAGTCTGTTCTTCGCTCTACTAAAAATAATTTCATCCATACTAAATGCTCTCAACTCTCCAACTCGAATTCTTCTCGCTCCTTCTGGCACCTTGCCAAAAATCTTTCTAACAACTTTACCTCATCATCCTTCCCTCCTCTTTTCTACTCTGATGGTTCTGTAGCTATTTCTTCTACTGATAAAGCAGATCTCTTCGCACAGACTTTCTCCTCCAATTCCACCTTAGACGATTCCGTTGCTGTTCCTCCATCACTTCCCCCCTCTGACTTCCTCATGGCTGACATTAAAATTTCTTCAGTTGATGTATTTTCTGCCATTACTGGCCTCAGTACTAACAAGGCATATGGGCCTGATGGAGTCCCTCCTGTTGTTCTCAAAAACTGTGCTTCTGTGCTTACACCCTGCCTAGGCAAACTATTTCGCCTTTGTCTGTCAACTTGTACCTTTCCTTCTTGCTGGAAGTTTGCTCTCATTCAGCCAGTCCCAAAGAAGGGTGACCACTCCCAACCCTCCAACTATCGTCCAATTGCTTTAACGTCCTGTATTTCAAAAGTTTTCGAGTCAATTCTTAATAAAAAAATTTTAAGGCATCTTTCCTATCACAACCTTCTTTCCGATCGTCAGTATGGGTTCCGTCAGGGACGCTCCACTGGCCGATCTTCTCACCTACCTTTCAGACTCCTGGTCATCCTCCTTTCGGGACTTTGGCGAAAGCTTTGCCATTGCACTTGACATCTCAAAGGCTTTCGATCGAGTCTGGCATAAATCTTTAATTTCCAAACTGCCCTCCTACGGTTTCTATCCTTCTATCTGTGCCTTCATCGCTAGCTTCCTTTCTGGTCGTTCTATAGCCGCTGTCGTAGACGGCCTTCGTTCTTCTCCTAGATCTATCAACAGTGGTGTTCCTCAGGGCTCTGTCCTATCACCAACTCTCTTCCTTTTATTCATCAATGATCTTCTAAGCTGTACATCTAACCCTATCCACTCATACGCTGATGACTCCACCCTTCATCTTTCCATTCGGTTCCCGCAACGCCCATCTCAACAGTTACTTCAAGAAACAAGGGATGAGGCTGTGGCACACCTAATGTCTGACTTGGCTCATATCTCTGACTGGGGTAAAAATAATATGGTTGTCTTTAATGCATCTAAGACTCAGTTCTTACACCTATCAACCCGACAAAATCTTCCACAGGTATACCCACTAATGTTTAATAATATTCAGATTAATCCTGCATCATCCTTGAACATGCTTGGGGTTTCATTTACTCGGGACTTATCTTGGAAAGATCATATTACATCTCTTGTAAAATCTGCTTCCAAGAGATTGGGTGTGCTAAGCCGACTCCGCTCTTTCTTTACCCCTGCACAATTGTTGACTCTATACAGGGTTTGATCCGCCCCTGTGTGGAGTACAACTCTCATGTGTGGGGAGGCTCCCCACATACAGCTCTTCTCAATAGGGTGGAGTCAAAGGCTTTTCGTCTCATTAACTCTCCTCCTCTTACTGACTCCCTTCAACCTCTGTCTCTTCGCCGCACTGTTGCATCTTTATCTCTTTTCTATCGCTACTTTAATGGTCACTGCTCCTCTGAACTGTCTGCTTGCATTCCTCCACCTCTACGACGGGCGCGTAGCACCCGTCTGGCAGCAAACTCTCATCCCTTTTCTGTCCAACTCTCTAATGCAAGAGTTAACCGTTACTCCCAGTCTTTCATTTATGCAACAGGTCAGCTCTGGAACTGTCTCCCTCTGTCTGTATTTCCTCCTGCCTATGATCTCCAGTCTTTCAAACGTAGTGTGTCCAGGCATCTCAAAATGATCGGATCTTGAATTTGGCTCTCTATTGTATTTTGTTTTTCTCTTGGAGGGAACTGTTACTGCGGGCTCATGGCCTTTGGTTCCTTCTTCCTCGCATAAAAAAAAAAAAAAAAAAAAAAAAAATGATGGAATGAAGAGGTGAGACAGGCTGTGGCACAAAAGAAAAGAGCATATAATAGGGCGTGGAAGTTGAGAGACAGAAGAGAGAGTTATATGTAAAAAGGAAGAGAGAGGTGAAAAGATTAGAAAGAGAGAGTAAGAAGAGAGTGGATGAGGAATTTGGAAGGAAATTGAGTGTCAAGTGGAGGGAATATAAGAAAATGTTCTGGAGAGAGGTAAAGGGAGTCAGACAGGGTGGCAATGAAGTTAGTAGGGGAGTAAAAGATAAAAATGGTAGATTACTAGTTGAGAAGGGAGAAAAAATGAGCAGATGAAGAGAACACTTTAATGAATTGTTGAACATAGAGACTGAAAGTAACGCGAGTATAAGTGGCTGGGAGAAGGAGGGAGGTGAGAAGACAGGAAGAAATCAGCAGGATGGAAGTTGTGGAAGCAATGAAGAAAGTCAAAATGGGGAAAGCCCCAGGAATTGATGGAGTGTGTGGTGAAATGCTGAAGCATGGGGGAGAGATAGTAGTAGAATGGATGTGAAAAATGTGTAGATTGGCCTGGGAGGTAGGCAGAGTCCCAGAGGATTGGAAATCAGAAATAATTATTCCCCTGTACAAAGAGAAAGGGGAAAAAGAAATGTGTGGTAATCATAGGGGCATTTGACTCTAGTATACGGTAGGATACTTATTGACAGAGTTTGGGAAATAACGGAGGAATTAGTTGGAGAAGAACAGGGAGGCTTTAGGAAGGGAAGAGGTTGTGTAGATCAGATATTCATTCTTAGATCTTCAGTGGAAAAGTTTCTAGAGAAGGGAAAGAAGTTGTGTGCGGCCTACATGGATTTGGAGAAAGCATATGACAGGGTGGGTAGACAAGGATTGTGGAAAGTATTAAGAATATATGGAGTAGATGGGAAGTTGTTGAATGCTGTGAAGAGTATGTATGAGGGTGCTAAGGCTGCAGTGCATGTGGATAGTGAACTGAGTGAGTTTTTCTATTTGAAGGTTGGGTTGAAACAGGGATGTGTCATGTCTCCATGGTTGTTCAGTCTGTATATGGATGGGGTTATAAAAGAGATATATACAAGGTAGGGCAGTGGATGTTGGAGTGGCCCTAATGAGAGAGGGCAGTGTTTAGAAACTCTCTGCACTGCTGTTTGCAGATGATACTGTGTTGTTAAGTGAAGACGAAGGGGAGCTGCAAGGCTTGGTGGACGAGTTTGGGAGAGCGTGTAAGAAACGGAATCTAAAGGTGAATGTAGGGAAGAGTAAGTTTTGGTCTTCGAGAGAAGTGAAGTCAGTGAATATACAGTGAGGCTGGATGATGAGGAAATGGAAAATGTGAGTACGTTTAAGTACTTGGGTAGTGTGATGATGAGTAAGGATGGAAGTTTGGAAGGTGAAGTGCTTGAAAGGGTACAACAAGGAAGAAAGGTTGCTGGTTCCTTGAAGGCAGTGATAAGAGGCAGGGAAGTGAGCGTGGAAGTGAAAAAGTTATTACATGATGGTATTGTGATACCAACTCTGAAGCTTGGACGTTGTTGTAGGGACACAAGTCATGAGTGAGAGCAGTGGAAATGAGTTATTTGAGAGGAGCCTGTGGAGGCACATGGAGAGACAGACTGACAAATGAGGAAGTGAAGGAGTGTTTTGGTGTGGATGTGGATGTGACAGGAAGTGTTATGAGAAACACATTTAGGTGGTTTGGCCATGTGGAGAGGATGGAGCGTGAGAGACTGACAAGGAGAGTGTAGGCTATGTGAGAGAGGGGGAGGGGGAGAGAGGGAGGGGAAGGCCAAGGATGGGATGGAGGGGAGAGGTATATGAGAGAGGGGTGTGTGAATTGGGAGCAAGGCAGTGAAATGGCGGGGGACAGGGTGACGTGGAGGCAATTTGTTTGTGGCCACCCCATATGGGATTGAGGTATCTGGTAATAGATAGATAGATAGATAGGAGACTAACTGGAGGGTAACATATATCCTTTCATTAATCCTGCATTATTGGGGTACTCAGGCTGTAAGAATAAATAAATAACCCTAGCAGCAAGTGTAAAATGAATCACCATATTCAGAAGATTAACCACTCATTGTTACTGCCTTAAACTGGGAAAAAAAAATCATCAGGTAGCAGCAAGAATACCGATAATATAAAATTTATTTTAATAGATCAGCAAATCACTCAACCATTTGGCCCATTTATTTCCCACTTCACATTTACCCTCAGCTGATTTTTTTTTTTTTTAATAAATGCAAGAAAGAAGAAACCAAAGTCCAGGAGCCACATATTGGTCCCTCCTAGAAAAAAAAAAAATAACAAGACAACAGAGCCAAATTCAAGATCCGTTCATTTAATTTCGAGATGCCAGGACACACTGCATTTGAAAGACTGGAGATCATAGGCAGTACGGAATACACACAGAGGGAGGCAGCTCCAGATTTGACCTGTTGCATACGTGAAGGACTGTGAGTAACGGTGAACTTTTACATTAGAGAGTTGGACAGAAAAGGGATGAGAGTTTGTTGCTAAACGGGTGCGACGCTCCTGCCATAGTGGTGGAGGGATACACAGAGACAGTTCAGAGGATCAATGACCATTGAAGTAGGGATAGAAAAGAGATAAAGATGCAACAGTGCAGCGAAGAGACAAGGGTTGAAGGGAGCCAGTAAGATGGGGGGAGTTGCTATGATGAAAAGCCTTTGGCTCCACCTTGTTGGGAAGAGCTGTATGTGGGGAGCATCCCCACACGTGAGACTTGTACTCTACATGGGCGACTAAAGCCCGTGTATAAAGTCAACAACCATACACATGAGGTTTGATCAAAAAGTTTGGTGAATGGTACAGCTAAACAGACATACTTTAAAGTATGTGAGGGTTGTTCGTGGTTGTTATGTTGTCCACCTTCCTAGTCGCCACCGGCCACTGGACACCACAACGGCACAGGCCATTGTGCTGCGGCAAGACGTAGAGTTAAATCATGTCTGCCGCATCTGGTGCATTTGAGGAAATGTTGCTGTTTGAGCAGCTGCAGTATCCAGACATTTGTGGTGGGAAAAACATTCTGCCCGTGCTGCATCCACCTTTTTCACCTGACTTGGCACCTTGTGACTCCTGGTTGTTCCTGAAACTGAGTTGCACGATGAAAGGGAGTCGTTATGAAATGAAACATTCGGTTATCCGGAAAATTCCATATCCGGAATGGAAGAATCCCCATGCATAACGGTTAATCGAGCTTTTACTGTGTATACATGTACAGTATATATGAGCTTTTACTGTACATGTATATACAGTATACATATACAAGAGGAGAGATCAAGAAGTTTGGTGAATGTTTGAATAACAGTATTTTATTGAACAGGTGCATACATTAGACATTCCCTTCAAAGTACTTCCCTCCTGCTCACACACACACACTTGTTCCACTGTTCCTACCGCTGCCTGAAACACTGCAGGAAGTCTTCCTTCTTTATCTCCTTTAGAAGACTTGTTGTCTTGGACTGGATGTCTCCAGTGTATTACTCCCTTTTAATTTTATTTTTGTTTCATTTCATATTTTGCTTTTATATATTAAGATAAAAGTACATGGTCCCAAACATTTCCTCCCCAGTCAAAATATTACCTCTTTCCTGTTGTACACCACTTAACCTTATACTGCCTATCCACATAAATGCTCAAACCAACCATGCCCATTTCTAGCTTACCCTCTCTCTTCTGTCCTCCTATCACCATCCCAGCTCTCTCTTCTTCTTTCAGAAGCTTTTTTCCCCTCCTTTACTCTTCTTTCCACTCAGATAAACTGTTCATAACCCATCCTAACCCTTTCAGTCTCCGTCCAAGCGTACCGTATTCTTCTCAGATCCATTCTGCCCCTTACAGACCCTTCCTAGGTCGCCCAATCGTTCCTTATTCCTTCTTGACCCACCCTGTCCCATTCAGTTTTCATCCATGTCCACCCTATCGTTTCCCACTCCATTCCTCCTCTTCCCTGCCGATTCTAGCCTATCCCAGCCCTCCAGACCCCTTTACGCCTCCATCAAAACCAACCCTATTCCTTTCCATCCCCTTCCTAGTCCAACTGCCTCTCTCCAGCCTTCCTTGCCGCTTCCTGTTACATTATAACCCGTCCAACCCCTTTCTCTTCCCATCCCAACTCCTCTGACGCTTTTCTAACTTAACCTGCATATTTTAATGTTCTTCCAAACGCACCTTATCCCTTCCTATCCTCTTCCCTTTCACACCGCCACATCCTAGCGCTTCATATCCTCTTCCCAGCACATTCTACTCCTTCCCCGCTTCTCCCTCCCACCGTCCCAGTTCACCCTGTCCCATTCCTGCCTCTCTCTACCACCTTCCCAGTTCACCCAGCCCCTCCCCTGCCTCTCTCTACCACCTTCTCAGCTCACCCAGCCCCTTCCCTGAATCTCCCTGTCTGCTTCCCAGTTCACCCTGCCCCATCCCTGCCCCTCTCTACCACCTTTCCAGTTCACCCAGCCCCTCCCCTGCCTCTCCCTACCACCTTCCCAGCACACTTTTCCTCTCCCTATCTCGTTCCCATTTCTCCCTGCCGCTTCCCAAGGGCCTGGTGCCTGCAGGGTGTGTAATAGAGACGGGAATGGACGTAAAAGGGGACTTGTGTTATCGGAGTGCGTGGTTTTCAAATAGGCGGGTTCTGTACTCAGGAAGGCCGTGTGTGTGTGTGTGTGTGTGTAATTCACCGGGTCGGTCAGGATCACTTGATGGTCGTGATAGCTTTTACCCTCCCGGAAGGGAGCTGAGAGCTCATATAGTCCGATCTAAGGGCAAGGCTGTGACCTTCACACACGCACACACCCGTCCCCTTGCTCTAGGAGGACAGTAACCACCCACTTCGTCAGTGAAATTTGTCGCAGCCTGAGCGAGGCGCGAACTCCCGTCTACCAGTTGGCAAGCGAGAACGTTACCACTGCACCAGCGAGCGGTGTGTGTGTGTGTGTGTGTGTGTGTGTTTCCTCTCTGTTACTTATATTTTCGTGTGGAGAAAGATCTAGTCACATGGGAAGTTTCTGCAATTCCCTGTCCTTGGCCAGCCTACTCAAATTTAGGAAACAAAAGTCATGATGCTTTTTCATACGCATAACTAAGATGTGTTTTTGGTGAGCGAGAGACACGGGAAGGATCTCTCTCTCTCTCTCTCTCTCTCTCTCTCTCTCTCTCTCTCTCTCCCTCCCTCCCTCCCTCCCTCCCTCCCTCCCCCCCCCCCCCCGCCATTCGAAAAGCCACACAGCTAAATTCGCCCTCCAACTCCGACATATCCACTTCCCTTGTTTAGACACTTGTACACGCTCGGGAGAAGCCTAGACCGCCAAAAATGTTCTAAAGGCTGTCATGATTAAATTTCTGGCCTAGAATACAGAATTTTTTTTATTATATCGCAGCTTAAACTACAACGGACTATTAATATTATTTTCGTTACCTTACAGAACCTAACTTCAGCCAAAGGATCAGTACGGGCCTTCGTATGGAGCCATTCGAAATCTCCACAGCCAAGTTCACCCTCTTCGAATCATTTGAATCCCTGAATCCCGCAACGGTCATCTCAGTTACCAGCTAGACTTGAGAGGGGGAGGATGTGCTTGCGGACGATGGAGGCGAGGTAAGTATGATTTTTTTTTTTTTTTTTTTTTCAAGTTAACACCAACTCAGTATTTGTGTTGTAATGTATGTGGCTGGAGTTTATCACTAATATTAATACGGTTCATTTAAAAATCGTCGTTGCTTAGTAAAGTGTGACATGATAACTTCCACCATCTTGATTGCTCAGTAGTAGTTCAACCCCTTCTTCAGTAGGACATCCTGACCACTGTCTTGGGTTACTTATTTAACACGTGTGTGTGTGTGTGTGTGTGTGTGTGTGTGTGTGTGTGTGTGTGTGTTTCGAGAGAGAGAGAGAGAGAGAGAGAGAGACGAAACGGGAGGGTCTTTGTGACGAAACAGGCAGAACTTGGTGACGAAATTGGTGAGATCAGGGTTACGAAACGGCTTAAAAATGTGGTGACGAAACACTTTCGTAAAGAAATGGAAGTATCCAGTTTGATGACCAAGTGCGGTCAGACAAAAGGATTGATTTTTACCTCCGCCAACGAAGTTGGAGGAGGATATGTATTAACCAGTTTGTTAGTTTGTCCACACGGTATCTCCAAAAGTTCTAATGAATTTCAATGAACTTTTGTTGAAGAGTGGGCCATGGGCCATGAAAAAATTTATTAAAATTTGGGGCGGATCCGGATCCTGCAATAGCATTGGTAGAGGTATGCGCTCTGAGTGCTTTCTAGTTTGTCTAGTAACCAAGGGGAATTATTTCCAAGCTCATAACCAAGACTTACTGGTATCGAATTTCATGCAGTTACTTATGGAGTGGCACAGTTTATGTCCGGTGAAAACAAACCAACTTTATTAAGTATTAACTGAAAAATTACGTCACTGGATTAAAGGGGGTGAAGCTCTTCAGTATGGGTCAGTCCAGGACATAAATTGCAGCCAATCTGTTACTATCGTTTGTTTGACCTGTGCATCTGAGATGTATGGGGCAAGTAGGGTGTGTTTGATTCGTGGCTGCTGATTGGCCGCCGATGATGTCATTGAAGTAATTGCAGGCATGTATTGTAGTGCAACATACGGACGTAGGTGTACACCATGGGTGGATGCAGTGCAACATGCGGACGTAGGTGTACAGTACAGTACACTGTGGATAGATTATTTACTTCAAACGTTACTCATTGTTTTATAAAACTTTATAATCAACTTCATTTTTTTTATAACTAAACTTTTAAAGCTAATTTTGACCTCTTTAGCTTCGGAAATTATTCCTTATTTTAAACTGGCTGATTCTATTGCAGGCAATTGACAAATATAAATATGTGCTAAAATAAGAAGAACTGTAAATTTACATCATCGGCGGCCAATTAGCAGCTGCGAGTCACACACACCCTACTCGCCCTATACATCTAAGCTGCACAGATCAGTCAAATAGGGTATAATACCACTATTAAATTCAGCTCGAGTGTTCTTTCGACGGAAGAGGCCCGTATTCGTGATACTTTACGAATTGTTCTTGACATTCACTTGCACGTTGCATTATCGGTAGCCTATAGTTTGCATCGAGAATATTAAAATACCTGTACCGGTAGCTTTTCTGCTGAACAGTGTAAATTATTTGTACATAACTGTGGTGTCAAGTAAAAGAACAAAATCTAAATTCGTAATAAAATATCTATTTATCCAGCATGTTTTCATTGATAACATTCATGGTGCAGATTTAATATGATTTACTCTGTGCACGTACTGGGATCTTGTGCAAAAATTAATAAATGAAACGACACAGCAACGTAAAATTTTACCTGCCGACGACATCCTGTAAAATAACATTCCTATGCCTTTTTACAGCACTGGGGCCCAACATTAATGTAGATTATATTTAGTAAAAAAGAATGCAATAGCTTATTGCTTCAAAAATCACTAAAGTGTGATTTTGCAAAATTTCTGATCAATATTAATACTCCAACAATAAGTGTTGGATGAACGTCGGTGCCTTTTTCTCTGGAACTTGAGAGTAGGCTGTAATAGGATATAATAGCACAAGTTTTTGTAAATTATAGTATCTAATGTACCTTATTATAATAACAGAACTATGAGGGCGATCTGCATCAGAGGTTGTGAATTCTAACCGTCCACTGCAGTCTCCAGCCCCAGGCGCCCTGTGAGGCTGACTAGTGTCAACGCAGAGGACGGGATGGTGTGAAATAGGTGGTGTGTGGTTTCATCAGAGCTTGTGTCCAGCCTTGTGTGAGTGAGTATTAACAACATTGATATTTTTAAAACATCACCCAAGATGGTGTTTCGTTTTGGATATGCAGGATGCCATATTCATTTACATGAAGTAGTTTGGCCTGTATGTTTATCAGCCAGTTACATAATTGGATATTAGAAATCACACCACAACTCTTCTCCGTGTGTTAGAACATGGTGTCATCATTATGCATCACCTGAACCAAAACTATGTCTATGGCCTACTTCTGCAGGTAATATTTTATTGGAAATTAATATTATTTTGTAACCGTATTTCATAGAGAGTAAATGTGCACTGTGAGATATATCAGCAGGCAAAATGAAATACCCAGACTTGATGGTTGTGTGAAAGGACAAAATATTCCCATTCTTTTACCTTACCCAAGGTAAAAACCAGCCTTAAATTTTGTTTATAGCCACCTGCAACACCACATACAGCCAGTGTAAACTATATTAGAGAAATGTAGGTTATAAAACAATAAACAATGAAAAACACTCAGGGGGAACACTTAGGTAATGTAATAGTGAAGAATAACCAATCCAGCTGAGTCCACATTTACTCCTTGTGGTGTAATGCCGAGAAATGTTACGCTTAAAATGTATTGTTGATATTAGTTAATTTCCACTTTTTCGTCATGCAGAAAATTGGTTTAGCTATTAAAGTCCTAAAATTTTGTTACCGGTGTCGTGCATACGGAGTGACTTTATGCAGGAAGTTACCGTTCCCTACTCTGTTTAGCCTAAATTAATCAAACCTAACCTAACCTTATCTTAGATCAGCCTAACCTAATTAAACCTACTAAACTAACCTTAATTTACGAAATGACTGATTTCACAATCTGCCTGCAACAAACATAAGCATATATATATATATATATATATATATATATATATATATATATATATATATATATATATATATATATATATATATATATCGACCAATAGTTGCCTTTAGGTCGATAAGACATCCAGCTATTTCCCTGACACATATATTTCATAAAATGTTGTTGATAAATGGCACAATGCATGAGATAACATGCAGATAACTCCCAGGATAAGTCACTCCGTGCATACGACACCGGGATAACGCCGCCTCAGGATTACCTTTGTTCATCCGCCAGTGAAAGTAGATCCTTCGGTATTTAATTTTTTTTTTTTTTTTTTTTTTTTTTTTTTTTTTTGTACTTAGGCAGTTGTGAAACATGAGTATTTAGTGAAATGTGGTGATCATATTGAGATGAAGTACTTGGAACCAAGAGAAGTATGAGGTATAGAGATTTGGAGTTCGTGTTGACGTAGCCAGGCGAGGATTGGTGTTACGCCGCGTCCCTAGAAGCCGTGGCGATGTTAGTGTTTTGAGTGCAAATTTTGTATGTTTTGGCCGTTTTAGACGACTGTCATTGATTATGTACTACCCTCAAGGGAGGTGAGTGCTGTAGCCTTGTTTGTTTTAGTTTATGGAGGGCTGGAGAGCATATTGAGGTAGTATAGGATATCTGAATGGCGTCGGTCGGTGAGGGCCTCATTTGTAGTGAGTGTGCTAACAGAAGTTAGTGACATGAAGTTAGCTTACAAATATATATATTTTTTGAGTGCTAATGAATAAAAATGCATTTCCAGTATTTCTTAGATAAAATATATATTTTTTTTTTATGTACTCTAACATTTTTGTTAGGCTATGTCAAGCAGTGTTAGTGTCATTTGCATTATAAGTTAACGTAGTATCTTTACAGTATGGATATTATTATCGATAATGCTTCATCATTCTATTGTACTGTGTCATTATTCTATTGTACTGTGTCATTATGAGTCAACCCTACCTTAGAGTCCCCAATCTTTTCTTTAGCTTACCCCAACCTAACCTAACCCACTTCCTTTTACCATCCTCAGTTATGTTATTTTACCTTATTGTTAGTAGTACAAGCACTACCAAAGTCTAATTTGTTACCAGGACACCACCCCAGGGTTCCTCACGGCCTCCCCACCCCCTTCACTACATGTGGGAGCCGTCAGTTCTTTTGCCCTACTCCGCAGACCTAAGGAGTCAGATCTACCTGTGCAACCCGCCTCCCACATGGGCGTTTAAAAACAATAGTGTGGTGGTGGCAGCAATACATGTAGGGGATCTCCCCCCCCCCCCCGTATACTGTTAAGGACGTGAGTGAGGCGTTTTGTGTATAATGCGATGGGATGGGGGTAACTCTCATCGGGTCTGAACGTCCCCACCCATACAGTGGTGCGACTATTTATATCATTTGCTTATATCCGTATTCACATCGTATCTCCTAAAGTACTACTGGTACCTGTAATTATGTTTTTGCCCTTGAGTTATTGGTAAAGCAAAAATTTGATATTGTTGACTGGACAAGGGTACTGTATAAAAGTACTGGCATCATTGAAGTGAAATACAGTAGTGTTAATTGGGACTCTATTTGAGAGAGACCATTACAGTACAGTAGAACCTCGGTCCTCGAACACAATCCGTTCTGGAAGGCTGTTCCAGGACCGAATTGGTCGAGGACCGAACTAATTTTCCCCATAAGAAATAATGTAAATCATTTTAATCCGTTCCAAGACCCCAGATGCTTACCTATTTAAGTTTCAGCACTGGTACCAGTGCTTTCCTTTACGAGGTGACTGTATATTTCTCTTGCCTTTTCACAAATTATATACTCACTAACACTGTCTCCTGCTAACTGTTTCTCATTGATGAAGATAAGCAATAATTTTTCCACTTCTTCAATTACTTTCCGCACTACTTTCCTCTTTTCACTGCCAGTAGCCGTACTGGTTGAACTTGCTTTCTTTGGAGCCATTATTAGGGGCTAATACTGAACTGAATCAAGAAAAATGTGAAGCACAGCAGAACGACCACGTTGACGAACAAGAAAGGTGGACGCGTGACTGTCGGTCGGCCAGCTTCCCTTCGTTTGGCTACGTTCAGGTTGGTCGAGGTCCGATATTTTGGTCGACCTCTGGAGCAAAAATTTCTTGAATTTTTTGGTTGAGGTCCGATTTGTTTGACATGTGAGACGTTCGAGGACCGAGGTTCCACTGTATTTTTGTTTGCCCACATATTCGGGCACATTTTTGTTGCCTAACAACTCATGTTGGTCTGGTGATAGAGCTGGAACAGGTTGGTGTTGTACTATGGTTTGAGTCTTAAAGATAAAAACAAACTTGTTTTATGATTGACCATTAAATGATTACAGCATATGCTACACATTTTTTTTTTTTTTTTTAATATTACTGGGCCATATTCATAAATACAGTAAAACCTCACCACAACGGACTACTTGGTGCCCAAGCCATTCCAAAAAAAGTGAAACTCCGATGAAAGCGACATCTGGACTTTCCCCTGCTAAGTCAGACTTTTTCCTATATATCAGACATTAGTCCGGATCGCACCAACGGTTTTTCAGCGTGACATCACCGTTTTCACTACCATTGCAGTACCGTACTGAATTATACATTCTCTACAATAATCAAATGGTAAAATATATATTCAGTGGGTACCCAAGTTTTGCGATTGCTTTATTCTGGCCATACCATGCTGAACTCGATCGCCGAACTCGCGATATTTGTTTACATGTAAATAGCCGTGTTCCTTACGACTCGTGGCAGTATCCGCAAATATTTACCTCATAGGCCAAGTTATTCTCACATATAATACTATAAGCAGTCTGCTGCACAACACATATAATTTTAGCAAAGTTTAGACCCGATAAAGGCCATAAGGTACAGTATGTAACACACACATGAAGTTATCATGGTCACCATCCTGCTTCACCCCACTAGTTTCATCTAACTCGTGGCAATATCTCATTTGCCCCTTAACTTTCCTCAGGTGCCAGGATAAACAATTTATTGCATAACACAATAAAATTTAAGCAAGGCTTGGACGCAAACTCATAAGTAAAAAAATAAAATATTTTCTTACGTAACCATTCCTACTCACTAGGCCCACCAGACTCTTCCCCCACCTTGCCAAGTGTTTATCATCATTCAGCACCTGGTGATGGATCCTGTGGAGCAAATCCTTTAAAATCCTTACCCATTATCTTCAGGGTCATTGTCAAGGAACAGTGAATCATCCTCCTGATTGTCTTCACTGGCAGGAGCTGAATCATGGAAGGGAACTGGAGGTGTAGCTTGTACTTTGCGTGACAGGTACCATGTGATTAATGCTTGTACCATGGAATTAATGTTAATATTAAAGTAGATAACTTTTCTAATTTTTTAGCATTTAGAAAATTATTTTTACAACTTAATTTTAAACACTTTCCAAATACTGTACTGTACACTTTATACACTTTATGGTTTATGATCTTACAAACTAAAGATGTTCACTTTGTTTGTATTCTTTATTTCACTCATCACTCGTGATCCTTGAGCAGTACAATGTATCAGGGACTTCCAGGCAAATGATATGGGTCAGACTGAGGCAGAACACGGGGGAGGGGGGACAGTAGTGATGCTGCCAGCCCACCACGAACCGACATACAGACACAAACAGCTGACAATAGGGCCACTCCGGGGTGAGGTCAGGAAGTCCAGAACGCTTCTAGTTTTATCATAATTTTCCCGATATACAATGTAAGAATTTAGTCCGGTCGACTCCTCAACTCCGATAAAAGTGGATTCCAGTCTCTTAACCCCTAAACCGCGGGGTTGTTTTTGCCTGACTTGCGTGTCTCGCGGGCATATTCACGCTCCGACAGACTCTCTAAAAATATTTGCCAAAAATCAGTTAGTCCTAGAATATTATAATTACATATGCGTATGGCACATACCTTCAGCTTTCTCCTGGGATGTTTGTTGAGCCCTCGTCGAGTATCGTAGGACGACCTCTGAAGTTGGGTAACGAAGTCTCCACTTTACATTTCCATACTCCAAAAAAAAAAACACTGTGAAAGCAATGAAAATTACAAGTGCATATGACCTTCCCACTTGCGATCGTTCGCCACTGGCGTTCTGTCATATACTATTCATAAAAACACTCACAGTTTATATTTCTATTACAGTACAACACTTATATATATCTACAGTCTTTATCCATAAGTTTCCTTCAGTAATAGTATCGGTAGTTAATTGTCACTGTAGGCTTTCAATTTCTCTTTCAGTAAAATACGTAGCATTCACTTTCTCGTCCTGTATACTAGCGTTGAGAGTGAATCTGTCACTTTCAATTTCACTTTCATAACTCATAGTATTCATACATGCTAGGGTGAAACTTTCACTTTCATTACTCCTAGTATATGTACTCGTATTCTTACTACTCATTTACATTTCTATTTACATTCTCTGTTTTATTTACATTATTTACATTTCTAATTTATTTACACTGTGTTATGCAGTTACTTCCAGTAACTTATAAAACTATTTTCCACTGTTCACCTATATTTACTTTCATTGCTTTCACTTGCTGTTTACACATTATTTACATTTCCACTTGCACTGTTTTACTCATCAGATAGATCGTAGTCACGGCAGAATTGGGCAGGCGCGAATCGGACGTGCTCTTACCTTGAAAGACAACAGTAAACTGAATAGAGTGTGGTGGCCTGCCTAGGGGAGCTGCCAATGTCAGCGGGGTGACAGCTGCTAATATATATGCTATGAAATGATTGGCAGGAAATCTAGACAATACATAATAAATTAGGTAGTTCCAGGTGAATGTAAATATCACTTAAGCTTCTCTCTTCCTTTCTTATGTATATTTTTATTATGAGAATAGATTATATGGCATATTTCAAGGGGAAATAAACAGCGAAAATTAGCGAACGAGTGCACGTGAGGTGTTGTCAGGTGATAATTAGCCAGTTCCAGGTGTATGGCACTATCACTTACCTTATTTCTTTCTTGTATATATTATTTGGTATAAGAATAGGGCATAGGGCTTATTTCAATGGATGAAATCAGTGGAAAATTCCAGGGAAGATTTACTTAGCGTAGCACGGCCGGGCAGGCGAGAGGAGAGAGTAATGGAGGGGAGGTAGGGAGGGGAGTCAGGAACGGGGAGAAATGGCTAAATTGTCAACAATGGATGGGGGTACAGATGAGATTAGGAGTGCTGACTAGTATTGGACATTGGCAGTACTGATAGATGATACAAGCCACCTCTTGAAAGCCCGGGTGAATTCAAAATAACACAGAATCACAAAAGTGACGCCCTCGGTATGATCCCTTGCTCCCAAGTGTCATGAAAGTGATGCGCCGCGGTTAAGGGGTTAAAGTCTGTTGTAGTGAGGTTTTACTGTAATGATTGCTATGGTCCTGTGAAGAGATTTTAGCAGTTTTTTTTTTTTTTTTTTTTTTTTTTTTTTTTTTTTTTAAGGTAGTCGCCATTATTCCCTAAACGATTGGTATGATGTCTTACGAAACCTCAGCACTTAATGAGCATGCAAGCCTACTGTCTTTTGCCCATTCTAAGATGGCCTGTATAGTCACTCTAAGGTGTGTTAATACTCGTATCATTGATTGAACAGTAGCATGGTGTTGGAGTAAGGCAGTGAGTGAAGGGAAATAATTATATACCAGTTTAGGAGAGTTGGAAACCTTTTATACTTGTGCTGTGTTGTTATTTTCAGAAACGTATCTCCATTGAACCAGTGTCATAATGTCTTCAGTTTACGATCATTTGTTATCCAGTTTTTTTTTCCTTCAGTGCATCCCAATCATAAAATAAGTTTTGTATGTATGTGGTGGCTTGACTCTTGTGAATGCCACCAGGGGCATAATTGGTCTCCTGCTCTGGAATGTTTTGGTCTGCAGTTGCCTTACCTTGGACTTAAATGCTCTAAAGGGAGTGAAATGGATTTTTTCTCTCTCTCCAACATACCAGAAGACTATCCTGGCACAAGCATAGAAAAAAATTCTTAGTTTTGGTCACCACTTAAAAAAAAAAAAAAATGACCAAGATACTTCAATTATTAATCTTTAATACTGTCTTTGATGGGGGTAAAGACATAGAAGTATGATGAAATTCTGACCCCAAATTTTTAAAATCAGTTAGCTCTACTTGTGTTGCTGTGTTCTACAAAACTATTCAGATTCAGTGAAATGGATTTTTTTTCTCTCTGTCCAGCATACTAGAAGACTATCCAGGCATAAGCTTAGGGGGAAAACAAAAATCTCAGTTTTGGTCACTTTAATTATTGATCTTTAATACAGTATTTGGTAGGGGGTAAGCGCTTGGAAGTATGATGAAGTTCTGACCCCAAATTTGTTAATTCAGTGAGCTCTGCTTATGTTGTTTTGTTGCAAAACTTGAAATTCCATTCATAAATGATGCCTTTTTAAATGTTTTGGATTTTATTTCTCGGTATCAACATGTTTCTGTATCATAATGGGATTTAAATCATGTTAGCTATTATTTCTTGTCCAGTTTGTCTGCAGTGTAGGATATTGTGATCTTGTGTAATAAATTTGTTTGTCATATCTGTACTATTAGCTGGTTATGGTATTTATAAGAAGACATAGCGGTAAAACTTTTTGAGTTAAGATCCATTGTGGCCTACATGCTACAATTTGAGTCTCCAAATGTGGCCCCCCCCCCTCCCCCCCCTCCCATGTAAGTGCTTCTAGTGGCATAGGTTGGTCTTCTCCCCTTAAATGTTCAGGACTGGTTCCACAGTCCCAGGCCTCTATGCATAATGGGATTGGCAGTTATTGTTTTACCTCCATACAATGCTGGTGTTGCATATTTCTGTTCAGCCTTGCCCTGCTTGTGATTATCTGGGAATATACAGTACCACTTTATTGTTCAGTATTATGATACTGCATAGTTTTCCTGTTTCAGGTTGCTCATTATTATTTTTATTTGTGTATTTTTTATTTTTTATTTTATTTTTTAGGTGAGGTGAAGTACCACATACCATACCTCAGTTGTCTATTCATAAACCCAAGCAAAAGTGGATAGTGCTAAGATCATGGACTGTGTGTGGATAATAATATTTAAGAATTAGAAATATGTAGAGGTCTTTGAAGATATGAAGAAGATGAGGGTAATGGCAATTTGAAATAAGAATATTGTAGAGGGCCTTACATTACAGATCAGGGACAATGTGAGGTTAGTGAAATTAAAAGGGGAAAAGTTGGGGGAGGGGGGGGTAGGAAATCATTACTACTCACAGATTAGCAATCCTTTTTTTTATTTCAGGTTAACAGCAAAGGATTGTACTGTTAGGACTGCTGCACTTTCATCAAGCAAGCTCCATTATGGTGTGCAGAAACCTCACCAACCGTGTCACCGAAATTGTTAGTGTCAGGAACTCCCACATGCACAGGTCAACGTATGCCTCCTTGGAATGCACAACACATACCCCAAGAGCCCTTCAGCCATCAGAATGCAGGTACTGTAATTTGAACATGTCTGTCTAACTTGTTTAGCTATGCATTTTAGAGGGATGGAGAACAGAAGAACCTTGAAGGAAAAAAGAGGACAAAAGATGAGAGGGAGGGAGAAAGAAAAGAAGAAAGGAGGGAGAAAAGTGAATAACTGAGGGAGAAGAAAGTCGAACTGAAGAGAAAAGGAGGGGAAAAGAAGACGAGTGGTAGTAAGCAATACTTAATGAGGTAACAAGTTACAGTGGTGCCTCCTAGAATGCAACAATATGGTTGACAATATACGCCACATAATGGAAATTTCGCACAGTAGAAGCCATTGAATCAGTGGAAATAAATGTGTATGGTCGACACCTTACCCTCTTTGTCATTTACAGTACACTTAACCCGTACATGCCGGGGGTTTTCCGATTTTGCATGCTCCTCCCTACGGGGGATATCCTTGACGTGGGGGGGGGGGGAACAAGCCTTAATGTCTGCCAAACTATAACAGCTATTATAAAAATTATAGATACATAAGACACACCAACTCTTCCTCTTTCAAATGAAAGTACAGGTGACCCCCCACTTGCGCTGGGGTTAGGGGACACAGACCTCCGCAAAAGTGTATTTTCCGCGAATAATTTCTGACCCCCCTAGACCCATGCCATACATAAAGAAATAACCCCTGGAAGGCATTTAAATCTATTTCAACACCTCAAAACAGCCTAAACCATCAAAAACCCTATTCAGCACAAAATAACAGTAATTGGTAAGGTTCTAGGAGTTTGTAGTGTACATAACCATGTAGGTGACAAACTGATACAGCTGATACATTATAAAATACTGTAAATACAGTTGTACTGGTGGTCAGGCAAAGACTGAGACTGGGTGAGAGGCACGGGGGATGAGCGCGGGACAGTGGACAATGGGCAGCGGATGACAGGAGATAACTTGTTTTTGCGTGTGAACAAACTGACGCCGCAAAAGAGCTTGCGAATAACTGGGGCTGCACCCGTGAAAGTCAGACCCTCTCTTCTATAAAAATCTGTGAATGTGGATTCCGCGAAAGTGGGAGGTCACCTATATCTTCACATATCCATGTGGTCCTATTGATAAGTAAGGATAAGTTAAAGTTGAAAGGGTGGCGAGAAGATGCATGCAGCTATACACGTCAACCGGCTTTGCTTCACACCCAAAATTGTGACAGCTATACACATCAGCCAGCAGTTAGGGATTAATCATCAATTAACGCAGATAATTGGAACTGGACAAGGACCATGCTACTCAAACCTGCATCACTCAGACAGTTTGTTTTTATGTATAACGGAGCAATGTGTTCCAGGAGATTTCCAAAACTCTCAGTTTTACCCTTTCTTACCACCTTACCCCACATAAATTACCCCCTACTTATACCCACTGTCAGGTAAAACACTGAAAGAGATATAACTATAGTAATTAAGAAAATGGAATAAAAAATAGCATTAACAAGAACAAAAGTTGGGCTGGGTACCCTTGTGTTGCTGGACAGGTCCCTGGCACTCTCCTCCTGCCCCCCATTCCTAATGTTGTTGTCATAAAGTTTTGCCTTCTCTCATATCATGTGGCTTTTAGTAGGGACATTAGGCTGTATGCTTACATGAAAAATAATAGGTTTCGCAGTTTTAGGGGACAAAATGGAACGAAAATGTTTGCTAATCAGAAAGAAATTACAGAACTCTTCATCCATGTGTTCTCATAAGTTAGTGTTGTTTCACATTCTTCGTTCAATTTCACGCTCCCCAACACATTTTGGACTGACTGAGATATAGCTGGTTGTTCTTTCTCTGATGCTCCACATAACATCTTATGAGCTGCTCAGTCAGCTTCAGGACAACATTACGAACACTCACTGCTGCCTGGTTTGCACCGCCCGGGTTCTCCCACACTTTCCTCTTTATCTTCTCCCGGCCCTTCCAGATCATTCTGATGGTGCTTTAATTCATGCCAAGCTTTTTTTTTTCCATTTCTGTTTGTCATTCCCTGCTCTAACTCCTTTACTATCTCATGCTTCTGGGCATATGCGAGATCCACTTTCTGGGTGGCTGGGACTGATCACGAGGCATGACTAAGAATCACTGTCCTTGCTCGACACACACACACACACACACACACACACACACACACACACACACACACACACACACACACACACACACACACACACACACAGTGCAGGTAGAAGTCCAAAATGGGTTTCGAAGCGCGAAATTGAACGAATAATATGGAACTGAATGCTAACTTACAAGATCACATTAATGAAAGAGTAATTTTTTCTGATGGGCAAACATTTTCGTCCCATTTCGTCCCCTAAAATTGCGAAACCCACTTGAGTGTGAGATAGAACTCATTGAGGTGCGAGAAAGGGCTGATAGCCGTATGCTCAGTTGGTCCGAAATGTGTTGGAAAGTGCGACATCGAGCGAAGAATGTGAAACTGAATGCTAACTTACAAGAACACCTGGATGAAAGAGTAATTCTTTTCTGATTAGCTTACACTTTTGTTCCATTTCGTCCCCTAAAACTGCAACACCCATAAATTTTTGTCTAACCATATGGCCTCGAGTGTGCCCAGGACAGGTATCCAGATGTAAGTCAGCCAATCATGGCGAGTCTAGCAGGTGATGTCACCGCGCATGACTTTCAAATTTCGGCGCTAGGTCATGTGAGCTCAAGCTTTTCTGCATTTTGATTATGGCCTATCGTATTATGCTGAGCGCGTTAGAACTAAAACACGTTATTCAGCCATACCTTACTCAAGGATGGAGTGTGCATCCCCATTATTGACTATCATTTTAAGAAACCATTGTGTTCACAGAAAGTCAATAAAACTGTGAATGTAGTGTGCTAGGTAGCACTCACTTTGTGTAATTGTGGGATTAGCAACCTTACCACACCCGTCCACTTGCTGGCCGCCGTAAGTCTTGACGGTTCCTAAAATCTCCTTCTAGTACTTGAGAATGTTCCTCACTGTCGATTCACCTAAGCCAAGTTCACGTTCAATGTTTAAGTTCCTTTTACCTTCCTTATTGAACTCGGTAACCTTCATTTTCAGCTCCAAAGTGATTCTCCTTGTAATGAAGCAGTGGGGTCTTGATGTAACAGGTGAGCAAGAGCGGGTCTTGCAAGACAGAGTCTTGAGACTTGACTTGAGGTACCGGGTACGCCATTAAGGAGGGGAAATGGCGGGAAACTGATCATCCATCTGTGGTGGCTTCGGATACTACCATTTTGAGCAGGAACTCTGTTTTCCCCTTGCTTTCAGATGATGGATTTGCATTATGAATTCACAGTTCTCATATAAAAAAAAATATATATCGCTTTGTTATGTCTTGTTTCATTTTTAAAGGCTCCAACACGCTTGCATGCGTCGGCCTTAGTCACCTAATGGTGGCTGTCCATGCTGTTCGATATCTGGCAACTTTCCTATTCAGTCCCATATCCATGAGGTCACATTGAGTGACCTTGTCCCATGTCTTTTTTGGTCTTCCTCCCGCAACCCTACCCCTAACGTTAACTCTTCTCACTTGCTGCACCCAATTATCATCCCCCATCCTCTCCACATGCCCAAACCATCTCATCTGAATCTACTTATCATCACAACACCAATACACTCCAGTTCCATCCTACCTTATAACTCTTCCATCGTAAACCTATCCCCCTCAGGCCTTGCACTCAAGGATGCACTGCACATCCACCTAATCATTGTCATTTCTGTACGTTTAAACCTGCGAATACTTTCTTTGCTAATACTGTACTGTATATGCAAGGATAATCAGCAGTATGGTGCAAGGATTATAATGGGGTTTTAGATTTCTTCTGTATTAAGCCAGTCACTTCTTGGTTTCATTATAGCTGTTTAGTTTCTACATCTTTGTCAGCTAAGAATAGCTGACAGTTGGTAATATGATGGTCACAGGAGAAAAAATAAATAAAAAATGAGAATTGCCATCGTCATACCCAGCTCCACATGTAAAAAACACTCCATATGTATTTCAGTGTTGTCTGCATCTTGAGCAATGGTGTGTACAGTAATAGCCTACTTTAGACCTTTTATCTGGCGTATTTGACCTGCTCGTGTATTCTCGCCAGCCATTGGTAATGTTATTCAGCTGAGAGAATCCCTTTGTTGCTGAAGTGTCAAAAGCCATCTTTGTAATACTTGCATATTAGAGTGTTATACTGCATTCTGACTTCCAGCAAACTATTATATCCAGCCAAAAGAAACACTACACAGATAAAGAAAGTGGAAATGAGACTTTGTCCTCATGGTATGCTAGTTGTTGCAAAGTCTACCCCAACTATCAAGAAAGAAAGTTATCATCCAGGTGACAAGCACCTGGAATGGCTTCCAGGGTGGCATCACCCTTAGAGAATCAAGCGAGTGTTTATACTGCTAAAATGTGGCATGATGTGGAGGAAGTATAGCACCCCACCCTGTCAGTCATGCTTGTAATTCACAGCCTCCAGCATCAATCCTTCAGGAATGTGTCGAGACCTGAAAGCACAGGTCATTCAGTGAGTGATCTCTGGATGGCCCCCACCATCTGTTGATTTTATTTGAGAGAGAGAGTAGTGTCCAGCAGAAAGTGCCTGATCTGGCCCCCGTCCTCCTTGCTAATTCATCAAGTACTGAAAAAATTACATTACCTAATTATCCTTAAGCAGTTGTACACAGGGGTTTGGCTAACAATAGTAGACCTGGAAGATGCTTATTGGCATGTCTCAGACTACACCCAGGATCTGGAAGTATATGTAGTTCACAGTGGGGAGTGACAAATACCAGTTCACTGTAATTCAGTTTGGCCTCAACATGAGCAATAGAATCTTCACAAATCTGACAATGATTGTCGAGAATAACTCGGCCAGTAAAAGGGATAGGACTGCTTATGTACCTTAATGACTGACTGGTCATTGAATCTTGTGTCAAACCCCACAAAATTTCCTCTCAGTCACACCCAAATGGCATAGCATCTCTACATCAGCTTGACTATGCAGGACAAAAGTGGATATGAGGCAAGATTGGTGGGGTTGAGACTGTGGATCATATTCGAAATGGCTTTGTAGATTCCATAATGTCTCTTCGTAGGGGATTCATTCTGCACGTTACACATAATATCCTCTTGTATGGTTTTGATTTGAAGTTGATAGTATTGGTGGTAGTAGTGTAGTTTTTTTGATGAATCGCGTTCCCTCTGACTGAGCAGAACCATCAACTGTAGGCAAGCACCCACCCTCCCCCCATCCCTTTCATGGCCGTCTCATGCAATGAACTGATGTTCCCTTGCGGTTGACAGTGCCCCACAACTGTGAGGTGTGGGAAAAATATTGAATTTCTGGATGGACACATTTGTGCCTCTCCACCCAGTTAGCAGGGGCATCACAACAGGCTCCACGTAACCACATTATCTGGTTATATATTCACCACCCAGCATTATAAATGGTTTCTGGGTTTCCAGGAAAACATTAGGCTTGTCACTCGTGTAAAACCATGTGAAGTGGAAAGAAGAGTAATCAAAAGTGAAAGTAACAGGCAAAGAAGAGAGGTGGTCTGATACAGTAGTACAGTGACATATGTATCATTAAATTTTTCCGTGGAAATTGAATTGCGCAAAAGATACTGTAGAAACCCGTGTTTTAAGGTCTATTGGTGAAATAAAAAAATTTTCTTGAAACCCCTCTTTTGGCCTTGAATTTCCGCCCACCCCCCTTTTCCTCCAACATAAAAAAAAAAAAAAGTCAATTACAGAGTACAAAGTGGTAAATAAGTGATGATCAGTCACCACAATAGGGGATTGAGCAGTGCTTGGGTGTCAGGGAGGGGTGTATCCGAGAATGAGGAGCCTCTCTGCCCCTTTACAGAGGTGGGGGGGGGAGAAAGGGAGAGGGAAGAGGACACAGTGTGTACCTGCTTGGCAGCCATGTTGACACATAACTGCACGGGACTTTTAACTGTCAGTGCCTGACAGACCGTGTGTTGGGGGACCGGTTTTGGGGATCTTTCTGTGCAAACTAGATTCATTCCCACGTAATAGGAATCAGGGTAGGGTTTACCTCTCTGTGTAAATGGTGAAAATTGCAAATAGAACCCATGCAATTGGAGGGGTCATTGTAGTAGTAGTAGTTGTACACCCGCTCCAGAAAGTATCGGTGCACTGTCGGTCTGATGCCATCCGGAATGATACGACCATGTGGTAGTGACAGCCCGTTAATACCTATATATATATCATAACATTTACTGCCATTCCCTACTCGTTATGAAGGACACAAGAGGTATCTGATATAGTAGTCATCTATTGTGTGGGATGCCTGCGTGAGAGAGGACAGAACTGCAATTTCCAGTTTCCTTTGTTCCATGTGTCATAATATTTAAAACATATTCTGCACCAATACTTTCTGGAGCGAGTGTAATTTAGTTGCAACCTCAGGATTATCTGAATGTGAACACAGTGAACAGCAGGTATAAATTACCCAGCTCCTGCAGTCCACCTTCCTCCTTTTTGGGTAATAAGAAGGAATTTGAGGGACATTTTTATAACGTGGCACTGGAGCCACATGATATCTGTGTCACCACATAAAGATGAAGGCATCCCTCACCTGCAACATGTCAATATTAAAATGACATAAACAACATAAAATTATATTAATAGCCTACACAATAATATTACAGTTTAATATGCTGAAAAATTCACTAGGTTAAAGGTTCCATGAGACTTTCCATGCCACTTAAAATACTAGCCTTAGCTGGCTCCTTGAAAGGTAGTAGGGTGACTTCCAACTTGAGGGGAGCTCACTTTGCCAGATGCCATTATGTAGGCTTAACTTTTCAGTCTGGTGATGTATATTGTACTTGGTTCTTGCTGCTACCAGACATTTTTATTCACCTTATAGGTGACTTTCAAAGCTGGAATAGTTAGATGTAGCCTCCGTTAGCCTCTTCATTTCTAAAGGTCTGCCCTAAGTTAAGTAACATAATCTGGTATTAGCAAGATTGAAATATAACTCTGGTTTAGTATGAACTGGTTTGGGATATTGTCAAGGCCCACAGAGAACTGTAAACCTTCCTGTGCTTCATTGAATATGACCATATGTTTTGCCAGACATCTAATCCCTTAGTACTTCTAGAACAGATGGACCTGGTAATGTTGGGGTTTAGATAATGACAATGGAAACTTTTAAGATATATTTGGTAGTTAATAGTTTTCATGCAAGTTTAAGCACCTGTACTAGTAAGTGTTCACCACTTCCTGCTATCCCCAACAGACTCGACTTCATATGCACTGTAGATGGCAGGCTTGGAGTCGCAGGCTGAAGTCAGTAGAGGAGAAGAAGAAGAAGGCAAAGGAAATTACGGAGGAAACACCTAATCTACCAAACAAAGGACATCAGCACTCTTGCGTTCTATGTTGATACTGTACATTTGTAAGTACAGTCAACCGAAAAAAAAAAAAAGTATCAGCTGTCTTACCACACGCATCATTCTCAAACACAGATGAAGCATTGTGATATGGGGCCCTCTGTAATTATAAGTGCAAATATTATTCTTGGTAATTATTATGACTCGAAGTCACATAAATTGTCACCTATTGGATAGTATATATTTTTTGAGGCAATATGTTAATAGATTGATGTGTATCAGCAAAACACTCATTTTCACAACCATCATTCCCCAGGTGTGTGATTCTTTTTTTGGTTGACTGTACATCAGTGAAAAAATAAGGGAAATTTGTAATTACCTAGTGTTCCGAGGTTAAAAATTGCTTAGTGTTCTGAGGTGTAAATACCTCTTTTATAAATCTTTGGCTGCTTTCTGAAGTCACCAACCTCCTTCCTTTACTACTTCTACTTCTTTTTTTTCTCTCTAATGAACATGGCATTC
The DNA here is from genome assembly GCF_032717465.1 of Coenobita brevimanus. NCBI lineage: Eukaryota > Metazoa > Arthropoda > Malacostraca > Decapoda > Coenobitidae > Coenobita > Coenobita brevimanus. The sequence goes on from NC_136978.1 coordinate 5,183,986, forward strand.
ATTATTCACTTTTTTTTTTTTTTTTTTTCTGAACCTTAGCTCAACCCATCACTAACTGAAAAAATTCTGGATGATGATGAGGACTATTATTATTATTGTTGTTATTGTTATTATTATTATTATTATAATTATTATTATTTATAGTTTGGCATGAGAACAAAAGGTCAGACGTGAGAGATGTGGAAATGAGGTTAGAGGGGAATGTGTGTGTGGTGTTTGTAGAATGGATAGGATAAGAAGTAATGGGATTTGTGAAAGGTTTGAAGTAAGGGTATGTAGACAGCAGGAGTGAAGGGTATTTGCTTGGATGGTTTGGTTATTTGGAGAGAATGTATAATAATAGGGTGGTGAAAACGATGTATGTGACTGATGCTGCATTTTGTACTGTCACATCGTGGTCATACAATTTCATGCAAAATCATACAGTTTCAAACAATTTCACATGATACTGGCTGAAGTCAAACACCCTTTGAAGGTGGTTTGAAATCTGCTGCTGGAATCATTCAGTTTTCAGTTTCCAACAAAACAAGTGTCACCATATTGCTATCAAACAATCCATCCTGCTTTAATTCTACTGTAAATCTGGGGACCACTGCCATTCACATATTTAACCCTTTTATGCACCATGACTCAGTACGAGTCAAAACAGTTTTAGTCTGAAGAGGAACAGATGACACACTATGATGCACATAAAGTGGCTGTCTGAAGGGATGCCAACTAAGCAATTCTGGACAAAAATATTCACTAAAACTTATGTTTTAGCATGAAGTGTGTCAATATTTGGTGTGTCATAGGGGAGGGTGTCTATTTCCAGGCCAACACTCTCAAATAGTCGGCATTCTCGGTTTTTAGTTCAGAGGGGGAGGGGGGTGTGCGTGCGATTTTAGGCTATTTACTCGAAAACTATTGATCATATCAGAATCTCACCCATACCACGTGAAAGCTCGTGAAATTCTGCATCGAGACATATGCTTAGCTCTTGCGTCATCCAAGTAGAGTTTTGTGCTACAGTGTAGGGAAGTTATTTTCATTGTTGGACAACAGTATTCTCACCTCATTTCGGTACTTGCACAGTACTTTGACTCATCGGTTTTGTGTGTTTTTATTAGCTTATCGTATAGTATCAACATCAGGGAAGGTGATGGTATACAATTTATACCATTATAGTCAATATCTGGAGCAAATAAAGTATGTGGGAATGTTTTCCTTTATGCTCGAGTCTAGTCTGCTCTCGTGGCATTTTCTTTGATCATGTCACACACGCGTACAGAAAACTTACGTTGCTTGAGAGGGTTAATTGAAAAAGAATTGTACAGTGTCGTATCTGAACTGAAATCGTCTTATTGATATTACTACATAGAAAGCAACCTCGGAATATTTGTAATTCAATTCATTTCGTGATGTAAATATGCTGATACATGTTACCCTGTGGCAATGTTTCCACCTCAACATGAGAAGGCAAATTTTATGAACAGATTCTCTGTTTTACTTGCTTTTAAACATAGACTCTTCCTATAACAGAGTAATTGGAGGAGAAGCCCATTTTCGAAAAAGCCAAAAATCCATTGTATTTGATGGTCTACCCCTGAGGTGGGATTTCAAGCACATGTTTGAAAATAAATGAGTACCATAGCATACTGTACTAAAAATGAAAACTATATCCATGGTGTATTAACCCAAAATTTTACCCTGCTGCAGTTTATTTCACAGTTGTTTAGAGTATAGAGGGTAGGAAACACTTGTGACCCATTGCCCCCCATCGAACAGGCATGGTTCATTATAGGTGACAGAAGTTTGGTGGTTTCATAGTGTCTGTTAAATCCAATATCTGGTTTATCATGTTATGTTAAATCAGGGGTCTTCTGTATTGTAAGCATTATTTGCATTAGCTTTTAAATTTCTGTTTAGGTAATAATTTGGACTTCATCTACAGTCGGCCTGTCTTTCTCTCAGTGTGCAGTTTAAAGAGAGTAATTGAAAAGTCTGAGGTATGAGCTGGTAATGAGTAGTATGTTATTGTCAGCATCCAGTGGCGGCTTGAAGCAGTTGAAGTAAAATTGTATTGTTGAGATAAATATCCTGTAATGCTTTGGGATGCTGTCAGTGGTTAATTAGAGGATAATAACAGTTTATAAGCTTGACAACCCTTCAGTGTTAGTAGTACCAGATTAGCTCTGCTACAGAGAAGGTAATGGTTTTCTGAGGAAATCAACCATTAACAGCATTAATATGCAGTGTAGTAGCTCAATTTAGCGTCAATATTTCAGCAGCACTACTCTTAAAACTATTCTTTGGAACTAAGAAGAATGAAGGTCATGATTTGCAGGATGAATAACAGCTTCATGGAAACCATCTTGACAAAGGGAGAAAGTTTTTCATACACCGCATGTCTGGCTCCAAAGCTGGGACCTTTAATATATATATAGTGTATAAAATTGTATGACTTATGAACCATATAAAACATGACATGAAGATGGGAAGAGGCATGGGGTGCCAAGGTGAATGTGTGTGGTCACCCTTTGCATAATAAAGCAAGTTACAGAATGTGAGTCTAGGGAACTGATAGTGGTTAGAGATCATTTGATGAATTGTTTATGGAAGAGCACATGAATAGGGTTTGGACCTCATTCCCAGTTTTTCTTTTAATGATAAGCATCAAATATATTATCTCCAAGGTAATACAAAGCATCATCATCATCCGGACCTCCATTCCCACCGTAGAGCAGGTTGAGGAATAGCAACGTCCAGACAGCCCAAGTTTGCCCAATCCAATGGGCCATGCTTCCATTCACTAATTATTCAAGCCCCCGGAATCCTGGCTCTGATATGCCAAAAACTTTCACCACATTCTGTAGCTTCACATAAACATATCCAGTAGAGTCAGTCTGAATGCTGTCACATTAAAAAGGGGTGCCAAGATCCCTGATCATGCACTTCTCACAACGTTCATCCAGCCAGCTTGATCTCGTCAGTCCCCTAGCCTCACGGGCTTCCATACTTTTCCCCACACACTCATCCACCGTATCCCTTTATTTTCTCCTTGGCATACCTCACCTCCCTCTTCAGATTCACTCAGATATACGTTGTTCACTACTCTGTTGTCATCCATTCTCTCCACATGACCATACCATCTCAGTACACTCTTTTCGATTCTGGTGTCCACAGACTTCCTCACTCCACATCTTTCACGAATGACATTATTTCTTATCCTATCCACTCTATGTACTCCACATACATTCCTCAGTAGTCCCATCTCCACTGCTCTCACTCCGGACTTTTCATTTTCATGCCACACCATAGTCTCACATCCATATGTTAAAGCTGGCAGTAACACTCCTTCATTTAAGCCTTGTGCAGCAGCAGCACTCAAGCTTCTGTTTCTTATCAAGGCCTTCATAGCACCAGCTACTTTCCTTCTTTGTGTCACTCTACTTTCCACTTCTTTTGCACATTTTCCTCTCTTTTTTTCTGTCCTTGTACCCAGGTATTTGAACCCTCACCAATTTCAGTCTCTCTCCATTCACTGCAACATCACACTGGGAGTCACGTTCTCTCTCGATAACCATCATTTTATTCTTTTCTGCATTTACTCGTAAAGCACGACGCTCACAGACATCAGCAAAACTCCGCACTAGTCTCCGAAGTTCTTGTCCGATATTTGCAATTAGCACTGCATCATCAGTATACAACAAATTTGAGATATGCCATCCATCACCATTCATTACCAACGCCATCCCTTTCTCCAATACTCATATATATATATATTATATATATATATATATATATATATATATACAGTATATATATATATATATATATATATATATATATATATATATATATACAGTGTGTATATATATATATATATATATATATATATATATATATATACAGTATATATATATATATATATATATATATATATAAACAACCATGGGGACATCACACAGCCATTTTACATGCCCATATTGATTGTGAACCATTCACTTAGATGCCCATTTACCCTTACACATGCTTCATTACCATCATCATAACTCTTGAGGGCACCTAGCAGCTTACCATCTAAACTACATGCGCAAAGCCTTCCACAATCCATCTCTGTCTACTTTGTCATATGCTTTTTCCAGATCCATAAATGCCATATACACCTGGTAGTCCTTCTCACAGATCTTCATCACTATCTGTCTCGCAGCAAATATTTGATCCACACATCCTCTGCCACATCTAAAGCCACCCTGTTCATCACTCAGTAGAACTTATGATATTTCTCTTACTTTCTCTGTAATAATTCTTCCATATACCATCCTTAACACTCAATAAAATTATGCCACGATAATTCTTGCACTCACTTCGCTCACGTTTATTTTCGTACTGGGGTACAATCAGATTTGTGAAAAAAGTAATGTGTAGTTGTTATGCCGGTGTTTAGTCAGGATTTCGAGGGCATGAATGGTGACTGAATGAATGTCTGGGCCATTTTACTGCGCATATTGTTGATTAGTGCCCTCTGTCATGATCTGTGATTCCTTACTTTCTAGACTTTATTTCATGACATTGTTAGGTGGGAGGCTGGGGTAATGATGGTGATTGTTATTATTATTATATTTTTGTGTGATGCTGGGGTAATGATGGTCCATCTGTCTATCTATCTGTCTATTGCCAGACGCCATAATCCCATACGGGTTGGCCATTTGACTTTGAGTTATTTGTTTTACGGGGAGTGATTATTATTATTATTATTATTATATTTTTGTGTATCATTCTGACTTTTTGTCCCGACCATCTTCCTCCCTTTTTTTTTGCCTGCCCCTACCCCCTCCCTGCATGCCTTCCTTACTCACTCTCTCCTTACCTACTCCACTTCCTCCTTTCAACCTTTTCTGCTGCCTCACCCACTCTGTCTAGCTGCCATACTCCCTCCTTTCCTTCATACCTCACTCCTCCTTCCAAGTTGTTTGCCTCCTCTCCATTCCACTCTCCCTCCCTACATGCCTGCTTCTCCTTTCCACCTCCCTTCCTACATGCCTGCTTCTCCTTTCCACCTCCCTTCCTACATGCCTGCCTCCTTTCCTTTCCTCTTGAGATGCCTTCCTCCTCTCTTTCCCTCCCTCTTTTCCTACATGCCTGCTTCACCCCTCTCGTGTCAAACACCTTCTTTCCATGCCTTTTTCAATTCTTTCTCCTTTCCTAACCTCTCCTTCCCTACCTGTCTCACCCTGCCTGTGTACCTGCCTCACCCACACCCTACCTACATGCCCTACCTATTTCCTCCCTCACCTACTTCACCTCCACCCTGCTACCTCTTATCACCTCATACCTTTCTGACCCCCCCCCCCTGCTTTCATGCTTCACCCACACCCTACCTGTCTTCCTTAGCCCTTCGAGGAAAGTGTGCCGAGTGCATTGAAATTCTAGGATGAGATAGATACTGTGGTTCGTTAAGGAAGTGTGTTTAATATGGTTAAGAGAATATGCTTGGATGGTGTTCTCATATTGGCAGAATGGATGGGAACACGGCGGTGGAGAAGGATATGTGAGTTTGTAAGTGGGAGGGGGGGATATGGGTACCACACTGGTCTAAACTCATGCTTCACACCTTCCATGATAGCAAAATATATTCACATAATCTAGGTACTTCATGCTTAAGATTTGTAAAAAAAAAAAAAAAAAAAAAAAAAAAAAAAAAGTTTTTTAATATACATTGGGATCAATGCAGGTCATTATGATGAATAATGACAGTAATCAGTGTCTTTCAAAACCCAGTATTGAAATTCTTACAGGCAAACTAAACCCTCTGAACATTAGGTAAGAGTTTCTGAATTAGAGACGTGTAGCAATACTACTACCTGACATTTTGCATTACTGTACACTCTTTCCAAAAAGTATCGTCCGCCGGTTGATTTGATGGTTTCACAAACTATTGTTGCAGTGCACTTTTTTTTTTTTGTTTAATCAAGGCAAATATTTCTGAATGGATTTGTATGTTAGGGTTTATAAAATTGATTTTTTACGATGTACTTAAAAAAGCAGCCATAATCATTTATGTAAAGTTATTTTAATATTTTTATTTTCAAAATGTAACAACTGTTATGTTTGAGATACTTTTATGATAATATATACGGTATGTTTTTTCAAAATGTAACAAAGGAAATGTTGGAGATACTTTCTAGACGGACAGTACACACAGTTTGTTCTGATCTCTGAAATACTACTTTGTGAATATATTATTTATTTATGTACCTCCCCACCATTCCTCCTTACCTCCGCCTAACCTGCATCCCCCCTCCATTATTCCTCGCCCTACCTCCTCATCCCTCCTTACCACCTCCTTAGCTTCCCAAATCCCAGTCTCTCCTACATCCCTCCTCCTTCCTCCTCCCTCGTTCTTCCTCCTTCCCCATTCCTCTTCCTTCCCCCCTCCCTCCCTCTCTCCACCATCCTTCCTGCTTCTTCATCGTCCTCCCTCATTCTTTCTCCTCCTCTCTTCCCTTCCACCCCCTCCCCTTCCTCCCCGTCTCCCACATCCCTCCTTGTCCTTCCCCATTCTTTCTCCTCCATCCCCCTTCCTCCCCTCTCCCTCCTTTTTCCACCCACTCCTCCATCCGTCTTTTCTCCACCCTCCTTCCTTTTTCCTCTTTACTTTATCTACCTCCTTCCTCCATACTCACTCTCCATTCCTATTGCTTCCCTGTCTGTTTTTCTTTCCTACTTCCTTAACCCTCTCTTCTCTTTCCTACCTCCCTCCCCTGTCCTCATTGCTGCCTCCCTCCCCCTTCATCATTCCTACCTCCCTCCCCCTTCATCATTCCTACCTCTCTTTCCCTTCCTGCTTTTTCCCTTCCCCTGCCTCCTCCTTTGTCTCTGCCATCTGTATCTCTGTTCTTCGTCCACCCTTTTTGCCCTCCCTCCTCCTCTTTTTCCCCCTCCTCCCTGCTCTTCCTCTTGTCCACCTCCCTGTTTTTCCTCTTCTCCATCTCCCTGCTCTTCCTCTTCTCCATCTCCCTGCTCTTCCTCTTTCCCTCCTCCCTGCTCTTCCTCTCCTCCTCCCTCCTGCTCCTCTTCCTCTCCTCCTCCTTCACGTCTCTGCTCCCCCCCTCCTCCTTTTCCTTCCCTCCTTCCACCTCAATTTCTTCTTCGTCTTCTTCTCCTCCCCCTCCCTGCTCTTCCTCACCTCCTCCTCCTTGCCCTTCTCTCCCCCTCCTCCAACTCTTCCTCTTTTCTTCTCCCCCTCCTCCTCATTCCCTCTCCTCCAACTCTTCCTCTTTTCTTCTGCTTGTCCTCTCCCTCTCCTCCAACTCTTCCCCTTTTTTTCTCCTCCTTGTCCTCTCCCCGTCCTCCTCATGCCTTCTCCGCCAACTCTTCCTCTTTTCTTCTCCTTCTCATGCCCTCTCCTCCAACTCTTCCTCTTTTCTTCTCCGCCTTGTCCTCTCCCTCTCCTCCAACTCTTCCTCTTTTCTTCTCCGCCTTGTCCTCTCCCTCTCCTCCAACTCTTCCTCTTTTCTTCTCCGCCTTGTCCTCTCCCTCTCCTCCAACTCTTCCTCTTTTCTCCTCCTTGTCCTCTCTTCCCCCTCATATTCTTTTACATCTCGTTCTCCTCCTCCTCCTCCTCCTGTACCCCCCCCAGCTATATACCCCTACACCCCCCTCCCCCCGAATCATATACCTCTACCCCCCAGCCATATGCCCCCCTCCTCCCAGCCGTATGCCCCCCTCCTCCCAGCCGTATGCCCCCCTCCTCCCAGCAATGTCCCCTTTCTCCAGCTATATGCCCCCTCCTCCCAGCAATATATATATATATATATATATATATATATATATATATATTTTTAATGCGAGGATGAAGGAACCAAAGGCCATGGCCCGCAGTAACAGTTCCCACCAAGAGAAAAACAAAATACAATAGAGAGCCAAATTCAAATATGCCCCGTCCTCCCTGTTATATGCCCCCTCTCCCAGCTATATGCCCCCCCCCTCTCCCAACTATATGCCCCCTCCCCAAGCCATACGTCCCCTCCCCAAGCCATACATCCCCTCCCCAAGCCATACATCCCCTCCCCCAGCCATACGCCCACTCTGCCAGCCATAAGCCCACTCCCTCCCACCTATACACCTCTTCCCTCACCTATGTGCCCCCTCCTCCACCAACTTGTGGCCCCGCCCCCAACCTATGTACCCCTTCCCCCACCTGTATGCCCCCTCCCCCCCACCTATATACCTCTTCCCCCTACACCCTTTAAAAAAGCTATCAAGGTGTCTTTAATAAAATCAGGGCACTATTAAATGTACTAAATTATATTGAAAAGTTTTCTTACACGTGATGTATTTATTTAAATTATTTGTGAATGCAATATGTATGACTTGTTGCATTTATAGATTGATAATAAATGGAAGCCATAAAGATGCCTAAGTTGAAGAATGTGAATGCACAAAATCGGCCCTTCCTCTCTCTACCCTCCCTCCCCTCCCCTACCCTGCCATCCCCCTTCCCAACCCTGTCTCCTTACTTTACCTTGTCTTCCTATTATACCTTCTTCCACCCCTCCCACTCTCTACCTTTACTTGCCTAACCCTACCCTACCCATCCACTCCCTACCTTGCTTATTCGTATACTACCCTGCTGCTCCCTATCTTTACTTGCCTGTCCCTACCATACCTTCCACACCCTAGCTTTACTTGCCTGTCCCTGCTTTGTTATGGCCTGCACATCCATGCATATGTCTACTGTACTTATTCACCTGCTCTTTCCAGCCTTTCCCCTACTGTGTACCTTTCCTGCCTCTCCCCTCTGTTCTTTGCCTTTCCCTACCGTTTTCATTGTCCTGCCTTTACACTGCATTCTCTGTCTTTTGCCCCTTGCTGCATCTGCCTGTGCTTCCCTGACTCCCTAATCCCTTTGCTTCCTTTCTTACCATACCTATCGCTCACTCTCTCTGACCCCCACCCATACCCCTCTCCTCGCTCCCTACTCATCTTTCTCCTCCCCCTCCCCTAGCCATCTCTTCCCAACCCTTCTCACTCTCCTACCTACCCATCGCCTTTACCCAGTCCCTCCTTAATCCTCTCCCTTCCCCCTCACCTCACCTGCCATTCTCCCTTCCCCCTCCCCCGCTCTTACCTTGCCTATTCTCCCCCCACCCCTCATTCCCCTCTCCCATTCCCTTCCTCCTCCAGCTGCATCCCTCTTATCTACCTCTCTCCATGCCCCTACTTTGCCTTCTTCCTTTACTTCTCTGATTGTCCTTCCCCATGTACTGTCTCCCCTCCACCATTACCACACTAACCTTCAGCTCGACGACCACCACTGTACCTGCCTCACTCCTCCTCTGCCACCAACCTTCACCTCAGCCACTACCCTACCTGCCTCATGAGCCCCTATACCACCACACCAACCTGACTTCCAGTCCAGCACTTCAATACCTACCTCCCCCTCCACCACTACCCAGCCTGCCTTCTCTCCCCTTCTACAACCACGGTAACCACCATCTTACCTGCATGTTCCATTCAGTCACCACCAACTTACGTGCCTGAACTTTCACCCCACCCCCCCACTGTGAGTGCTCTTCCTCCGTACTCTCCGTGAAACTGTAAATAAATTTGTGTTTATATAGATCATCTGTGAATGCAGTATATGACTTTAGTTGCTTCTCTTTATCGATAATTTATAAATGGAAGTCATAAAGATGCCTAAGTTGAAGACTGTGAATACACAGAACCAACATAACCGTATCATAAAATACTTGAAGGAATTTATTTAGAATGCTTCACGGACTTTGTGTACAGTATTCACATTCTTCAACTTGGGCATCATAATCTAGATTGATAAAAAATGGAAGTCATAAAGATGCCTGAGTTGACTGAATACACAGAGTCTGTGAATCTAACACAACCGTAGCATAAACTGCTGCCAAGGAATTTATGTAGAATGTGTCACAGACTGTGTAGTCACATTCTTCAACTCCGGCATCTTTATGCATACGAGTATTTGTAAATAAAAGTTAATAAAAGGAATTTATGATAAGGTTGTATTTCTGAGCCTTTTGTAGGAGACACCCGACACCTTTAGGTGAGGATTACAGGGTGGACTGCACCAGGCTATGTCTTGAAAAGTCGGGCGAAAATCGGTATTTATAAAGATTCTTAAGGGTCATATTTATAAAGATTCTTAAGGATTGTTTATGAATATGACTTAAGTCACATTTATAGATATTCTTAAACTTAAGAATATTTATAAATATAGGCAACCTTGAGAATTTTTATAAATGTGACTTAAGTGAAATTCATAAACAATCCTTAAGAATCTTTATAAATATGACCCTTAAGAATCTTTATAAATACCGATTTTCGCCCGACTTTTCAAGACATAGCCTGGTGCAGTCCACCCTGTAATCCTCACCTGAAGGTGTCGGGTGTCTCCTACAAAAGGCTCAGAAATACAACCTTATCATAAATTCCTTTTATTAACTTTTATTTACAAATACTCGTATGCATAAAGATGCCGGAGTTGAAGAATGTGACTACACAGTCTGTGACACATTCTACATAAATTCCTTGGCAGCAGTTTATGCTACGGTTGTGTTAGATTCACAGACTCTGTGTATTCAGTCAACTCAGGCATCTTTATGACTTCCATTTTTATCAATCTAGATTATGATGCCCAAGTTGAAGAATGTGAATACTGTACACAAAGTCCGTGAAGCATTCTAAATAAATTCCTTCAAGTATTTTATGATACGGTTATGTTGGTTCTGTGTATTCACAGTCTTCAACTTAGGCATCTTTATGACTTCCATTTATAAATTATCGATAAAGAGAAGCAACTAAAGTCATATACTGCATTCACAGATGATCTATATAAACACAAATTTATTTACAGTTTCACGGAGAGTACGGAGGAAGAGCACTCACAGTGGGGGGGTGGGGTGAAAGTTCAGGCACGTAAGTTGGTGGTGACTGAATGGAACATGCAGGTAAGATGGTGGTTACCGTGGTTGTAGAAGGGGAGAGAAGGCAGGCTGGGTAGTGGTGGAGGGGGAGGTAGGTATTGAAGTGCTGGACTGGAAGTCAGGTTGGTGTGGTGGTATAGGGGCTCATGAGGCAGGTAGGGTAGTGGCTGAGGTGAAGGTTGGTGGCAGAGGAGGAGTGAGGCAGGGACAGTGGTGGTCGTCGAGCTGAAGGTTAGTGTGGTAATGGTGGAGGGGAGACAGTACATGGGGAAGGACAATCAGAGAAGTAAAGGAAGAAGGCAAAGTAGGGGCATGGAGAGAGGTAGATAAGAGGGATGCAGCTGGAGGAGGAAGGGAATGGGAGAGGGGAATGAGGGGTGGGGGGAGAATAGGCAAGGTAAGAGCGGGGGAGGGGGAAGGGAGAATGGCAGGTGAGGTGAGGGGGAAGGGAGAGGATTAAGGAGGGACTGGGTAAAGGTGATGGGTAGGTAGGAGAGTGAGAAGGGTTGGGAAGAGATGGCTAGGGGAGGGGGAGGAGAAAGATGAGTAGGGAGCGAGGAGAGGGGTATGGGTGGGGGTCAGAGAGAGTGAGCGATAGGTATGGTAAGAAAGGAAGCAAAGGGATTAGGGAGTCAGGGAAGCACAGGCAGATGCAGCAAGGGACAAAAGACAGAGAATGCAGTGTAAAGGCAGGACAATGAAAACGGTAGGGAAAGGCAAAGAACAGAGGGGAGAGGCAGGAAAGGTACACAGAAGAGGAAAGGCTGGAAAAAGCAGGTGAATAAGTACAGTAGACATATGCATGGAAGTGCAAGCGATGACAAAGCAGGGACAGGCAAGTAAAGATAGGGAGTAGCAGGGTAGGATACGAATAAGCAAGGTAGGGAGTGGATGGGTAAGATAGGGTTAGGCAAGTAAAGGTAGAGAGTGGGAGAGGTGGAAGAAGGTATAATAGGAAGACAAGGTAAGGTAAGGAGACAGGGTTGGGAAGGGGGATGGCAGGGTAGGGGAGGGGAGGGAGGGTAGAGAGAGGAAGGGCCAACTTTGTGCATTCACATTCTTCAACTTAGGCATCTTTATGACTTCCATTTATTATCAATCTATAAATGCAACAAGTCATACATATTGCATTCACAAATAATTTAAATAAATACATCACGTGTAAGAAAACTTTTCAATATAATTTAGTACATTTAATAGTACCCTGATTTTATTAAAGACACCTTGATAGCTTTTTTAAAGGGTGTAGGGGGAATAGGTATATAGGTGGGGGGGAGGGGGCATACAGGTGGGGGAAGGGGTACATAGGTTGGGGGAGGGGGCACATAGGTGAGGGAAGAGGTGTATAGGTGGGAGGGAGTGGGCTTATGGCTGGCAGAGTGGGCGTATGGCTGGGGGGAGGGGATGTATGGCTTGGGGAGGGGACGTATGGCTTGGGGAGGGGGCATATAACAGGGAGGAGGGGGCATATAGCTGGAGGAAGGGGACATTGCTGGGAGGAGGGGGCATATTGCTGGGAGGAGGGGGCATATTGCTGGGAGGAGGGAGGCATATGGCTGGAAGGAGGGGGGCATATGGCTGGGGGGTAGGGGTGTATGATTCGGGGGGAAGGAGATGTAGGGGTATATAGCTGGGGGGGGGTACAGGAGGAGGAGGAGGAGAACGAGATGGAGAAGAATATGAGGGGGAAGAGAGGACATGGAGGAGAAAAGAGGAAGAGTTGGAGAACAGAGCATGAGGAAGAGTTGGAGGAGAGGGAGAGGACAAGGCGGAGAAGAAAAGAGGAAGAGTTGGAGGAGAGGGCATGAGAAGAAGAAAAGTGGAAGAGTTGGAGGAGAAGGCATGAGGAGGACGGGGAGAGGACAAGGAGGAGAAAAAAAGGGGAAGAGTTGGAGGAGAGGGAGAGGACAAGCAGAAGAAAAGAGGTAGAGTTGGAGGAGAGAGAATGAGGAGGAGGGGGAGAAGACAAGGAGAAGAAAAGAGGAAGAGTTGAAGGGGGAGAGAAGGGCAAGGAGGAGGAGGTGAGGAAGAGCAGGGAGGGGGAGGAGAAGAAGAAATTGAGGTGGAAGGAGGGAAGGAAAAGAAGGAGGGGGGGGAGTAGAGAGGTGAAGGAAGAGGGGGAGGAGAGAGGTAGAAGAGGAGGAGAGGAAGAGGAGGGAGGAGGGGAAGAGGAGCAGGAAGGAGGAGGAGAGGAAGAGGAGGGAGGAGGTGGCCAGGAAAAGCAGGGAGGAGGGAAAGAAGAAGAGCTGGGAGGTGGAGAAGAGGAAGAGCAGGGAGATGGAGAAGAGGAAAAACAGGGAGGTGGACAAGAGGAAGAGCAGGGAGGAGGGGAGGAAGTGGAAGAGCAGGGAGGAGGGGAAGACGAGGAAGAGCGGGGAAGAGGAGGAAAAAGAGAAGGAGGGAGGGCAAAGAGGGTGGACGAAGAACAGAGATACAGATGGCAGAGACAAAGGAGGAGGCAGGGGAAGGGAAAGAGAGGTAGGAATGATGAAGGGGGTGGGAGGTTGGAATGAAGAAGGGGTGGACAGGCAGCAATGAGGAAAGGGGAGGGAGGTAGGAAAGAGAAGAGAGGGTTAAGGAAGTAGGAAAGAAAAACAGGCAGGGAAGCAATAGGAATGGAGAGTGAGTATGGAGGAAGGAGGGAGATAGAGTTAAGAGGAAAAAGGAAGGAGGGTGGAGAAAAGAGGGATGGAGGAGTGGGTGGAAAAAGGAGGAGGGGGAGGAGAGGAAGGGGGATGGAGGAGAAAGAACGGGGAAGGACAAGGAGGGATGTGGGAGACTGGGAGGAAGGGGAGGGGGTGGAAGGGAAGAGAGGAGGAGAAAGAATGAGGGAGGACGATGAAGAAGCAGGAAGGATGGTGGAGAGAGGGAGGGAGGGGGGAAGGAAGAGGAATGGGGAAGGAGGAAGAACGAGGGAGGAGGAAGGAGGAGGGATGTACGAGAGACTGGGATTTGGGAAGCTAAGGAGGTGGTAAGGAGGGATGAGGAGGTAGGGCGAGGAATAATGGAGGGGGGATGCAGGTTAGGCGGAGGTAAGGAGGAATGGTGGGGAGGTACATAAATAAATAATATATTCACAAAGTAGTATTTCAGAGATCAGAACAAACTGTGTGTACTGTCCGTCTAGAAAGTATCTCCAACATTTCCTTTGTTACATTTTGAAAAAAACATACCGTATATATTATCATAAAAGTATCTCAAACATAACAGTTGTTACATTTTGAAAATAAAATATTAAATAACTTTACATAAATGATTATGGCTGCTTCTTTAGTACATCATAAAAAATCAATTTTATAAACCCTAACATACAAATCCATTCAGAAATATTTGCCTTGATTTAAAAAAAAAAAAAAAGTGCACTGCAACAATATTTTGTGAAACCATCAAATCAACCGGCGGACGATACTTTTTGGAAAGAGTGTACAGTAATGCAAAATGTCAGGTAGTAGTATTGCTACACGTCTCTAATTCAGAAACTCTTACCTAATGTTCAGAGGGTTTAGTTTGCCTGTAAGAATTTCAATACTGGGTTTTTAAAGACACTGATTACTGTCATTATTCATCATAATGACCTGCATTGATCCCAATGTATATTAAAAAACTTTTTTTTTTTTTTATACAAATCTTAAGCATGAAGTACCTAGATTATGTGAATATATTTTGCTATCACGGAAGGTGTGAAGCATGAGTTTAGACCAGTGTGGTACCCATATCCCCCCCTCCCACTTACAAACTCACATATCCTTTTCCACCGGCCTTTTCCCATCCATTCTGCCAATATGAGAACACCATCCAAGCATATTCTCTTAACCATATTAAACACACTTCCTTAACGAACCACAGTATCTATCTCATCCTAGAATTTCAATGCACTCGGCACACTTTCCTCGAAGGGCTAAGGAAGACAGGTAGGGTGTGGGTGAAGCATGAAAGCAGAGGGGGGGGGGGGCAGAAAGGTATGAGGTGATAAGAGGTAGCAGGGAGGAGGTTAAGTAGGTGAGGGAGGAAATAGGTAGGGCATGTAGGTAGGGTGTGGGTGAGGCAGGTACACAGGCAGGGTGAGACAGGTAGGGAAGGAGAGGTTAGGAAAGGAGAAAGAATTGAAAAAGGCATGGAAAGAAGGTGTTTGACACGACAGGGGTGAAGCAGGCACGTAGGAAAGGAGGGAGGAAAAGAGAGGAGGAAGGCACCTCAAGAGGAAAGGAAAGGAGGCAGGCATGTAGGAAGGGAGGTGGAAAGGAGAAGCAGGCATGTAGGGAGGGAGGGAGAGTGGAATAGAGAGGAGGCAAACAACTTGGAAGGAGGAGTGAGGTATGAAGGAAAGGAGGGAGTATGGCAGCTAGACAGAGTGGGTGAGGCAGCAGAAAAGGTTGAAAGGAGGAAGTGGAGTAGGTAAGGAGAGAGTGAGTAAGGAAGGCATGCAGGGAGGGGGTAGGGGCAGGCAAGAAAAAGGAGGAAGATGGTCGGGACAAAAAGTCAGAATGATACTCACACAAAAATATAATAATAATAATAATAATCACTCCCCGTAAAACAAATAACTCAAAGTCAAATGGCCACCCCGTACGGGATTATGGCGTCTGGCAATAGATAGATAGATAGACAGATGGACCATCATTACCCCAGCATCACACAAAAATATAATAATAATAATAATAATAATCACCATCATTACAAAAATATAATAATAATAATAATAATCACCATCATTACCCCAGCCTCCCACCTAACAATGTCATGAAATAAAGTCTAGAAAGTAAGGAATCACAGATCATGACAGAGGGCACTAATCAACAATATGCTCAGTAAAATGGCCCAGACATTTATTCAGTCACCATTCATGCCCTCGAAATCCCGACTAAACACCGGCATAACAACTACACATTACTTTTTTTTCACAAATCTGATTGTACCCCAGTACGAAAATAAACGTGAGCGAAGTGAGTGCAAGAATTATCGTGGCATAATTTTATTGAGTGTTAAGGATGGTATATGGAAGAATTATTACAGAGAAAGTAAGAGAAATATCATAAGTTCTACAGAGTGATGAACAGGGTGGCTTTAGATGTGGCAGAGGATGTATGGATCAAATATTTGCAGCGAGACAGATAGTGATGAAGATCTGTGAGAAGGACTACCAGGTGTATATGGCATTTACGGATCTGGAAAAAGCATATGACAAAGTAGACAGAGATGGATTGTGGAAGGCTTTGCGCATGTAGTTTAGATGGTAAGCTGCTAGGTGCCCTCAAGAGTTTTTATGATGGTAGTGAAGCATGTGTAAGGGTAAATGGGCATCTAAGTGAATGGT
Organism: Coenobita brevimanus; assembly: GCF_032717465.1. Classification (NCBI taxonomy): domain Eukaryota; kingdom Metazoa; phylum Arthropoda; class Malacostraca; order Decapoda; family Coenobitidae; genus Coenobita; species Coenobita brevimanus. Next base: position 5,200,243 of record NC_136978.1, read on the forward strand.
TCACAATCAATATGGGCATGTAAAATGGCTGTGTGATGTCCCCATGGTTGTTTATATATATATATACGTGAGTATTGGAGAAAGGGATGGCGTTGGTAATGAATGGTGATGGATGGCATATCTCAAATTTGTTGTATACCGATGATGCAGTGCTAATTGCAAATATCGGACAAGAACTTGGGAGACTAGTGCGGAGTTTTGCTGATGTCGTGCCTCAAGAGTAAATGCAGAAAAGAATAAAATGATGGTTATCGAGAGAGAACGTGACTCCCAGTGTGATGTTGCAGTGAATGGAGAGACTGAAATTGGTGAGGGTTCAAATACCTGGGTACAAGGACAGAAAAAAAAAAAGAGGAAAATATGCAAAAGAAGTGGAAAGTAGAGTGACACAAAGAAGGAAAGTAGCTGGTGCTATGAAGGCCTTGATAAGAAACAGAAGCTTGCGTGCTGCTACTGCACAAGGCTTAAATGAAGTTTTATTGCCAGCTTTAACATATGGATAAGACTATGGTGTGGCATGAAAATGAAAAGTCCGGAGTGAGATCAGTGGAGATGGGACTACTGAGGAATGTATGTGGAGTACATAGAGTGGATAGGATAAGAAATAATGTCATTCGTGAAAGATGTGGAGTGAGGAAGTCTGTGGACACCAGAATCGAAAAGAGTGTACTGAGATGGTATGGTCACATGTGGAGAGAATGGATGACAACAGAGTAGTGAACAACGTATATCTGAGTGAATCTGAAGAGGGAGGAGGTGACGTATGCCAAGGAGAAAATAAAGGGATATGGTGGATGAGTGTGTGGAGAAAAGTATGGAAGCCCGTGAGGCTAGGGGACTGACGAGATCAAGCTGGCTGGATGAACGTTGTGAGAAGTGCATGATCAGGGATCTTGGCACCCCTTTTTAATGTGACAGCATTCAGACTGACTCTACTGGATACGTTTATGTGAAGCTACAGAATGTGGTGAAAGTTTTTGGAATATCAGAGCCAGGATTTCGGGGGCTTGAATAATTAGTGAATGGAAGCATGGCCCATTGGATTGGGCAAACTTGGGCTGTCTGGACGTTGCTATTCCTCAACCTGCTCTACGGTGGGAAAGGAGGTCCGGATGATGATGATGCTTTGTATTACCTTGGAGATAATATATCTGATGCTTATCATTAAAAGAAAAACTGGGAATGAGGTCCAAACCCTATTCATGTGCTCTTCCATAAACAATTCATCAAATTATCTCTAACCACTATCAGTTTCCTAGAGTCACCTTCTGTAACTTGCTTCATTATGCAAAGGGTGACCACACACATTCACCTTGGCACCCCATGCCTCTTCCCATCTTCATGTCATGTTTTATATGGTTCATAAGTCATACAATTTTATACACTATATATATATTAAAGGTCCCAGCTTTGGAGCCAGACATGCGGCGTATGAAAAACTTTCTCCCTTTGTCAAGATGGTTTCCATGAAGCTGTTATTCATCCTGCAAATCATGACCTTCATTCTTCTTAGTTCCAAAGAATAGTTTTAAGAGTAGTGCTGCTGAAATATTGACGCTAAATTGAGCTACTACACTGCATATTAATGCTGTTAATGGTTGATTTCCTCAGCAAAACCATTACCTTCTCTGTAGCAGAGCTAATCTGGTACTACTAACACTGAAGGGTTGTCAAGCTTATAAACTGTTATTATCCTCTAATTAACCACTGACAGCATCCCAAAGCATTACAGGATATTTATCTCAACAATACAATTTTACTTCAACTGCTTCAAGCCGCCACTGGATGCTGACAATAACATACTACTCATTACCAGCTCATACCTGACTTTTCAATTACTCTCTTTAAACTGCACACTGAGAGAAAGACAGGCCGACTGTAGATGAAGTCCAAATTATTACCTAAACAGAAATTTAAAAGCTAATGCAAATAATGCTTACAATACAGAAGACCCCTGATTTAACATAACATGATAAACCAGATATTGGATTTGACAGACACTATGAAACCACCAAACTTCTGTCACCTATAATGAACCATGCCTGTTCGATGGGGGGCAATGGGTCACAAGTGTTTCCTACCCTCTATACTCCAAACAACTGTGAAATAAACTGCAGCAGGGTAAAATTTTGGGTTAATACACCATGGATATAGTTTTCATTTTTAGTACAATATGCTATGGTACTCATTTATTTTCAAACATGTGCTTGAAATCCCACCTCAGGGGTAGACCATCAAATACAATGGATTTTTGGCTTTTTCGAAAATGGGCTTCTCCTCCAATTACTCTGTTATAGGAAGAGTCTATGTTTAAAAGCAAGTAAAACAGAGAATCTGTTCATAAAATTTGCCTTCTCATGTTGAGGTGGAAATATTGCCACAGGGTAACATGTATCAGCATATTTACATCACGAAATGAATTGAATTAAAAATATTCCGAGGTTGCTTTCTATGTAGTAATATCAATAAGACGATTTCAGTTCAGATACGACACTGTACAATTCTTTTTCAATTAACCCTCTCAAGCAACGTAAGTTTTCTGTACGCGTGTGTGACATGATCAAAGAAAATGCCACGAGAGCAGACTAGACTCGAGCATAAAGGAAAACATTCCCACATACTTTATTTGCTCCAGAAATTGACTATAATGGTATACCATCACCTTCCCTGATGTTGATACTATACGATAAGCTAATAAAAACACACAAAACCGATGAGTCAAAGTACTGTGCAAGTACCGAAATGAGGTGAGAATACTGTTGTCCAACAATGAAAATAACTTCCCTACACTGTAGCACAAAACTCTACTTGGATGACGCAAGAGCTAAGCATATGTCTCGATGCAGAATTTCACGAGCTTTCACGTGGTATGGGTGAGATTCTGATATGATCAATAGTTTTCGAGTAAATAGCCTAAAATCGCACGCACACCCCCCTCCCCCTCTGAACTAAAAACCGAGAATGCCGACTATTTGAGAGTGTTGGCCTGGAAATAGACACCCTCCCCTATGACACACCAAATATTGACACACTTCATGCTAAAACATAAGTTTTAGTGAATATTTTTGTCCAGAATTGCTTAGTTGGCATCCCTTCAGACAGCCACTTTATGTGCATCATAGTGTGTCATCTGTTCCTCTTCAGACTAAAACTGTTTTGACTCGTACTGAGTCATGGTACGCAAAAGGGTTAAATATGTGAATGGCAGTGGTCCCCAGATTTACAGTAGAATTAAAGCAGGATGGATTGTTTGATAGCAATATGGTGACACTTGTTTTGTTGGAAACTGAAAACTGAATGATTCCAGCAGCAGATTTCAAACCACCTTCAAAGGGTGTTTGACTTCAGCCAGTATCATGTGAAATTGTTTGAAACTGTATGATTTTGCATGAAATTGTATGACCACGATGTGACAGTACAAAATGCAGCATCAGTCACATACATCGTTTTCACCACCCTATTATTATACATTCTCTCCAAATAACCAAACCATCCAAGCAAATACCCTTCATTCCTGCTGTCTACATACCCTTACTTCAAACCTTTCACAAATCCCATTACTTCTTATCCTATCCATTCTACAAACACCACACACACATTCCCCTCTAACCTCATTTCCACATCTCTCACGTCTGACCTTTTGTTCTCATGCCAAACTATACAGTAGAATAATAATAATAATTATAATAATAATAATAACAATAACAACAACAATAATAATAGTCCTCATCATCATCCAGAATTTTTTCAGTTAGTGATGGGTTGTTTTTAAAAAAAAAAAAAAAAAAAAAAAAAAAAAAGTGAATAATGAATGCCATGTTCATTAGAGAGGAAAAAAAGAAGTAGAAGTAGAAGTAGTAAAGGAAGGAGGTTGGTGACTCCAGAAAGCAGCCAAAGATTTATAAAAGAGCTATTTACACCTCAAAACACTAAGCAATTTTTAAACCTCGGAACACTAGGTAATTACAAATTTCCCTTATTTTTCACCGATGTACAATCAATCATTTCCTGTGGCACCCTCGGGGATGCATAGGGCCTCGATGAACTCACACCACCACATCCTATCTTGTGCTAACTCCTCAAGATCTCCCCAACACTCATCTCCAGCTTCCCGTCTCATTGTCCTCACCCACGTCTCTTTTGGCCTTCCTCTACCTCTCCTACCAGGTGCCACCCACCCTGGTGTACCTCGTACTATTCCCTGTCTCCTATACACATGTCCTAGCCACTTCCATCGTGAGAATCTAACATATTCATCGATCGGCTGCACTCCCGTTATTTCTCTAATTCTACTATTTGGTATCCTTTCCCACCACTTAACTCCTAATATTCTTCTAAGTGCTTTATTTTCAAACACCAAGAATTTATTTTCCATAGTCACTGTGCTGTACCAAGACTCGTGTCCATAAATTAAGATACTCCTAACCATTACCTTATAAAGTTTGATTTTTGTATGCACAGAGAAATTGTTATTATTCCAAATATTATTAAGCATTCCCATTGCCTGATTAGCCTTCTTTAACCTTTCCTCGAATTCAAAGTTCAAAGAACCATCCTTGGCTATACTGTATAAGTAACTAAATATTTAAACTTATCAACTTGCTTTACAACCATACCTCCAATTACACATTCCTGCACATTTTCCATATTCATATTGATTATTTCAGTTTTTCCACAATTAATAACCAAACCCACCTTGCGACCTTCACTGATGTACAGTCAACCAAAAAAAGAATCACACACCTGGGGAATGATGGTTGTGAAAATGAGTGTTTTGCTGATACACATCAATCTATTAACATATTGCCTCAAAAAATATATACTATCCAATAGGTGACAATTTATGTGACTTCGAGTCATAATAATTACCAAGAATAATATTTGCACTTATAATTACAGAGGGCCCCATATCACAATGCTTCATCTGTGTTTGAGAATGATGCGTGCGGTATGACAGCTGATACTTTTTTTTTTTCGGTTGACTGTACTTACAAATGTACAGTATCAACATAGAACGCAAGAGTGCTGATGTCCTTTGTTTGGTAGATTAGGTGTTTCCTCCGTAATTTCCTTTGCATTCTTCTTCTCCTCTACTGACTTCAGCCTGCGACTCCAAGCCTGCCATCTACAGTGCATATGAAGTCGAGTCTGTTGGGGATAGCAGGAAGTGGTGAACACTTACTAGTACAGGTGCTTAAACTTGCATGAAAACTATTAACTACCAAATATATCTTAAAAGTTTCCATTGTCATTATCTAAACCCCAACATTACCAGGTCCATCTGTTCTAGAAGTACTAAGGGATTAGATGTCTGGCAAAACATATGGTCATATTCAATGAAGCACAGGAAGGTTTACAGTTCTCTGTGGGCCTTGACAATATCCCAAACCAGTTCATACTAAACCAGAGTTATATTTCAATCTTGCTAATACCAGATTATGTTACTTAACTTAGGGCAGACCTTTAGAAATGAACAGGCTAACGGAGGCTACATCTAACTATTCCAGCTTTGAAAGTCACCTATAAGGTGAATAAAAATGTCTGGTAGCAGCAAGAACCAAGTACAATATACATCACCAGACTGAAAAGTTAAGCCTACATAATGGCATCTGGCAAAGTGAGCTCCCCTCAAGTTGGAAGTCACCCTACTACCTTTCAAGGAGCCAGCTAAGGCTAGTATTTTAAGTGGCATGGAAAGTCTCATGGAACCTTTAACCTAGTGAATTTTTCAGCATATTAAACCGTAATATTATTGTGTAGGCTATTAATATAATTTTATGTTGTTTATGTCATTTTAATATTGACATGTTGCAGGTGAGGGATGCCTTCATCTTTATGTGGTGACACAGATATCATGTGGCTCCAGTGCCACGTTATAAAAATATCTCTCAAATTCCTTCTTATTACCCAAAAAGGAGGAAGGTGGACTGCAGGAGCTGGGTAATTTATACCTGCTGTTCACTGTGTTCACATTCAGATAATCCTGAGGTTGCAACTAAATTACACTCGCTCCAGAATGTATCGGTGCAGAATATGTTTTAAATATTATGACACATGGAACAAAGGAAACTGGAAATTGCAGTTCTGTCCTCTCTCACGCAGGCATCCCACACAATAGATGACTACTATATCAGATACCTCTTGTGTCCTTCATAACGAGTAGGGAATGGCAGTAAATGTTATGATATATATATAGGTATTAACGGGCTGTCACTACCACATGGTCGTATCATTCCGGATGGCATCAGACCGACAGTGCACCGATACTTTCTGGAGCGGGTGTACAACTACTACTACTTCAATGACCCCTCCAATTGCATGGGTTCTATTTGCAATTTTCACCATTTACGCAGAGAGGTAAACCCTACCCTGATTCCTATTACGTGGGAATGAATCTGGTTTGCACAGAAAGATCCCCAAAACCGGTCCCCCAACACACGGTCTGTCAGGCACTGACAGTTAAAAGTCCCGTGCAGTGATGTGTCAACATGGCTGCCAAGCAGGTACACACTGTGTCCTCTTCCCTCCCCCTTTCTCCCCCCCCCCCTCTGTAGAGGGGCAGAGAGGCTCCTCATTCTCGGATACACCCCTCCCTGACACCCAAGCACTGCTCAATCCCCTATTGTGGTGACTGATCATCACTTATTTACCACTTTGTACTCTGTAATTGACTTTTTTTTTTTTTTTTTTCTTTCTTTTTTTCTTATGTTGGAGGAAAAGGGGGGTGGGCGGAAATTCAAGGCCAAAAGAGGGGTTTCAGGAAAATTTTTTGTATTTCAGCGTACCAATTGACCTAAAACACGGGTTTCTACAGTATCTTTTGCGCAATTCAATTTCCACGGAAAAATTTAATGATACATATGTCACTGTACTACCGTATCTGACCACCTCTCTTCTTTGCCTGTTACTTTCACTTTTGATTACTCTTCTTTCCACTTCACATGGTTCTACACGAGTGACAAGCCTAATGTTTTCCTGGAAACCCAGAAACCATTTATAATGCGGGGTGGTGGATATATAACCAGATAATGTGGTTGTGTGGAGCCTGCTGTGATGCCCCTGCTAACTGGGTGGAGAGGCACAAATGTGTCCATCCAAAAATTCAATATTTTTCCCACACCTCACAGTTGTGGGGCACTGTCAACCGCAAGGGAACATCAGTTCATTGCATGAGACGGCCATGAAAGGGATGGGGGGAGGGTGGGTGCTTGCCTACAGTTGATGGTTCTGCTCAGTCAGAGGGAACGTGATTCATCAAAAAAACTACACTACTACCACCAATACTATCAACTTCAAATCAAAACCATACAAGAGGATATTATGTGTAACGTGCAGAATGAATCCCCTAGGAAGAGACATTATGGAATCTACAAAGCCACTTCGAATATGATCCACAGTCTCAACCCCACCAATCTTGCCTCATATCCACTTTTGTCCTGCATAGTCAAGCTGATGTAGAGATGCTATGCCATTTGGGTGTGACTGAGAGGAAATTTTGTGGGGTTTGACACAAGATTCAATGACCAGTCAGTCATTAAAGTACATAAGCAGTCCTATCCCTTTTACTGGCCGAGTTATTCTCGACAATCATTGTCAGATTTGTGAAGATTCTATTGCTCATGTTGAGGCCAAACTGAATTACAGTGAACTGGTATTTGTCACTCCCCACTGTGAACTACATATACTTCCAGATCCTGGGTGTAGTCTGAGACATGCCAATAAGCATCTTCCAGGTCTACTATTGTTAGCCAAACCTCTGTGTACAACTGCTTAAGGATAATTAGGTAATGTCATTTTTTCAGTACTTGATGAATTAGCAAGGAGGACGGGGGCCAGATCAGGCACTTTCTGCTGGACACTACTCTCTCTCTCAAATAAAATCAACAGATGGTGGGGCCCATCCAGAGATCACTCACTGAATGACCTGTGCTTTAAGGTCTCGACACATTCCTGAAGGAGTGATGCTGGAGGCTGTGAATTACAAGCATGACTGACAGGGTGGGGTGCTATACTTCCCCCACATCATGCCACATTTTAGCAGTATAAACACTCACTTGTTTCTCTAAGGGTGATGCCACCCTTGCAACAAAGGGATTCTCTCAGCTGAATAAAATTACCAATGGCTGGCGAGAATACACGAGCAGGTCAAATACGCCAGATAAAAGGTCTAAAGTAGGCTGTAGCACCAGTCGAGCAGGGCAGTACTCCCGAGGTGGATGGAAAGCTGATGACAGGGAGTGCTGGAGCTCCTGTTTCATTAGCCCTCAGAACTAGTTCCTGACCATCCCCCTTTGCTGAACTTTTTCAGTGTCTCAGTTACACAGAGAGTAGGCCAGCATGCTCTCCAGTACAAATTTCTCTAACTATCTACACCAAACTACATGCACAGTACACACTACACTTCCTTTTCCAAAAATAAAAAATCGTGGCGTCACAACACACAGCCTCGGAGTCCGGGGGGGGGGGGGGGCATAAATGCCCCCACCATCCGCCCCTCTCCCGATGACGACTCGAGGTGCCTGGAACCAGTTTGACTCTCTTCTTCTTCATTTCTGCAACATTCGCGGCCTTTCCTCTAACTTTCGCTCTGTTGAGCACCACCTCTCCTCCTCTAAACCTCACCTTCTTTTTCTAACGGAGACTCAACTGTCTGAGGCAACTGACAGCAAACCCTTTTCTGTATCCTCCTACTTTATACTCATTTCAAAGCCAAAGGTGGCTGTTGTGTATATATACGCAACGACTTATCTTGCTCTCGTGTTCCTGAACTCGATTCTTCTGAATTCTCTACACTCTGGCTTCGGCTTTCCTGTCATTCTCTGACTAAATATATCTGTGCTGTTTACTTATCCCCTAATTCTACTGACTATCAAAAATTCTTCGACTATCTTACTTCTATGATGGAACACATTCTATCCATTTCTCCTTTCTCTGAAATCTCCATTCTAGGAGATTTCAATGTTCACCACCACCTTTGGCTCTCCTCTCCTTTCACGGATCCACCTGGTGAACAAGCCTACATCTTTTCTATCCTTAATGACCTAGAGCAGCTTGTACAGCACCCTACCCGTATCCCTGACCGCCTTGGAGAGAGCTCCAACATACTTGACCTCTTCCTCACAACTAATCCTTCTGCTTACTCTGTTAATCTTTTCTCTCCATTGGGCTCCTCCGATCACAACCTTATTACCTTAACATGTCCGATCACTCCGGTACGGCCTGTGGACCCTCCAGGGAAACGTCGTCTGTGGCATTTTGGAGCCGCGGACTGGGAGCCCCTCAGGCAGTACTTCTTTGATTTTCCCTGGAATGATTATTGCTTCCGTGGCCGGGAGCCATCTGAGTGTGCCTTGCGCATTACGGAGGTTATTCTCTCGGGCATGGAAGCATACATTCCTTTCTCATATCCTTTGACTAACGCAAGAAAGCCTTGGTTTAATCACGCTTGTTCTAATGCTGTCCGCAACAAGGAGAGGGCCTACAAAAGGTACCGGAGCCAACCCACCCCTGAATCACATCATCTTTACGTTTCTGCCCGGAATCGTGCTAAGTTTGTTCTTCGCTCTACTAAAAATAATTTCATCCATACTAAATGCTCTCAACTCTCCAACTCGAATTCTTCCCGCTCCTTCTGGCACCTTGCCAAAAATCTTTCTAACAACTTTACCTCATCATCCTTCCCTCCTCTTTTCTACTCTGATAGTTCTGTAGCTATTTCTTCTACTGATAAAGCAGATCTCTTCACACAGACTTTCTCCTCCAATTCCACCTTAGACGATTCCGGTGCTGTTCCTCCATCACTTCCCCCTCTGACTTCCTCATGGCTGACATTAAAATTTCTTCAGTTGATGTATTTTCTGCCATCACTGGCCTCAGTACTAACAAGGCATGTGGGCCTGATGGGGTCCCTCCTGTTGTTCTCAAGAACTGTGCTTCTATGCTTACACCCTGCCTAGGCAAACTCTTTCGCCTTTGTCTGTCAACTTGTACCTTTCCTTCTTGCTGGAAGTTTGCTCTCATTCAGCCAGTCCCAAAGAAGGGTGACCACTCCCAACCCTCCAACTATCGTCCAATTGCTTTAACGTCCTGTATTTCAAAAGTTTTCGAGTCAATTCTCAATAGAAAAAATTTTAAGGCATCTTTCCTATCACAACCTTCTTTCCGATCATCAGTATGGGTTCCGTCAGGGACGCTCCACTGGCGATCTTCTCACCTACCTTTCAGACTCCTGGTCATCCTCCTTTCGGGACTTTGGCGAAAGCTTTGCCATTGCACTTGACATCTCAAAGGCTTTCGATCGAGTCTGGCATAAATCTTTAATTTCCAAACTGCCCTCCTACGGTTTCTATCCTTCTATCTGTGCCTTCATCGCTAGCTTCCTTTCTGGTCGTTCTGTAGCCGCTGTTGTAGACGGCCATCGTTCTTCTCCTAGATCTATCAACAGTGGTGTTCCTCAGGGCTCTGTCCTATCACCAACTCTCTTCCTTTTATTCATCAATGATCTTCTAAGCTGTACATCTAACCCTATCCACTCATACGCTGATGACTCCACCCTTCACCTTTCCATTCGGTTCCCGCAACGCCCATCTCAACAGTTGCTTCAACAAACAAGGGATGAGGCTATGGCACACCTAATGTCTGACTTGGCTCGTATCTCTGACTGCGGTAAAAATAATATGGTTGTTTTTAATGCATCTAAGACTCAGTTCTTACACCTATCAACCTGACAAAATCTTCCGCAGGTATACCCATTAATGTTTAATAATATTCAGCTTAATCCTGCATCATCCTTGAACATGCCTGGGGTTTCATTTACTCGGGACTTATCTTGGAAAGATCATATTACATCTCTTGTAAAATCTACTTCCAAGAGATTGGGTGTGCTAAGCCGACTCCGCTCTTTCTTTACCCCTGCACAATTGTTGACTCTATACAGGGGTTTTATCCGCCCCTGTGTGGAGTACAACTCTCATGTGTGAGGAGGCTCCCCACATACAGCTTTTCTCAACAGGGTGGAGTCAAAGGCTTTTCGTCTCATTAACTCTCCTCCTCTCTCTTACTGACTCCCTTCAACCTCTGTCTCTTCACCGCACTGTTGCATCTTTATCTCTTTTCTATCGCTACTTTAATGGTCACTGCTCCTCTGAACTGTCTGCTTGCATTCCTCCACCTCTACGACGGACGCGTAGCACCCGTCTGGCAGCAAACTCTCATCCCTTTACTGTCCGACTCTCTAATGCAAGAGTTAACCGTTACTCCCAGTCTTTCATTTATGCAACAGGTCAGCTCTGGAACTGTCTCCCTCTGTCTGTATTTCCTGCTGCCTATGATCTCCAGTCTTTCAAACGCAGTGTGTCAAGGCATCTCAAAATGATCGGATCTTGAATTTGGCTCTCTATTGTATTTTGTTTCTCTCTTTGAGGGAACTGTTACTGTGGGCTCATGGCCTTTGGTTCCTTCTTCCTCGCATTAAAAAACACACACACACACACACACACACACACACACACACACACACACATACACACACACACACAACATTGCTCAAGATGCAGACAACATTGAAATACATATGGAGTGTTTTTTACATGTGGAGCTGGGTATGACGATGGCAATTCTCATTTTTTTATTTATTTATTTTTTCTCCTGTGACCATCATATTACCAACTGTCAGCTATTCTTAGCTGACAGAGATGTAGAAACAAAACAGCTATAATGAAACCAAGAAGTGACTGGCTTAATACAGAAGAAATCTAAAACCCCATTATAATCCTTGCACCATACTGCTGATTATCCTTGCATATACAGTACAGTATTAGCAAAGAAAGTATTCGCATGTTTAAACGTACAGAAATGACAATGATTAGGTGGATGTGCAGTGCATCCTTGAGTGCAAGGCCTGAGGGGGATAGGTTTACGATGGAAGAGTTATAAGGTAGGATGGAACTGGAGTGTATTGGTGTTGTGATGAGGATAAGTAGATTCAGATGAGATGGTTTGGGCATGTGGAGAGGATGGGGGATGATAATTGGGCACAGCAAGTGAGAAGAGTTAACGTTAGGGGTAGGGTTGCGGGAGGAAGACCAAAAAAGACCTGGGACAAGGTCACTCAATGTGACCTCATGGATATGGGACTGAATAGGAAAGTTGCCAGAGATCGAACAGTATGGACAGCCACCATTAGGTGACTAAGGCCGACGCATGCAAGCGTGTTGGAGCCTTTAAAAATGAAACAAGACATAACAAAGCGATATATTTTTTTTTAATATGAGAACTGTGAATTCATAATGCAAATCCATCATCTGAAAGCAAGGGGAAAACAGAGTTCCTGCTCAAAATGGTAGTATCCGAAGCCATCACAGATGGCTGATCAGTTTCCCGCCCTTTCCCCTCCTTATTGGCGTACCCGGTACCTCAAGTCAAGTCTCAAGACTCTGTCTTGCAAGACCCGCTCTTGCTCACCTGTTACATCAAGACCCCACTGCTTCATTACAAGGAGAATCACTTTGGAGCTGAAAATGAAGGTTACTGAGTTCATTAAGGAAGGTAAAAGGAACTTAAACACTGAACGTGAACTTGGCTTAGGTGAATCGACAGTGAGGAACATTCTCAAGTACTAGAAAGAGATTTTAGGAACCGTCAAGACTTACGGCGGCAAGCAAGTGGACGGGTGTGGTAAGGTTGCTAATCCCACAATTACACAAAGTGAGTGCTACCTAGCACACTACATTCACAGTTTTATTGACTTTCTGTGAACAAAATGCTTTCTTAAAATGATAGTCAATAATGGGGAAGCACACTCCATCCTTGAGTAAGGTATGGCTGAGTAACGTGTTTTAGTTCTAACACGCTCAGCATAATTCGATAGGCCATAATCAAAACGCAGAAAAGCTTGAGCTCACATGGCCTAGCGCCGAAATTTGAGTCATGCGCGGTGACATCACCTGCTAGACTCGCCATGATTGGCTGACTTACATCTGGATACCTGTCCTGGGCACACTCAAGGCCATATGGTTAGACAAAAATTTTTGGGTTTTGCAGTTTTAGGGGACGAAATGGAACAAAAGGGTAAGCTAATCAGAAAAGAATTACTCTTTCATCCATGTGTTCTTGTAAGTTAGCATTCAGTTTCACATTCTTCGCTCGATGTCGCACTTCCCAACACATTTCGGACCAACTGAGCATACGGCTATCAGTCCTTTCTCGCACCTCACTGAGTTCTATCTCACACTCATGTGGGTTTCGCAATTTTAGGGGACGAAATGGGACGAAAATGTTTGCCCATCAGAAAAAATTACTCTTTCATTAATGTGATCTTGTAAGTTAGCATTCAGTTCCATATTATTCGTTCAATTTCGCACTTCGAAACCCATTTTGGACTTCTACCTGCACTGTGTGTGTGTGTGTGTGTGTGGAGCAAGGACAGTGATTCTTAGTCATGCCTCGTGATCAGTCCCAGCCACCCAGAAAGTGGATCTCGCATATGCCCAGAAGCATGAGATAGTAAGGGAGTTACAGCAGGGAATGACAAACAGAAATGGAAAAAAAAGCTTGGCATGAATTAAAGCACCATCAGAATGATTTGGAAAGGCCTGGAGAAGATAAAGAGGAAAGTGTGGGAGAACTCGGGCGGTGCAAACCAGGCAGCAGTGAGTGTTCGTAATGTTGTCCTGAAGCTGACTGAGCAGCTCATAAGATGTTATGTGAAGCATCAGAGAAAGAACAACCAGCTATATCTCAGTCAGTCCAAAATGTGTTGGGGAGTGTGAAATTGAACGAAGAATATGAAACTGAATGCTAACTTATGAGAACACATGGATGAAGAGTTCTGTAATTTCTTTCTGATTAGCAAACATTTTCGTTCCATTTTGTCCCCTAAAACTGCGAAACCTATTATTTTTCATGTAAGCATACAGCCTAATGTCCCTACTAAAAGCCACATGATATGAGAGAAGGCAAAACTTTATGACAACAACATTAGGAATGGGGGACAGGGGGAGAGTGCCAGGGACCTGTGCAGCAACACAAGGGTACCCAGCCCAACTTTTGTTCTTGTTAATGCTATTTTTTATTCCATTTTCTTAATTACTATAGTTATATCTCTTTCAGTGTTTTACCTGACAGTGGGTATAAGTAGGGGGTAATTTATGTGGGGTAAGGTGGTAAGAAAGGGTAAAACTAAGAGTTTTGGAAATCTCCTGGAACACATTGCTCCGTTATACATAAAAACAAACTGTTTGAGTGATGCAGGTTTGAGTAGCATGGTCCTTGTCCAGTTCCAATTATCTGCGTTAATTGATGATTAATCCCTAACTGCTGGCTGATGTGTATAGCTGTCACAATTTTGGGTGTGAAGCAAAGCCGGTTGACGTGTACTGTATAGCTGCATGCATCTTCTCGCCACCCTTTCAACTTTAACTTATCCTTACTTATCAATAGGACCACATGGATATGTGAAGATATAGGTGACCTCCCACTTTCGCGGAATCCACATTCACAGATTTTTATAGAAGAGAGGGTCTGACTTTCACGGGTGCAGCCCCAGTTATTCGCAAGCTCTTTTGCGGCGTCAGTTTGTTCACACGCAAAAACAAGTTATCTCCTGTCATCCGCTGCCCATTGTCCACTGTCCCGCGCTCATCCCCCGTGCCTCTCACCCAGTCTCAGTCTTTGCCTGACCACCAGTACAACTGTATTTACAGTATTTTATAATGTATCAGCTGTATCAGTTTGTCACCTACATGGTTATGTACACTACAAACTCCTAGAACCTTACCAATTACTGTTATTTTGTGCTGAATAGGGTTTTTGATGGTTTAGGCTGTTTTGAGGTGTTGAAATAGATTTAAATGCCTTCCAAGGGTTATTTCTTTATGTATGGCATGGGTCTAGGGGGGTCAGAAATTATTCGCGGAAAATACACTTTTGCGGAGGTCTGTGTCCCCTAACCCCAGCGCAAGTGGGGGGTCACCTGTACTTTCATTTGAAAGAGGAAGAGTTGGTGTGTCTTATGTATCTTTAATTTTTAAAATAGCTGTTATAGTTTGGCAGACATTAGGGCTTGTTCCCCCCCCCCCCACGTCAAGGATATCCCCCGTAGGGAGGAGCATGCAAAATCGGAAAACCCCCGGCATGTATGGGTTAAGTGTACTGTAAATGACAGAGAGGGTAAGGTGTCAACCATATACATTTATTTCCACTGATTCAATGGCTTCTACTGTGCGAAATTTCCATTATGTGGCGTATACTGTCAACCATATTCTTGCATTCTGGGAGGCACCACTGTAACTTGTTACCTCATTAAGTATTGCTTACTACCACTCGTCTTCTTTTCCCCTCCTTTTCTCTTCAGTTCGACTTTCTTCTCCCTCAGTTATTCACTTTTCTCCCTCCTTTCTTCTTTTCTTTCTCCCTCCCTCTCATCTTTTGTCCTCTTTTTTCCTTCAAGGTTCTTCTGTTCTCCATCCCTCTAAAATGCATAGCTAAACAAGTTAGACAGACATGTTCAAATTACAGTACCTGCATTCTGATGGCTGAAGGGATCTTGGGGTATGTGTTGTGCATTCCAAGGAGGCATACGTTGACCTGTGCATGTGGGAGTTCCTGACACTAACAATTTCGGTGACACGGTTGGTGAGGTTTCTGTACACCATAATGGAGCTTGCTTGATGAAAGTGCAGCAGTCCTAACAGTACAATCCTTTGCTGTTAACCTGAAATAAAAAAAAGGATTGCTAATCTGTGAGTAGTTATGATTTTCTACCCCCCCCCCACCTTTTCCCCTTTTAATTTCACTAACCTCACATTTTCCCTAATCTGTACAGTAAGGCCCTCTACAATATTCCTATTTCAAAATGCCATTACCCTCATCTTCTTCATATCTTCAAAGACCTCTACATTTTTCTAATTCTTAAATGTTATTATCCACACACAGTCCGGTCCATGATCTTAGCACTATCCACTTTTGCTTGGGTTTAAGAATAGTTAGACAACTAAGGTATGGTATGTGGTGCTTCATCTCACCTAAAAATATATATATATATAAAAAAATAAAAAAAATACACAAATAAAAATAATAATGAGCAACCTGAAACTGGAAAACTATGCAGTATCATAATACTGAACAATAAAGTGGTACTGTATATTCCCAGATAATCACATGCAGGGCAAGGCTGAACAGAAATATGCAACACCAGCATTGTATGGAGGTAAAACAATAACTGCCAATCCCATTATGCATAGAGGCCTGGGACTGTGGAACCAGTCCTGAACATTTAAGGGGAGAAGACCAACCTATGCCACTGGAAGCATTTACATGGGAGGGGGGGGAGGGGGGGGGCCCACATTTGGAGACTCAAATTGTAGCATGTAGGCTACAATGGATCTTAACTCAAAGAGTTTTACCGCTATGTCTTCTTATAAATACCATAACCAGCTAATAGTACAGATATGACAAACAAATATATTACACAAGATCACAATATCCTAAACTGCAGACAAACTGGACAAGAAATAATAGCTAACATGATTTAAATCCCATTATGATACAGAAACATGTTGATACCGAGAAATAAAATCCAAAACATTTAAAAAGGCATCATTTATGAATGGAATTTCAAGTTTTGCAAACAAAACAATATAAGCAGAGCTCACTGAATTAACAAATTTGGGGTCAGAACTTCATCATACTTCCAAGCGCTTACCCCCTACCAAATACTGTATTAAAGATCAATAATTAAAGTGACCAAAACTGAGATTTTTGTTTTCCCCCTAAGCTTATGCCTGGATAGTCTTCTAGTATGCTGGACAGAGAGAAAAAAATCCATTTCACTGAATCTGAACAGTTTTGTAGAACACAGCAACACAAGTAGAGCTCACTGATTTAACAAATTTGGGGTCAGAATTTCATCATACTTCTAAGTCTTTACCCCCACCAAAGACAGTATCAAAGATTAATAATTAAAGTATCTTAGTCTTTTTTTTTTTTTTAAGTGGTGACCAAAACTAGAAAAAAATTTTCTATGCTTGTGCCAGGATAGTCTTCTGGTATGTTGGAGAGAGGAAAAAAATCCATTTCACTCCCTTCAGAGCATTTAAGTCCAAGGTAAGGCAACTGCAGACCAAAACATTCCAGAGCAGGAGACCAATTATGCCCCTGGTGGCATTCACAAAAGTCAAGCCACCACATACATACAAAACTTGTTTTATGATTGGGATGCATTGAAGGAAAAACAAACTGGATAACAACTGATTGTAAACTGAAGACATTATGATACTGGTTCAATGGAGATACGTTTCTGAAAATAACAACACAGCACAAGTATAAAAGGTTTCCAACTCACCTAAACTGGTATATAATTATTTCACTTCACTCACTGCCTTACTCCAACACCATGCTACTGTTCAATCAATGATATTAACACACCTTAGAGTGACTATACAGGCCATCTTAGAATGGGCAAAAGACAGTAGGCTTGCATGCTCATGAAGTGCTGAGGTTTCATAAGAGATCATAGCAATCGTTTAAGGAAAAATGGCGACTACCTAAAAAAAAAAAAAAAAAAAAAAAAAAAAAAAAAAACTGCTAAAATCTCTTCACAGGACCATAGCAATCATTACAGTAAAACCTCACTACAACAGACTTTAACCCCTTAACCGCGGCGCGTCACTTTCATGACACTTGGGAGCAAGGGATCATACCGAGGGCGTCACTTTTGTGATTCTGTGTTATTTTGAATTCACCCAGGCTTTCAAGAGGTGGCTTGTATCATCTATCAGTACTGCCAATGTCCAATACTAGTCAGCACTCCTAATCTCATCTGTACCCCCATCCATTGTTGACAATTTAGCCATTTCTCCCCATTCTTGACTCCCCTCCCTACCTCCCCTCCATTACTCTCTCCTCTCGCCTGCCCGGCCGTGCTACGTTAAGTAAATCTTACCTGGAATTTTCCACTGATTTCATCCATTGATATAAGCCCTATGCCCTATTCTTATACCAAATAATATATACAAGAAAGAAATAAGGTAAGTGTAGTGCCATACACCTGGAACTGGCTAATTATCACCTGACAACACCTCACGTGCACTCGTTCGCTAATTTTCGCTGTTTATTTCCCCTTGAAATATGCCGTATAATCTATTCTCGTAATAAAAATATATATAAGAAAGGAAGGGAGAAGCCTAAGTGATATTTACATTCACCTGGAACTACCTAATTTATTATGTATTGTCTGGATTTCCTGCCAATCATTTCATAGCGTATATATTAGCAGCTGTCACCCCGCTGACATTGGCAGCTCCCCTAGGCAGGCCACCACACTCTATTCAGTTTACTGTCGTCTTTCAAGGTGAGAGCACGTCGGATTCGCGCCTGCCCAATTCTGCCGTGACTACGATTTATCTGGTGAGTAAAACAGTGCAATTGGAAATGTAAATAATGTGTAAACAGCAAGTGAAAGCAATGAATGTAAATTTAAGTGAACAGTGGAAAATAGTTTTATAAGTTACTGCAAGTGACTGCATAAGTGTAAATAAAATAGAAATGTAAATAATGTAAATAAAATAGAGAATGTAAACAGAAATGCAAATGAGTAGTAAGAATATGAGTATATATACTAGGAGTATTGAAAGTGAAAGTTTCACTCTAGCATGTATGAATACTATGAGTTATGAAAGTGAAAATGAAAGTGACAGATTCACTCTCAACGCTAGTATACGGGACGAGAAAGTGAATGCTACGTATTTTACTGAAAGAGAAAATGAATGCCTACAGTGACAATAAACTACCGGTACTATTACTGAAGGAAACTTATGGATAAAGACTGTAGACATATATAAGTGTTGTACAGTAACCGAAATATAAACTGAGTGATTTTATGAAAAATATATGACAGAACACCAGCGGTGAACGATCGCAAGTGGGAAGGTCATACGCACTCGTAATTTTCATTGCTTTCACAGTTTTTTTTTTTTTTGGGGGGGGAGTATGGATTAAAAAACAAACAAACAAACAAACAAAAGAGAGAGAGAGAGAGAGAGAGAGAATCATAGAATAGTGTTTCTAGTGATAATATCAGGCTGTGGTAATCATATTACGGGTTGTCGGGAAGTGTAAAGTGGAGACTTCGTTACCCAACTTCAGAGGTCTCCACAAGTCCTACGGTACTCGACGAGGTCTCAACAAACATCCCAGGAGAAAGCTGAAGGTATGTGCCATACACGTATGTAATTATAATATTCTAGGACTAACTGATTTTTGGCAAATATTTTTAGAGAGTCTGTCGGAGCGCGAATATGCCCGCGAGACACGCAAGTCAGGCAAAAACAACCCTGAGGTTTAGGAGTTAAGAGACTGGAATCCACTTTTATCGGAGCTGAGGACTCGACCGGACTAAATTCTTATATTGTACATCGGGAAAACTATGATAAAACTAGAAGAGATCTGGACTTCCTGACCTCAGTCTGGAGTGGCCCTATTGTCCGCTGTTTGTGTCTGTATGTCAGTTTGTGGTGGGCTGGCAGCATCACTACTGTCCCCCCTCCCCCGTGTTCTGCCTCAGTCTGACCCATATCATTTGCCTGGAAGTCCCTGATACACTGTACTTCTCGAGGATCACGAGTGATGAGTGAAATAAAGTATACAAAGTGAACATCTTTAGTTTGTAAGATCATAAACCATAAAGTGTATAAAGTGTACAGTACAGTATTTGGAAAGTGTTTAAAATTAAGTTGTAAAAATAATTTTCTAAATGCTAAAGAATTAGAAAAGTTATCTACTTTAATATCAATATTAATTACATGGTACAAGCATTAATCACATGGTACCTGGCACGCAAAGTACCCGGTACAAGCTACACCTCCAGTTCCCATCCATGATTCAGCTCCTGCCAGTGAAGACAATCAGGAGGATGATTCACTGTTCATTGACAATGAACTTGAAGATAATGGGTAAGGATTTTAATGGATTTGCTCCACAGGATCCATCACCAGGTGCTGAATGATGATAAACACTTGGCAAGGTGGGGGAAGAGTCTGGTGGGCCTAGTGAGTAGGAATGGTTACATAAGAAAATATTTTATTTTTTTACTTATGAGTTTGTGTCCAAGCCTTGCTTAAATTTTATTGTGTTATGCAATAAATTGTTTATCATGGCACCTGAGGAAAGTTAAGGGGCAAATGAGATATTGCCACGAGTTAGATGAAACTGGTGGGGTGAAGCAGGATGGTGACCATGATACCTTCTTGTGTGTGTTACATACTGTACCTTATGGCCTTTATAGGGTCTAAACTTTGCTAAAATTATATGTGTTGTGCAGCAGACTGCTTATAGTATTATATGTGAGAATAACTTGGCCTATGTGGTAAATATGAGCGGATACTGCCACGAGTCGTAAGGAACACAGATATTTACATGTAAACAAATATTCCGAGTTCGGCGATCGAGTTCAGCATGGTATGGCCAGAATAAAGCAATCGCAAAACTCGAGTACCCACTGCATATATATTTTACCATTTGATTATTGTAGAGAATGTATAATTCAGTATGGTACTGCAATGGTAGTGAAAACGGTGATGCCATGCTGAAAAACCGTTGGTGCGATCTGGACTAATGTCTGATATATAGCAAAAAGTCTGACTTAGCAGGGGAAAGTCCAGATGTCGCTTTCATCGGAGTTTCACTTTTTTCGGAATGGCTTGGGCACCAAGTAGTCCGTTGTGGTGAGGTTTTACTGTACTTATGAATATGGCCCCGTACTTAAAAAAAAAAAAAAAAAAAAAAAAAAAAAAAAAGACTGTGTAGCAGATACTGTAATCATTTAATGGTCAATCATAAAACAAAGTTTGTTTTTATCTTTAAGACTCAAACCATAGCACAACATCAACCTGTTCCAGCTCTATCACCAGACCAACATGAGTTGTTAGGCAACAAAAATGTGCCTGAATATGTGGGCAAACAAAAATACTGTAATGGTCTCTCACAAATTGAGTTCCAATTAACACTACTGTATTTCACTTCAATGATGCCAGTACTTTTATACAGTACCCTTGTCCAGTCAACAATATCAAATTTTTGCTTTACCAATAACTCAAGGGCAAAAACATAATTACAGGTACCAGTAGTACTTTAGGAGATACGATGTGAATACGGATATAAGCAAATGATATAAATAGTCGCACCACTGTATGGGTGGGGACGTTCAGACCAAATGGGAGTTACCCCCATCCCATCGCATTATACACAAAACGCCTCACTCACGTCCTTAACAGTATACGCGGGGGAGAGGGGAAGATCCCCTACATGTATTGCTGCCACCACCACACTATTGTTTTTAAACGCCCATGTGGGAGGCAGGTTGCACAGGTAGATCTGACTCCTTAGGTCTGCGGAGTAGGGCAAAAGAACTGACGGCTCCCACATGTAGTGAAGGGGGTGGGGAGGCCGTGAGGACCCCTGGGGTGGTGTCCTGGTAACAAAATAGACTTTGGTAGTGCTTGTACTACTAACAATAAGGTACAATAACACAACTGAGGATGGTAAAAGGAAGTGGGTTAGGTTAGGTTGGGGTAAGCTAAAGAAAAGATTGGGGACTCTAAGGTAGGGTTGACTCATAATGACTTACAGTACAATAGAATGATGAAACATTATCGATAATAATATCCATACTGTAAAGATACTACATTAACTTATAATGCAAATGACACTAACATTGCTTGACAGCCTAACAAAAATGTTTGAGTACATAAAAAAATATATACGGTATAATTTATCTAAGAAATACTGGAAATGCATTTTTATTTATTGGCACTCAAAATATATATATTTTTGTAAGCTAACTTCATGTCACTAACGTCTGTAAGCACACTCACTCTAACCTGAGGCCCTCACCCACCGACGCCATTCAGATATCCTATACTACCTCAATATGCTCTCCATAAACTAAAACAAACAAGGCTACAGCACTCACCTCCCTTGAGGGTAGTACATAATCAATGACAGTCGTCTAAAACGGCCAAAACATACAAAATTTGCACTCAAAACACTAACGTCTCCACGGCTTCTAGGGACGCGGCGTAACACCAATCCTCGCCTGGCTACGTCAACACGAACTCCAAATCTCTATACCTCATACTTCTCTTGGTTCCAAGTACTTCACCTCAATATGATCACCACATTTCACTACATACTCATGTTTCACAACTGCATAAGTATTACAAAAAAAAAAAAAAAAGGTAAATACCGGAGGATCTACTTTCACTGGCGGATGAACAAAGGTAATCCTGAGGCGGCGTTATCCCGGTGTCGTATGCACGGAGTGACTTATCCTGGGAGTTATCCGCATGTTATCTCATGCAATGTGCCATTTACCAACAACATTTTATGAAATATATGTGTCAGGGAAATAGCTGGATGTCTTATCGACCTAGAGGCAACTATTGGTCGATATATATATATATATATATATATATATATATATATATATATATATATATATATATATATATATATATATATATATATATGCTTATGTTTGTTGCAGGCAGATTGGGAAATCAGTCATTTCGTAAATTAAGGTTAGTTTAATGTGGGTTTAATTAGGTTAGGCTGATCTAGGATAAGGTTAGGTTAGGTTTAATTAATTTAGGCTAAACAGAGTAGGGAACGGTAACTTCCTGCATAAAGTCACTCCGTGCATACGACACCGGTAACAAAATTTTAGGACTTTAATAGCTAAACCAATTCTCTGCATGACGAAAAAGTGGAAATTAACTAATATCAATAGTACAATTTAAGCGTAACATTTCTCGGCATTACACCACAAGGAGTAAATCTGGGAGTAGCTGGGTTGGTTATTCTTCACTATTACATTACCTAAGTGTTCCCCCTGAGTGTTTTTCATTGTTTATTGTTTTATAACCTACATTTCTCTAATATTGTTTACACTGGCAGTATATGATGTTGCAGGTGGCTATAAACAAAATTTAAGGCTGGTTTTTACCTTGGGTAAGGTAAAAGAATGGGAATATTACTTTTGTCCTTTCACACAACCATCAAGTCTGGGTATTTCATTTTGCCTGCTGATATATCTCACAGTGCACATTTACTCTCTATGAAATACGGTTACAAAATAATATTAATTTCCAATAAAATATTACCCGCAGAAGTAAGCCACAGACACAGTTTTGGTTCAGGTGATGCATAATGATGACACCATGTTCTAACACGGTGAAGAGTTATGGTGTGCCTTGTAATATCCAATTATGTAACTAGCTGATAAACATACAGGCCAAACTACTTCATGTAAATGAATATGGCATCCTGCATATCCAAAACGAAACACCATCTTGGGTGAAGTTTTAAAAATTTCACTGTTGTTAATACTCACTCACACAAGGCTGGACACAAGCTCTGATGAAACCACACACCACCTATTTCACACCATCCCGTCCTCTGCGTTGACACTAGTCACAGCCTCACAGGGCGCCTGGGGCTGGGAGACTGTAGTGGACGGTTAGAATTCAAAACCTCTGATGCAGATCGCCCTCATAGTTCTGTTATTATAATAAGGTACATTAGATACTATAATTTACAAAAACTTGTGCTATTATATCCTATTACAGCCTACTCTCAAGTTCCAGAGAAAAAGGCACCGACGTTCATCAAACACTTATTGTTGGAGTATTAATATTGATCAGAAATTTTGCAAAATCACACTTTAGTGATTTTTGAAGCAATAAGCTATTGCATTCTTTTATACTAAATATAATCTACATTAATGTTGGGCCCCAGTGCTGTAAAAAGGCTTAGGAATGTTATTTTACAAGCTGTCGTCGGCAGGTAAAATTTTAAGTTGCTGTGTCGTTTCATTTATTAATTTTTGCACAAGATCCCAGTACGTGCACAGAGTAAATCATATTAATCTGCACCATGAATGTTATCAATGAAAACATGCTGGATAAATAGATATTTTATTACGAATTTAGTTTTTATTCTTTTACTTGACACCACAGTTATGTACAAATATTTTACACTGTTCAGCAGAAAAGCTACCGGTACTGGTATTTTAATATTCTCGATGCAAACTATAGGCTACCGATAATGCAACGATATATTCAACGTGCAAGTGAATGTCAAGAATAATTCGTAAAGTATCACAAATACGGGCCTCTTCCGTCGAAAGAACACTCGAGCTGAATTTATAGTGGTATTATACCCTATTTGACTGATCTGTGCAGCTTAGATGTATAGGGCGAGTAGGGTGTGTGATTCGCAGCTGCTAATTGGCCGCCGATGATGTAAATTTACAGTTCTTCTTATTTTAGCACATATATTTATATTTGTCAATTGCTTGCAATAGAATCAGCCAGTTTAAAATAAGGAATAATTTCCGAAGCTAAAGAGGTCAAAATTAGCTTTAAAAGTTTAGTTATAAAAAAAATGAAGTTGATTATAAAGTTTTATAAAACAATGAGTAACGTTTGAAGTAAATAATCTATCCACAGTGTACTGTACTGTACACCTACGTCCGCATGTTGCACTGCATCCACCCATGGTGTACACCTACGTCCGTATGTTGCACTACAATACTGTACATGCCTGCAATTACTTCAATGACATCATCGGCGGCCAATCAGCAGCCACGAATCAAACACACCCTACTTGCCCCATACATCTCAGATGCACAGGTCAAACAAACAATAGTGACAAATTGGCTGCAATTTATGTCCTGGACTGACCCATACTGAAGAGCTTCACCCCCTTTAATCCAGTGACGTAATTTTTCAGTTAATACTTAATAAAGTTGGTTTGTTTTCACCGGACATAAACTGTGCCACTCCATAAGTAACTGCATGAAATTCGATACCAGTAAGTCTTGGTTATGAGCTTGGAATTAATTCCCCTTGGTTACTAGACAAACTAGAAAGCACTCAGAGCGCATACCTTTACCAATGCTATTGCAGGATCCGGATCCGCCCCAAATTTTAATAAATTTTTTCATGGCCCATGGCCCACTCTTCAACAAAAGTTCATTGAAATTCATTAGAACTTTTGGAGATACCGTGTGGACAAACTAACAAACTGGTTAATACATATCCTCCTCCAACTTCGTTGGCGGAGGTAAAAATCAATCCTTTTGTCTGACCGCACTTGGTCATCAAACTGGATACTTCCATTTCTTTACGAAAGTGTTTCGTCACCACATTTTTAAGCCGTTTCGTAACCCTGATCTCACCAATTTCGTCACCAAGTTCTGCCTGTTTCGTCACAAAGACCCTCCCGTTTCGTCTCTCTCTCTCTCTCTCTCTCTCTCTCTCTCTCTCTCTCTCTCTCTCTCTCTCTCTCGAAACACACACACACACACACACACACACACACACACACACACACACACGTGTTAAATAAGTAACCCAAGACAGTGGTCAGGATGTCCTACTGAAGAAGGGGTTGAACTACTACTGAGCAATCAAGATGGTGGAAGTTATCATGTCACACTTTACTAAGCAACGACGATTTTTAAATGAACCGTATTAATATTAGTGATAAACTCCAGCCACATATATTACAACACAAATACTGAGTTGGTGTTAACATGAAAAAAAAAAAAAAGAAAATCATACTTATCTCGCCTCCATCGTCCGCAAGCACATCCTCCCCCTCTCAAGTCTAGCTGGTAACTGAGAGAACCGTTGCGGGATTCAGGGATTCAAATGATTCGAAGAGGGTGAACTTGGCTGTGGAGATTTCGAATGGCTCCATACGAAGGCCCGTACTGATCCTTTGGCTGAAGTTAGGTTCTGTAAGGTAACGAAAATAATAATAATAATAGTCCGTTGTAGTTTAAGCTGCGATATAATAAGAAATTCTGTATCCTGGGCCAGAAATTTAATCATGACAGCCTTTAGAACATTTTTGGCGGTCTAGGCTTCTCCCGAGCGTGTACGACTGTCTAAACAAGGAAAGTGGATATGTCGGAGTTAAAGGTTCGAATATGGAAGGCGAATTTAGCTGTGTGGCTTTTCGAATGGCGGAGAGAGAGAGAGAGAGAGAGAGAGAGTAGATCCTTCCCGTGTCTCTCGCTCACCAAAAACACATCTTAGTTATGCGTATGAAAAAGCATCATGACCTTTGTTTCTTAAATTTGAGTAGGCTGGCCAAGGACAGGGAATTGCAGAAACTTCCCATGTGACTAGATCTTTCTCCACACGAAAATATAAGTAACAGAGAGGAAACACACACACACACACACACACACACACACACACACACACACACACACACACACACACACACACACACACACACGGCCTTCCTGAGTACAGAACCCACCTATTTGAAAACCACGCACTCCGATAACACAAGTCCCCTTTTACGTCCTTTCCCGTCTCTATTACACACCCTGCAGGCACCAGGCCCTTGGGAAGCGGCAGGGAGAAATGGGAACGAGATAGGGAGAGGAAAAGTGTGCTGGGAAGGTGGTAGGGAGAGGCAGGGGAGGGGCTGGGTGAACTGGAAAGGTGGTAGAGAGGGGCAGGGATGGGGCAGGGTGAACTGGGAAGCAGACAGGGAGATTCAGGGAAGGGGCTGGGTGAGCTGAGAAGGTGGTAGAGAGAGGCAGGGGAGGGGCTGGGTGAACTGGGAAGGTGGTAGAGAGAGGCAGGAATGGGGCAGGGTGAACTGGGACGGTGGGAGGGAGAGGCGGGGAAGGAGTAGAATGTGCTGGGAAGAGGATATGAAGGGCTGGGCTGGGCTGGGATGTGGCGGTGTGAAAGGGAAGAGGATAGGAAGGGATAAGGTGCGTTTGGAAGAACATTAAAATATGCAGGTTAAGTTAGAAAAGCGTCAGAGGAGTTGGGATGGGAAGAGAAAGGGGTTGGACGGGTTATAATGTAACAGGAAGCGGCAAGGAAGGCTGGGGAGAGGCAGTTGGACTAGGAAGGGGATGGAAAGGAATAGGGTTGGTTTTGATGGAGGCGTAAAGGGGTCTGGAGGGCTGGGATAGGCTAGAATCAGCAGGGAAGAGGAGGAATGGAGTGGGAAACGATAGGGTGGACATGGATGGAAACTGAAAGGGACAGGGTGGGTCAAGAAGGAATAAGGAACGATTGGGCGACCTAGGAAGGGTCTGTAAGGGGCAGAATGGATCTGAGAAGAATACGGTACGCTTGGACGGAGACTGAAAGGGTTAGGATGGGTTATGAACGGTTTATCTGAGTGGAAAGAAGAGTAAAGGAGGGGCAAAAAGCTTCTGAAAGAAGAAAGGAGAGCTGGGATGGGGATAGGAGGACAGAAGAGAGAGGGTAAGCTAGAAATGGGCATGGTTGGTTTGAGCATTTATGTGGATAGGCAATATAGGGTTAAGTGATACAACAGGAAAGAGGTAATATTTTGACTGGGGAGGAAATGTTTGGGACCATGTACTTTTATCTTAATATATAAAACCAAAACATGAAATGAAACAAAAACAAAATCAAAAGGGAGTAATACACTGGAAGTCTGCAGAATTCACATCCTCCAATAATTAAGAAGCGAGAGCCAAAACCAACATGTGTTCATTTCGAGATGCACGGATACATTTGGAAAACTGGAGAGATGTTATTTTATACTGTATTAAAAGGTAAGGAAATGACGCTTGAAGGATCGCAAGACTCGTTCCTCGAAGAAGAAAAATACAATGAGATAAAAGAGTAAGACCATTTCGAGATGCCTAGATATACTGGGTTGGAAAAGATGGAGAAGGTAATCAAGGGGGAAAAAAAAGATAGACCACAAAGAAAAAAAAATTAGGCTCACCAAGTTTGTGCGCATAAAAACATGAAAATACCAGTTAACTCTTTTGGTACAATGGGGCCTTATTTTCAATTATTCTTGCCACCTCCATTCGACTTATTCACCCTAAGAAAGACATCTCGGGTTGAAGGAGTTAATGAAACCTATATTTAACCCTCTCAGTTCGGAAAGTCTCACTGAATTTAGATGAAATAGTCTGGGGGAATGACAAGAAAAAAAAAAAAAAAAAAAGCTGACGGGACTGAGTAGAGGCAGGGTTGGGGTGAGGCAGAGTCGAGATGAACCAGAGTATGGGTGACCACGGTAAGGGCTCAGAACGGCAAGGTGAGACAGGCCCAGAATGAGGTGAAGCAGGATAGGATTGAGAGAGAGTAGCAGCTGGTGTGAGGAAGGCTATGAATTAGGCATGACATGTTACCAACCACTGGGGTGTGTGAGGGACGGGTTGCGTGAAGCTTTAGTTGATACAGATTGAGCAATTAGGGGGAATAAGGCACGAAGGGAAGGAGTGAGGCACGGTGGGAAAGAGAGAGGAAAGGTTGGTATCAGGAAGGGTATGAGACAAGATATAAAGGTGAAATGAGAAGTCAAAGGAAGGGTCAGAGAGGAGCAAAGGGTGAGGCAGGGTAGAGGGGAGTGAGGCAGGGTTGGAAGGGCCAAGGCAAGCTCGGAGTGAAGCAAAGACAAGATCGGAGTGAGGCAGGGCGGGTCGAGGCAGGGCAAGGGACGAGGGTGATGGGGCAACAATGGCTATGAGAGGGAGAGATAACAGCTGGCCGGAGCAACACCCAGATTACACCCGAGCCAACAAAAGCACCCACAAACTTTACGCCACAAAAAGGGGGGAGCTTCATTGTCCACTAAACAAAGGGAATGTTTTTGCCATTTTACAACCCAGCTGAGAGGGGGGCAAGGATGGACGTGTTTTTAGCTCTGTGTCATCGTGGTGGGGCGATGTAACTACTGAGGGGAGATAACATTTACATTTGCATATGGCGCTTGGCTACTTGAGCAGAGTGGTATTCGAGCGGTTTACCTGTTACAATATGCATGAAATCTAGCTGGAGTGAGAATGGCGGCAATATTCTATAACTTTCAGGTAATGTACACAAAAAGGATCGGTTCACATACTCTGATGTGGTCTTCATGCACATCGGTGATTATCTGTCAATGTGCATGTGCTGGCGTACCCACTTATGATTTTTTGTGTACAAGAATAGTTTACGGGTCCCTTGCCAGGTGATTTAAAGTACTCATTAATCACACCTTCTGATAAAGCTGTCAATCAGTGTTCATTGGCCAAGCACAGCCCAATTTTCCCATGGAGCCACAGTGGCTTCGTGGTAACACCCTCGACTCATGATGTGCATGCGCTCTGAGTCTGCAATCCGAAACCCAAGCCGTGGCGGACGTCTAGAGTGAGTGATGGCACACTCTGTTTTCCATAACGTGGGTCAGATTTTCGTCCTTTTGCTCCCCACTTCACGTAGGTCATTGGAAGAAAGACAATATTGCTGCTCTACATCCCTTCCACAGCACTTACTTATGACTAGTATGTTATTAGTAATCTACTTTTCCAGCTGACCGTTCAAGATGGAAAGATAGCAATTTTAGGCCAGGCTACAGTGAAAGCGTTATAATAAGTCATGTCTAACTATAACTCTCCTACTAACGAAAGGATCCGGTCCTCGAGTGAACTTCGTAATTACCTCCATGCAGGTATGTATTTGGCTTGGTTTGTCTGTCTGTCTGCCAGCAACATTATGGAAAAACCGCTGTATGGAACTGCACCAACCCATGATTAAATAAAGGGGACCGTCAGAGGAACAAGTGATTGAATTTGGTAGAAAGAAGTCAAAGGCAAAATCACGAAAAAAAACATGAAAAAGGAGAGGGTGCTGCCTTGGTGGAGATATATATTGTCTCCTAGTTTTCTTGCTATGCAGTGCTACGTTACAGTTTTGCCACAAGACGCGTTTTGGTGACGAAATATAATGCTTCCCATGATGTTAGCGGCTTGAATATCTGTCAGTCACGATGAGAAAAGCATATTTCATTGTGCTCTGTGGAAAATGTCACAAAAATGGCTTGCGTTATGTTCACGATTTTGCGGTGGGGTGGTGGGCAGCACCCAGGATTTTGCACCAGGTGTCAGATTATGTAGGTTAGAGCTGGAAGATGAGTGAACTGTCGCGTACGCAGATATACAGGGAGAAATGACTTCGCCTACTAGTCCACTACGTCTATTTTCCCTTAGAGCAAGTCCGTTATTTTTTGATGCATCATATCCCAAGGGAAATATCTATGGGTAGAGAAATATATTAAGCCTCTTTCAGATTACGAATTATCAGCCAGCAAGGGAAAGTGGGAAGCAGACAAGGGGAACTGTTGGGCAAACTTTTGTCCCCCACTGTAGAGATTAAGCTTTCAAGGCTTTTACCACGTCACTCTGAGGCTTTCACACTCACTCACTCACTCACTCTTATACACTCTTTTACACTCAGTCACTCGCTCTCCCACTCACCCTTATTCTCACTCTGACACTCACTCTTAAACACGCATACTCTTACACTAGCTCTCTCATTCACACTCTTACGTGCATACTCACTCTCTCTCTCTCTCTCTCTCTCTCTCTCTCTCTCACAAACACACACACACACCTATTTGACACTGACTCATACACCCAATTTTTTTTTTACACTCTCTCACAAACTCATACTCATACACATTCGTCCGCACACACTCTCCCCTTTCACACTCAATCAACTGCCCAAACAACAACAAGCAAACAATCAAGCAAGCAAAACTGCATGCAGCTCCACCTGACCGTGGACAGGAAGAGTTAATAAGGAGAATTGAGTTGATTTGTGAGTGTCCCTGCTCTCTGTCTGTCTCTCTCTCTCTCTCTTATTCTACAAGTCAGTGGTAGTTGCAGTATCATTTCCACCACCACCACCACTACAACCATAGCCATCATCAAATCCACCACAACCACCACCATTACAACTACCACCATCATCAATACCAGCACAACCATCCTCATCAATACCACCACAACCACCATCATCATCAAAGCCAGATCCATCATCATCATCTATACCAACACAACCACCACCACTACAACCACCACCATCATCATCATCAATACCACCACAACCACCATCCTCACCACAACCATCATCACCATCGTCAATGTAGGCATCCCTTTCCAACGCTGGCGATTCTAGAGGCTCCTAAGGCCACGACGATAGTGCCATAGGGTACACATTGAATAATTTCGCCGAGTTAATTGGATGTAATATTTCTAGATTCTGCCCACCTCATTTGTAATTTTGTGGGATGCAGGTCAGGGTGAGTGGGTGGTGGTGGTGGTGGTGGTGGTGGTGGTGGTGGTGGTGGTGGTGGTGATGATGATGATGATGGTAGTGGCGGTGGTGAATCCTACACACTCCATTTACTGTATGATTCTTATGTGGTGATGATCAATAAGGCATTTGATACAGTGAAGTGATAAAGCTGAGTAAAAGAGTGTACACTTGTGGCAGGGGTGAGGGAATAGCCAGCATAATGAATCAAGCAGGGTTATCCAGTATCCCAGGTTCTGTAATTTCGATGTGCTGATGAACGTTAATGCCAATGATAAAGTGGAGTGATAAAGCTGAATGAAAATGAGAGAGGGAGAGTTGGTAGGAAGGGAGGGGAAACAGCCCGCAGAATCAGGTCTCGGTAATTCAGTATCCCCGGTTCTCTCGCCCAGCAACATATACGAGTGAAGTCAAGTGAGGATGATGATGAAGTGCAGAGTATAAAAGGGATGCGTGAGTGGTGTGAAGGGTGAGGGGGTAGCCCGCAGAATCGGCCACCAGTATCCCTCCTCTCTTCGGCGTGGTAGTATAGTCGCCGCGCCACTCTGAGTCTCCTATCCATCTCGGCACTTCCCCAACAGCCGCCAAACTTTATGCTCGGTATTTAGGATTTCAGAACATATTTACTGTGCTGTTTTGAGTGATACACGACCTCCAAAGAACTTCATGCGCCGTCATTATCAATACTATCTATTTCAAAACTTTCTCAACGGACGGTATTAAAATGATTGACATCTACAGTTTAACCCATCTCGGCACAATCCTATCACGCCTCCGTATCGTTAAACTTAAGCACCATTCATCAAATCAAAGACAAAATTAGGGTGCTTTTTTAGTGACACATTAAAACGTGCTCTAAATGACTGTTAACCGCATTCTTTCACATAACACAATATTATGGTAATTACACTGTGAAACAAGCCCATTATTTCAGATTCCAACAAAATATTATGGTACTATTACAGTGATGATTTAATAACTAAATTTAAAAACAACAACAACAACTATAATTACAACTGTCTCAAAGTTACCCGGAGAGAGGACGGTGAGGCTGCAATTACTTCAAACTTCTGCAAGGCGTTACAAAAGTGATGCCGCCATGTGAAGAGGCAAACTCCAGACAATTTTCTTAAAGCTCATCTGTGTCGCCCCGTGCGTGTGTAAAGACGGCAGAAAACTTGGTGAAAACTGAGAAAACTTTGTGAGAGTGGAGACCGTTTTTAACTACAAGGGCCTCTTAGTGTTGTTGTTGTTGTTGTTGCTGTTGTTGTTTTTGTGACCTGTAAATTGATTGGCATAAGGGGACTTTCGGTAGTGGTGTTTCTGGCGGGTTGGTAGTACGCGGCGAAAGGAAAGAGAAGATAAGAAATACGAAAGAAAAAAAGGTTTGTGGATGCTGTAAGAAGGAGAAGGAGGGTGAAGAGGAAGAAGAAGAAGAAGAAGAGCGAAGAGAAGAGAAGGAGAGAAAAGAGAAGGGAAGGGAGAAAAAAGAAGAGAAGAGGAAGAAGAAGCAAGCGAGGTGCAGCAACAAGGTTTGTGAGACGTTGCAAGAATAAGAAAGAAAAAGAAGGGACGTGCCAAGAAAAGAAAGTTCCAGGAAGACGAAGAAAAGAGATATATGCCGGGAAGAAAAGCGAGCAGTGAGGTGAGAGGAGGCACACAGTCTCACCGTAAAATTTCACTGTAACCATGAAGGCGTGTGTGCCAGTACGGTGCAGGGCGATGGGGGTGCAATTTCTAACCACCTCCTCCCTGACCCTGGCACTGTTCCTCCTGACACTGGCACTGCTGACTTCGGCCGCGGCAACGCAAGGCAAGTAAAGGGAATTCTCAATTACCTTTTCGTCCAACCTGCTTTCCTATACGTCTTGATTACCTTTTCGTCTCATCTGTTTCCTACACCCCCTTCTGTTTTTACATACGTGTCTTTTATTATCTCTGATCTCTGTGTAGCGATATGGTATTCTCTTCGGGTAAGGAGGGTCCCTAGCACCTCTTCCTTAGCGCTTTATTTTTGGACATGGCTGGTTAATATTTTCTGTACGTTATGCAGATGTCTGAAGAATTTATATAACAGAATTTGATTGTAAGGAGTAATAAGCAAAATATATTAAAAAAATCACTTCCCACCTATCTGACACAACACCAGGTCATCAGATGCCAGGTGGATTAGTGGGGTTAGGTGATTAGAACAACCAAAGCAGAGTGACAGGTTTGATAAGCACATGAGTTCGATCCCAGAGAGGTGACAGGGGATATTTCCGTCACGTTCCTGTCACAAAAAGGAGCAAGCAGGCCATCTACACATCATTGCACTGAACCAAGCTGCCTAGCCTCGAGTTCCCACGCCGCGATGGGGATAGCGTGGGACCAGATGTGTTTGTTGTTGTTACTGGTGTTGTTGTTGTTGTTGGTGGTGGTGGTGGTGATGGTGGTGGCGGTGATGGTGGTGGTGATGATGGTGGTGGTGGTGGTGGTGGTGGTTGCTGCTGCTGTTGTTGTTGATAATGATGATGATGATGATGATGATGATGGTGATGATGATACGTTACTATGGTTGCTCCTTGACTCGACACAATACACTGCCCCCTTATAACCTTCTTTAACGCCTTCAATCCAACCATATCATTCTTGCTATTCCCAGACGATATTATTTACTTGGATGAGCCCCGTGTCAAAGAAATGGTTAACGAAGGCAACATACAACCTCTCCAATTCGAAAAGTCTTCAAAGCTGAATAAAATCGTCTGGATAGAGCAAGATTACAATGAACAATACACTATGGAATTGAATGGTTTAATTAGCTTGTGAATTCTCTAGTATCAATGTTGAGGAGGTACGGAGGTAAAGACTAGGGCGTGGCGGTGGTGGGTCTGAGAGGGGTGTAAATATTGCATGCCGTCCCGAGCAACATTGCAGGCGGGAGAGAGCGAGGAACGAGAGGGGTTGCACGTGCTCTGCCTCCATGCACACCTCACTGCCTCATTCCATCTCACTCACTCCACTTACTCCTCACTAACTCAATCTTGCCTTCCCTTACACACAACTCCCTCCTCGCCTTTATCATCAACATTAGCACCGTCATCGTCATTGTTATCGTCATCATCATCAGTATCATCATCATCGCCACAGTCATCATCATCATCACCCAAACTCTAATTCAACGCAACATTTAGTTTGGGAGAAATTCAGGAACCGCAACACGGAGGCATAGCCCTGGGCGCCTACTCTTAGAATGATGAAAGACTATAGTCCATAAAAATATATACAGACTGTCATATGTACATAATATCCATAAACTAATTCATAAATCTATAAACTCAAAATCTACAAAAATTATCACATGAAACTGACAAAAATCTACGTTCCAAAAATAGAACACAAAGGAAAATACATGTAAAGAAAAAAATATACACACATACCTACCACCGCCGTAAAAAAGAAAAAATACTGGCGCTCCTGTGGCTCTCATACGTCATGCATCTGCTCATGAATTGTAAATATCGTGCAATCTCTTGTGAAAGTACAGCCCGCAAAAAATAGTATCGCCACTAGCTGTTTTTACATCCGCGCGGGTAGTGCGAGAGGGATTGTGTGCTTGGAACTGTTGGTCTGTCTGTCTTCCTTCCTGTCTGTTAGCAAGATTACGGAAAAACTATTGCATGGAACTGCACTAATTTTGGCATAATGACTGAAGACCACCAGAGGAATAGGTGATTAATTTGGAGGCGACAAAGGTCATAGGTCAAGGATCTACCCAACTCAAATAGCTTTGGTTCGATTTTGATCAAGATTAATGGCAGTGTTAAGGGTCAGGAAGGGGTGAAGTGATTTAATTTGGAGAACGATTGGTCAGAGGTAAAGATCACAGGGCAAGGTCAAAGTTTTAGCGTTTAAATCAAGTTTTGCTTCGTTCTGGATGAAACTTGGTGGACTGACTGTACGGCGTGGGTGCTGCAGTCTCCAAGCACTTGCTGTTACATTTCAAAACCTCACAACCGAATCAAACCTAACATAGCCCCACCTAACTTAGCCTAACTTGATGTAACATCACCAGTCCTATCTTAACCACACCTCACTTCATTCTTCCTACCGTCAGACGATTTCACTCAGGAGAACTCTCGAACCCCCATACCTCAGGGTGATGGCAAGTGTGGAGGGAGGTCAGCTTTATGCACTTTGCCTCCTGGGACGGCTAAGAGGAGGGAGGTGGGGTAATGGTCATATGGAGATGGCTGCTCTATACTGCCCTACTGCCAATAGTAACACTTAGGCTACTATGACTCACTCAGCTGAATAAAATCGTCTGGAGTTAGCTAGAATAGTAAACAGAGTTATCCCGACCACGAGAGAGTTAACCAAGCAGCTATGAACGCACACTGGTATTACATTCAAGGCGACTCAGACGATTTTGTTCACCTGAGAAAAATACTAGCAGACAAAATGAATTATTAGTCACCTTTGCTCACCTGAGGAAAATCGTAGCAGATAAGGGGTTACCACAGACACCAGGCGATTTCCGCAAATTAAGAGTAATTCTGGACGTCAAAATATTCTCGCCGGGTAAGGAGGCTCCCTAACTCGTCTTCTTTAGTGATATATTTTTGGATATAGCTGGTTAATATCCTTTTGTACGTTCCTTATGCAAAGTATGGCGATGTTTGAAGAATTTATATAACACAGAATACTACGGTAGGGGAAAATAAAGATAAACCGATTAGGAGAAGGTACTAGGGAGCTTACTTAAACGAGGAGAGTATTGGCCCAAGAATTAACGCAAATACATTACAGGATTTTAATCAGCGAGAGTAATTCATTGCATTTAGTTACAGGGCATACAGATACGAGATAATTTTGTTTTACTGAAAGAAATCCCGGTGGTGAAGGATTTAACACGATGGTGAAGGATTTAAGATCCCAGACAATTTTGCTTCAATGATTTAAGACCCTAGACGATTATACTCAGCCGTGGGCAACCCTGGCAGCCAGAGTTATATAGATATGCACTCCTCCTGCTGTAGTTCGTTTACCTTAACTTGGCTATGGTTTTTGTTTTGTCGATTATACCTGTACGTAGCTCAGTGACGAAATGGAGCTGTGCTGTGGCTCTACAGCCTTTCCACACCACTTCTTCGTGATTAACATGAAGATCTAGTGTTAATCTCTTGTCACAATTCAGTATTCAAGACAGACGACAATTTTTAGGCCAAGTTAGAGTAAAAAGGGCACAGAAATCCTATGTTGAACATACAAATACTCATACAAAAGTTAGTATGTTTCTCTTACTATGTATTCTATTGCGAAAATATACAATACATACCGTTCACAGTTAATGCATATACACGCTGTTACAAGAATGTATTTTTTACCCAATATACAGTATTTACACGCACGACAAAAAAATCCAGAAACTGTTGGTGGCGTTGGATTCAAGAGAGAGAGACACACACAGTACGGTGGCCTATGCATGAGGATGGTGGAGTCTAAGGCGGCTGATGCAAAGCAGGAGATTCATGTGGAGAGACTGACAAAACAACTACACACACGGGAGACTTGGGAAATAGACATACATACATGCTCACATTTACACTACACACACACACACACACACACACACACACACACACACACACACATTATCCACATTGAAAAAAAAAAAACATACAATATCCGAGGTTCAACACAAACACATGAATTTTAGGAAGGTGAGATTATGCGAAGCGACAGTGTTGTGGCAGCGGCTTGGGTGATTAAGAGACACACACAACACATAAAACACACACATACACACACACACACACACACACACACACACACACACACACACACACACACACACACACACACACAATGCTGAAACTCAAAAACACAAACACATTAATATCAGTAAGATTATATATTAACAAACACACACGCATATACACAAATAAAAAAAAAGAAACACACACACATATGCTGCGATACTGCAAACCACAAACGGCCATGAATTTCAGTAAGGTGAGATTATACGGAGCGACAGTGGTATGGCGTCGGGCGGGGCTATTTGCATCCCTTACTTGTCCCTAATGTTGACTCGCGCCGTTTGCACAGCCCGCCGCCGCAGTTTATCTTCCTTACGAGCCTCCACACAGACTTAAACTGCCTCTGAGGAACCCGGAGTATTCTCTTCTTATTTATATAAGCACTCCTAAACAACCCCCTGCAGTACGGTAATTATGTTGCATCTCACACACAAGGACTTTTACTTGCCTCGCAAAGCGCCAGGTGCATGAGAGCGGCACGTTGTTACGAGTATTTATTTTCTTTGTTAGCTACCAGCGTCGAGGAACACCAGGTATATGATTGATACATGTGCTTTACTTCCATTTTCTTTACATACTGTATGTATATATATATATATATATATATATATATATATATATATATATATATATATATATATATATATATATATATATATATACACCGGTACATATTGCATGTACTTTACAGTAATTCACACGAGGATATCTACATTTCAGGGATCTAGATGCTTGTAGGCAGAGATTTGGTGAATTTTAAATTATTGTAACGGCAGTCATCATCATCATCATCATCGTCATCACCATCCTAACTGTACTCTAGCAAGCATGAGGCGGGTGGAATTTAGAAAGAAAAGGGGAAAATAAATATGGAAGTAAGTAAACTACTTGATATTACGAGTGCACAGCATACACGGACCGTATATCAATTCACTCACTTATTCTCGCCTTGCAATTGCTCGATGTCGTTTGAAAGACATCAGGTATGTGGCAGCAAAACGTGTTCAGTTTATATTTTGTACAACCTAATTATCTTTATTACCCTTCGAAAATGAGTTCTTTAGTGATAAAGTACATCAAAATATCACCATGACCATCAAAATATCACCAATCGTATCGCAATTGCTAACAGAACGTGGTTGTTGTTACTCTAAGCCGGTCTGCCGGGCCGAGCAGACCCATCGACCATTAGCAAGCAGCAGTCTTCCCGTGACAGACAGAGCCTCGCTACGGTCGGAACAGAGTCCTTCCACATGGCGAGGTGCAGTGAATATGCAGGAGGCATAGCCCTGAAGAGAATGAGCTATGTTTAAGAGACATGTACTGGGAGTGTTGTGTGCAAGCTCAGCTACCGGGCCTTGGCCCTACGTCGCTCCCGGAGCGATGGTAACCAGTCACCTACTACCTTTTTAACGGGCTAACGGGTGCAACACTTTGCCCAAGGGAGACCCGGGACTATGCAGGGCAGGGGCGTCCATCTTCCCTGAGCCGGACACATGCTCCGGCCGCATACCCTGAGTAGAGCGGGGTATCATTCAGAAACAGGGAATCATATTAGGAAAACTGACATCAAAGCGTCTATCAAAAAATGTGCCACGTTCAAAGCCACCATTCAAGTCTTTAAAAGATTTCTTCCTCATCATCCTCTCTATTATCTCTCCATCTCCATCTCTTCACAGTAATCATCATTACCATTAATAACAACAACCACGATATTTACAACTGTGATTATTGCAATACACAAGATAATTAGGAAAAGAATGTGGACGTTTGAGAGAGAGAGAGAGAGAGAGAGAGAGAGAGAGAGAGAGCAACACAACAACAGACTATAGTTCCCCCTCCCTCTACGACACGACAATAATAAGGCAATTAAACCAGACAAGGCTGGGTTAGGCTAAGTTATGGCAGGTAAGGTTAATATGAAAGTTAGGACTGGGAAGAGCAAGTTAGGTTAGGTCAGGTCAGCGTAGGTCTGGTTTAAGCTTCTCTGCACCATGGTGGAAGACACAGTGGCTTGGTGGTACCGTTTTCGTCCCTTGATCTGCATATACCCAGATGTCAAGGGTTCGAACGCAAAGCCCTGGAAGGCATTTAAGTGGATGTTTCATGTCTTTGCATTTGTTCGCGCCACACATGACAGAAGCTTAGACTTTGCTATATCTGGTTTGATTTCGCTTAGGTTAGGTTAGTTAAGATTAGCAGGCTGGGCTAGATTGGCAGGATAGGTTTGGTATGGAGTGGTAGGAGAGTGTGAGAGGGGTGAGTGAAGGGATAATACTACTAATACGCTAAACATAACAACAACGACGACAAGAGCTATAATAATAATAATAATAATAATAATAATAATAATAATAATAATAATAATAACGGGTTAAGTTAGGGTCAGCTAGGTTAGATCTGGTTAGGTTTTATGCTGGATTTGAAAAGAGCAAGAGAGAGTGCGGGGGCGACACAAATACCCCGGCAAACATAACAACAACAGGTGTGGTCTCATGTCGGCCGCAATAACAGCACTGATGAGGATGAGCCCGACAACACCGCTACCAAAAACCCAATTACACGCAGTCATCATTCTCTCCTTTACTATGATGACGTGTTTTTTTACTGTTAATGCCACCAGGCCATTTTTCACAGCATTAGAAACACTTTTCATTTAACGCTTCATGTGGAAGTTGATAGGAAAGATTACAGCGATTCGATGGAGTAAAAACAAAGGTATGTGTGTACTTTATCGGCCAGTTTGCATAAGCCTGATATATTTGGACGGCTGTGCTATTCGCGTTTACGCCATTATTTGCGGGTTCAAATGCGCAGCTCATTCTTAGGGCTGGCTGGGGAAGTAGCCGCTCCCACCCATTGTGTCATGCACGGGGTTGAGGGTGACAAGTACATGTGGACTTTGTTATGTTGAGTAGCCGTGTTTGTGGGTGAGTTAGTCTGTGTAGGTTATGTCATTAAGGGAACCTCGACGGGGTGTGGACATATAACAACACACGAAAGGACACACTGCTGCACACATTTAACGAAAACTCTCTCTCTCTCTCTCTCTCTCCACCAGGACAAGTGTGGCTCGTACCGTCGCGTCCTTTTCTCACTAATACACCTGACCTACTCCTCGCTGACCCTAATTTTCTTTCCCCTCCCCTCTCCCCATGCCCTCTCTCTGTTGTCTGTGTTCGCGTCTGTCTACATGCCACGTAGTCTAGTTTAAGGAGCCTCCCAGCACTTCTTCGTTACTAATATTTTCACAGCACCTCTTCGTTGCTAGTATTTTCACCTTAACTTGGCCCAAATTTCTGCTCCATTTGTTGCTATTTCACGTAGCTCAGTGGCAGAATACACAATATACTGTTTCTTGTCACTAACGCAAATCACAAGTATGACGATATTAAAAAGATATAAACAGCACATTGACGCAAAATACTGTAAATCACTAAGGAAACGGTGCTACGCGATGTAAGCAGCATAACAAGAGAACGCTAAAATTTAATCAACAAAATAAATCGCTAATGAGGGAGTGCTACGACACATCCCATGGCACTCACAATATGGCCAAATACCCTCACCTGTACAGTATACAGCCTGTCTACATCACGCCTCCGAGCATTAGCCAGCTGGGAATGCATAATATATTTACTAGTATATTGCTCTGGGCTATATTTATTCTGATTACTAAGGGGGATAACATTCGAGACTAAAGAAAAGAGGGTCACGGCCGAGGGAAGAGACATTTCTACTTGTATGTAAAATTGATTAAACCAGACGATCCAGGGTGACAGGTGGAAATGTTGGATGGGAGAGAAACCGAACCAAAATTCCCTGTATCCCGAAACATCACAGAAAAGACAGAATTCAAGCCCTAACCTGTGCCTCTCTCCCACCCAACATTTCCGCTTTATTACACTAGGCATAATGTCAATAAAGCAGCATAAAGACAAGACAAAAATACTACAGTTCGTTACTTCTGGCCAAATCGGTCGCCATTTCATCGTAACACTTGCATTTGTTTTTAAAGTTCAGATTGCTACATCGGATCAGCTAAAACTTTCTTGTGTATTTTGTCGTTTCACCGACCACCTTTTCCTAGGCGATTTATATTGCTTATTACACCTTACTGACCTATTTTGCTACATAAATCCTTCCGCTATCGCCCTGCTCTGCATAAATAACGTACGAGAGGATAGTAACCATCCATAACCAAAAGTAAATCGCTAAGGAAGTGGTGAGTGGGAGCATTCTTAGTCGACGAGAACACGCGTCTTTATCTCTCCAACTTGTTCCGTATATTACCTCGATAGCTACACGGGCTGTCGGTAACTAATGAACGCAATTTGGTGTAATATACGGAAATTCAGGGCAGGGGCTAAAGTGGAGGAGGATAGTGTGGTGTATATATGGTATGACTTTGGATGTATATATCCTGTTGTTTTTATACAGGGCGGTCCATATATAACGCTCCCCATTCACTCCTGGGATTTTTGTGCAGTGGGGACGACTCAACGTTATCAGTGTCTAATCTGCATCGTTTATTCACTTTCTACCCCAACTGCCACACCTACGCCCACACCAGCGGACTGTGGCGTCCCCTTAACACAAGATATCGCCAGGTGGGCCACGCTGTATATCACAAATTATGGGTTGTCTTTGGTGTATGAAACAAACGAATACACTTTTGGACTGGTATGCGGATATTTCGGGAAGGAGAAACGCAGTGTCCGAATAATATTTTTTCCCCCTCTTTCTCCCTGTGCATGTACGTCCTAATGTGTATATCTCGAATCATGGGTTGTCGTAGTGTAGAGTATATACATGTTCTTGAACACTACACTTTATGGAGGTTATACAGTAATTCAAGGATGGAGCACAAGTGCAGGAGAACAGTGCAACTGTACTAAGTGCCAATTAGATGTTAAATCCTTCGAGATTAGGACCCGTTTCTGTAAACAGGTCTATATATCTCTGAGCACGGATTGTCTCTGGTGGATAAAATTAATGGATATGCCTGGGGGAATTATACAGAAAGTCAAGGAAAACAAAAAGCAGAGGAAGACAGTCTGCTAGGCGTCTACATGTGATTTTCTTTTTCCTTTGTGTTCATGCATATCTGGACTCACGGGTTGCAGTACTGTACATACATGCATAATACACATTCTGGATGTTGTATGAAAATTCAGGGAAGGACCAGCAATGGAGGAAGGCAGGGCAGTGCTACCACATGCAATGTTCCTTCACGTCATAACACTGTCCATTGTGTATACCGCATAAAACTGTTGACTTTAGTGTATACAGTAGTTGCATTCCCTGTATTATGCCTCTTGCAAATGTAACTCTCTAGTGTATCAGAGCATCCTGGGTGGGGGAGAGGGTCGTATGGAAATTCGAGGCAGGAACAGAAGGTGAGGAAGACAGCGCACGTCTGCCAAGTGTCTGCAGGATGTTGTTTGGCGGGTGGCGAGGTCTTATACATGCTGGCACGACTCAGAGTGGGCATAACGCTTCCTGGCCTGCGCTAACAGAAGGCCCGGTGGAGTGGAGTGCTGCTGGGCCCGGAGGTGCTATCATGCTGTCTTGGGGAATTTTGTGCCGCTGTGTGGTTGTATATTGCCATCACAAAGGACACACTTGGACACACTTTTATTTTTTCCTTTCTTTTTACAACGTCGCATAAAGCCAGATATATAAGCGCTGCTGGACTGGGTGGGCGGCGGGGACTAACTCACCCACATATGATAAACTGCAGCCTCGTAACAGCTTTATACACTGCATACAGTAATACACACACAACGTACAGAATTATTAATCGAAAAATTCACCACAAAAATTATAAAACTGATCGCAAAGTATCTACATAAATTATACATGTATAAATATATCTCAATTACTTTTTCAAGAATGAATTACAAAGAAGTTTCTCGTATTATAATATTTCCGACCTACTAATTTTCGGGTTTTATTTGTTTTTGTACACAATTAAAATATAGTACCGTACATAAATACACATACATACATGTGTGTGTGTGTGTGTGTGTGTGTGTGTGTGTGTGTGTGTGTGTGTGTGTGTGTGTGTGTGTTATTGTATGTACATATATTTTTGGGAGTAAATGTGAGACCTTTTTTTTTTTTTAGTACATGTGAACATTTTTCAAGTATCCTGCACGTGGCTGTTATTTTTCACAGGACACGTATTAATTTTTTCAGTGTTCATATAAGTGCATTTTTTACCATGTCGGAAGGTGATTTGTCGCTTCAGTAACAGCAGGGGAACTTCAGCTGCACCCCACCCCGCGCCAACCCACCCTTCTATCCCCTCCCAACCCTTACCACCCCACCCCCACCCAACTCACTGTCCAATCCCCCCTTTGCCACCACAGCCTCGCTCTCACCCCACTCTATCCAACCCCAACCATCCCCACCCCAACCCTCTCACTGTCATCCCAACCTTTCTCACACCCCCTTTTCATCCTACCCTCAACCCCCTCACACCCCCTTTTCATCCTACCCTCAACCCCCTCACACCCCCCTTTCCACCCATTGTCCACCCTCTCACTGCCAACCCACTTTCACACCCAGCCTGCGACTACCCACATTTTCACCCTGTTCAGCCCCACTCACTCCCTACCAATCACTCCCACTCGCACGCGTTCCCCGTCCACACTACCCCAGTTCGATTTCCGGTTCGGTCAGACTCCGAGAGAAAGTTTGTCTCCCCTACGTCCCTGTTCAGCCAGAAATACAACGGACCGATTGCGATTTGGGAGGCCAGAAGGAAGTTGAAAATATCGAGACTGATATTTTTCGCAGTATCAGCACAAATCGCGTTCAAATTGGAAAAACATCGAGAAAAAAGTGTTACGTTATATGAAGTACTTACTGAGCACTGTTATGTTACAATTTTGCCGTAAAGAAAGTTGGATATCAAAGACAGTCCATCTTCTCACAGTGTTTGAGAAATTGTTTTATTATTTTCCTCACTTAAGGCTAAATGAAGACATACCTTTCTTCTGCCAATTCTTTTTAATATGTCTAAGCTATTTTCACACGATATGTATCTATCTGCAACGTGCTATATGCTGATCGTACGAAAATTATCAGTGTCTAAATTTTCAACCTCCTTATTCCCCCCAAATCACAAGTGGTCAGTTCGGGACCTTGATGTAAGTTAGATTGTTGTGTGTCGTATTCTAGGGAAGATTGTGGCTTGGAAAATATTAACTAGTTGCAGTAATATTCCTCCACCCCCTCCAACTCCACTATCACTCCACTTTCATCCACTCCACTCTGTCGCACCAGCCACTCCTCTCCGCCACGGCCACCATCATTTTAAAAGCATATTCCATTATACTGCCATGATTCCCCCATTCTCCACCATCAGTGACATTAAGATAGAAGTGATGATAGTGCTGATGATGAAGGGGATGGGGGGAGGTAGGAGGGAGATGAGGAAAGGAGGGAGGGTGAGGGATAGGTAGGGGGGGAAGGGAGATAGATAGGAGGGAAGTGAGGGATGAGGGGAAGTGGGGGCGAGGTAGGGAGGAAGAATAGTGTGTGTGTGTGTGTGTGTGTGTGTGTGTGTGTGTGTGTGTGTGTGTGTGTGTGTGTGTGTGTGTGTGTGTGTGTGTGTGTGTGTGTGTTCCAGTAGTGAGTGCTTGTTACGGGTCAAATTCACCCGATTGGATTGCCGGGTGTTGGTGAGAGAGAGAGAGAGAGAGAGAGAGAGAGAGAGAGATCCCACTCTCGACAAACAACAGCTTCGATGCTATTTTCGGTCATGTTGTTTTGAGTGCAGGCGAAACATTCATGTGTTGCTTCTCTCTCTCTCTCTCTCTCTCTGGGTCATAGTAGGATGCTCTCTTTAATATTGTATGAAGGCAGCAAGAATGTGTGTGTGTGTGTGTGTGTGTGTGT
This sequence comes from Coenobita brevimanus, assembly GCF_032717465.1. Taxonomy (NCBI): domain Eukaryota; kingdom Metazoa; phylum Arthropoda; class Malacostraca; order Decapoda; family Coenobitidae; genus Coenobita; species Coenobita brevimanus. The sequence goes on from NC_136978.1 coordinate 5,245,106, forward strand.
GTGTGTGTGTGTGTGTGTGTGAGTGTGTGTCAATAATACCAAGGACTGCAGCCAAAAGATTTCCAGATTTATTTTTAGCATTTTTAATCCACTGTTGGTCAGATATTAATTCGTCAGTACGGAAAATGTTTCAAAATAAATAAATAAATAAATAAAAATAAAATAAAAATGCCAAAGGTTTCAGCGAAGAGAACCCCATATTTATTTTAGCGTTTTTTGATCCACTGGTCAAAGAAATTAATTCGTCAGTACGGCACAATCAAGTTTACGCCGGTTTTTCCCGCCAAGTTTTGAAAGCGACGGTTAAACTTCCAACTGTCACAATCGCAATTTAATTTAGATTCAGTTTTACATTTTCTTTTTAAACCTGTCATATTCGCAACTTAATATAGATTCAGTTTTATATCTTCTCATTTTAAATCGTTTGCTATTTTACATTTCGTCCGTTTTATCCTGCTTTTTTCTTTTACTTTTCGCTCGCTAAACTGGCCAACACTTTAAATATCTCAGGATGCCAGTCGTTTAACGTGGCTCCTGCTTTACGTCTACCACATTCAGAATTTTGTATACGTATATGTTAGTTTTTCGACAACGTAATGTTATCTGGGGCCCTTCATTATTCAGGACTGCGTTAGCCTAGCCTCGGACCCCTACGCCTGGACGAGGGTAATACGGGACTGGCTGTTACCATTTATTAGTATTATTTTATTATTTCTTACCGTTTATAACATTCTAAACTGACAGAGATCCCTAAACCCATTCAGTTCACTTAGATGGTCGTGTAGTCAGACTGGAGGGTGGTTTTGACTAGTAACCAAGGAGACTCATTCCAACCTCATAACTATGGATCGTCAAATTTCATGCAATCACGAGTTAGTATTGTCCTAGTTCCGTTAGATGAAAATAAGCTGACTATAGTTACATGTGTGATGCTGCTTCGTCTTGGCAACCCTCGCTACATCGCTAACTGACTGGAAATCGTGCTAAGGGAGACAAAACACAAGACGATGATGATGATGATGATGATGATGATGATTTTATGTGGCGGAAAGGGGAAGGCGGGAGGGACGACAACGGGAGTATCGCTTTTGAGAGAAGAGGAGAGGAGTGAACGAGGGAAGAACAGGGAGAGGACAGGAGAGGTGAGGCGAGGAGAAGAGTGGATGGGAGGACAAGATGATGAGGGGACTGGACGAGAGAAGAACAGGGAGAGGAGAGGAGAGGAGAGGAGTGGATGGGAGGACAAGAAGAGGAGAGGAGAGGAGTGGAAAAGAACAAGAAGAGGAAAGGAGAGGCGTGGAAGAGGAACGGAGAAGGAAGAGAAGAGAGGAGAGCAGAAGAAACGAGGAGTGGTGTATTGATGAGGGGCCAGCACTGGGTAGACTGGAAAAAAATGGAAGAGCGCAGAGCAACTGGGAGGAGGGATGAGAAGAGGCGGAGAAGAGATGTGTGTGTGTGTGTGTGTGTGTGTGTGTGAGAGAGAGAGAGAGAGAGAGAGAGAGAGAGAGAGAGAGAGAGAAACATATCAGGACGAGAAGGGAGAAGGGGAAAGGAGAAAGAGATGATAAAGAAGTGAGGACGGGGACAGAGGAGTGAAGAGATGATAAAGATGAGAGGAGGGGGAGAGAAGAGAGGAGAGAATCTGTAAGAGGAAATGAGGGATGTACAGATAAAGAGCGAGAGGGGATCAGTGACTTATCGTGGAATTTCGAGGATCTGGTAAAGAATTAATACACACACACTGACGATGGATGGTGGTGGAAGGAGAGCACGAATAAGACGCGTTTTATTGGTGAAAATGGTGCCTCCCTTGATAAGCTTCGTGACGAGCCGAATCGTTATTATTATTATCGTTATCTTTATCGTTATCATGAGCCTATTATTAACATTTTTATCATTGTGGTTGTCAGGAGGAGGAGGAGGAGGAGGAGGAGGAACGCAAAGCAACAGAACAAGTGAAGTAGAGAAGGCAGGAGAGAGACAAAAAGTAACTAAAAAATGCGGGAAAAAAATAAAAATAAAAATAGGGAAAAAATGCAGTGCAGAATAACGATGCAACAGAATGGAACAAGGTGGATCGCCGAGCAGTGGAACAGTACAAGGTGGAGGGTGGAACACGAGGAAAAGATAGAGTGGAGCAAGGTGGAACGCAGAACTGTGGAACAAACCCAAGTGGAACGCAGACCAGTGGAACAACAAGGCAGTGGAGAGGTGGAACATGAGCCAGGGCAGCGTAAGGAAGGGCATCTCAATCAATATTAACCTGAGAAAGGCGGACCCAGGGGAAGCTCTGTGAAATTCCCTCAAACGTGAAATTCTAGCCAAACCGACGCTGATGGGTGGAGTGGGGTGGAGGGGTGGGGTGGGGTGGGGTGGGAGGGAAGGGTGTACTGTGTGGTTGTGTAATGGTACAGTAGGATAGATGAGAGAGAGAGAGAGAGAGAGAGAGAGAGAGAGAGAGAGAGAGAGAGAGAGAGAGAGAGAGAGAGACTTACGAAGTGGGGTGCGGTGAAGCGGTGGAATGGAGTGGGGCGAAGGAGCAGAGTGGGTGGGGTGGAGGGAAGTGGAGTGGATACGCTTCAGAAGTTCCCTCAAACGTGAAATATCAACCAAATACAGGCTACGAGGCGAGACGGGCTAGGTAGGGCGGGATGAATAGATAGATAGATGGATAGATAGATAGACAGACAGATAGACAGGTAGGTAGGTAGGTAGGTAGGTAACCAGACACAAAAATACATATCATAAAGAGATACATGAGACGGACAAAGAGACAGAGACGGATAGGCAGACACACAGACAAAGACAGTGGAGGGAGAAAATAACATCTAAAAAAATACAACTTAAAGCTGACTATCACGTAGAACCAAAAAGGCGACGATGACGGATAGAAGGGACGAATGAGGACGAAGGATAATGAGAGAGAACGAGGGAAAAAATGGGCGGGAAAGAAAATGGAAAGTAAGAAAAATGGGAAGAAGATGGATGGGTGTCGAAAATGAGAGAGAGAGAGAGAGAGAGAGAGAGAGAGAGAGAGAGAGAGAGAGAGAGAATGGTACTTGAGCAGGTAAAATTAACAGAAAGGTGAAAGAAGTACTTGGAAATAGTGAGTAAGAAGGACGTGAAGTGAAGGAGGAAGGGTGGTGGTGGGAATGGATGAGGGGTGAGGAAAGGAAAGGGGAAGAGAGAAGGCATATCCATCTATCTCTCTAGCTAGCTGTGTGTGTGTGTGTGTGTGTGTGTGTGTGTGTGTGTGTGTGTGTGTGTGTGTGTGTACAAGGATGAATAAGAAAACCACTTGCATAGAATCGTACAGTATAATAATAACAATAATAATAATAATAATAATAATAACAACAAAAACTAGCTAAAACAGACTCTTCGGTGGCTCAGTGGATACCGTGTTTGCCTCCTGATCCGCTGTATCCAAAGCTGGGTTCAAATTCAGTCGCGGTGGGTCATTGAATATGCTAGCACATGTCCCCACCCCTGAGCCCCATGTCAGTGATACATAACACACACACACACACACACACACACACACACACACACACACACACACACACACAAAGATGCACTACTGTCTCAATACCCCTCGTTCTCTGCGCTCACCCCTTCACTTCGGAGACTTAATATTGCTCCCTCCAGACGATTTTGTTCAGCTGGGGAGGGATTTTTCGAGGTGGAGGGGTTGAATACATCCTTCATTAGCCACCTTCAGGTGTTCCTTTAGTCTGAATAAAACCTTTCAATATTAGCGAGAATTAAAGAATGGCGTCGTTGGGCTGAAGAGGTTAAAGTAAAATAAACAAATAAATAAATATTAGTGTATATATGTATGTATGTATGTGTGTATGTATGTATGTGTGTATGGGCGGCAGAGCATTGTATTAAAACAGAGGAGGAAGGTAAGAAGGAAAAGGAGAGAGAGAGAGAGAGAGAGAGAGAGAGAGACGGAAGCGCAGAAAGGAGGAAAAGAACTGGAAGAAAAGTATGGAATGTGAGAGAAGTAGGGAGAGGGAGCGGAAGGAAACAAAGAGACGGAAGGAGGGCGGAAAAATGGAATGGTTTAACAGGGAAAGAATATGTGTGTGTGTGTGTGTGTGTGTGTGTGTGTGTGTGTGTGTGTGTGTGTGTGTGTGAGAGAGAGAGAGAGAGAGAGAGAGAGAGAGAGAGAGAGAGAGACTGCCTTCCTTCCATCCCACCATTCCTTTTCTCGCTTTAATTCCCCAGAAAGCAGTGACTTTTAAACCTCTCACAGGCTCTTCCGTGACTCTGATATCCATTACCCCGACAGATGCTATTGTGCCTGTTAACAACCTCATTAATATGGAAATGTGCCCTGGAAAAAGAAAAGTGCTTCGCCGCTTAAAAAGGGAGGGGAAAAAAAAAAAGTCAGTTCAATGCGGTAACCTTTGTATGTGATGTTAAACGATGCACACATACGAGCGTTAATTCTTTTCGTAATCGGAGTGCAACACCTGCGTCCTACAACTGGCTTAAGGGCCGAACCTTTGACTTTGACGTGTGACCTTCATCCCTGCTTGAACCAAGTGTTGTCCATATTTACGTTAAAGTTGACCTTGGCTGTGATCTTGATCTTTGACCTACTGTTGCCAAAACATCAGGAAAACCCCTTTCATAATATCTAGTCCAGATGGTATCAAAACTATTTCAGTTACTTTGTTCACAAGCTAACAGACATACAGACGCCGGCCGAAACAATACCCTGTGGTGTTCATCGCAAATTACTGTCTGACCTATTGGACACAAATAATTATGGACTGATTTATTACCCACCAAATTATCGGTCTTCGAGCAAATTATGTATGTCGTGTGGATATCTAACCCGCCGACAGTAAATTTCTCCATTAAAGAGCCTATCCACTGGCCAAGGTACCCAAGGTTTTGAGAAAGTTGCGTCTTGTGACCTAGGTGAAATTACGAAACAACTGATGCCACAGAATGGGTACGAGGGATTGGCGAAGAGGAAGGGGACCCGGGAAAGGACATACGTAAGGATTAAAGCAGGGTGGCTGACCGTGCAGGGTGGCTAGCAGGGTGGTGGTGGAAGGGGGCAATGAAACCAGAGGAAAACAAAAGAAGTCAAAGGCATGCAAATGAGCTCACATCACTGGGTACTCGCTAGTCTGTTTGGGGCGGCGGAAAATATTGAAAGAAAAAAAAAAATGGGATCAAACGAGCGCCTGAAAAAATAAAAGCGAGGATGGTTAACTGTGACCCCACCCATTCGACTCCATGAACTGCCTTTGTGGGGGAGCTTTGTCTTTGTTTCCCTTCTCTTTATTTATGGTTCGTTTTCTTTGCTGTTCGTTTTCCTCGTTTTTCTCCTATCGCTCTTTTCTTACTCCTCTTCATCTATTTTTTCTCAATTCCTTCTTCTGTTAAACATAAAACTACCTACACATGCATACGTATACACAGGCACACTCAAATACACACACACATAAAACACACACACATACACAGTTAAACTCTCTCTCCCTCACACACACACACACACACACACACACGACCTTTCCCAACACCCCCTCCTCTGTAGAACACCACACCCGAGGCGGTAATTCTCGTAGGCTTAGCAGAATCCCTGAACCTCTCTTCTTTAGCAGTTAATTTTTATCTTCCTTATCCTAGCCAATATTCTTTCCTATATAATTTATGTGAAAAAATTAGATATTAAAAGATACAAAACATCTACCCTGTATGTCTATCTGCCTGTCTGTCTGTCTGTATATTGGCTTGTCTATCTATCTGTCTATCTAGCTATGCCTGTATCTGTTTATCTTATCTATTTACCTACCTAACTACCTACCTACCTATCTAACTATCAACCAACCTGTCTACCTAACAGTCTCTCTCTCTCTCTCTCTCTCTCTCTCTCTCTAACGAATGCCAGTAAAATATCAAGTTGTAATATGCCACGAATATATTCCTCTGCTTATCACTCACGGGTAATATATCGCTACGGCATTACACTCATATATCTGAAGAGAAAGTTAAGGTGTAATGTGAAAAATAAATGGCACGTGGATAATATTATGACTACTCGGTAAAATTAGTGGATGAGAGAGAGAGAGAGAGAGAGAGAGAGAGAGAGAGAGAGAGAGAGAGAGAGAGAGAGAGAGAGAGAGAGAGAGAGAGAGAGAGAGAGAGAGAGAGAGAGAATGGAAAAACAAAAATGGAAAAAAAAAGTTGAAAGAGGAGAGAGGGGACAGAGAGAACGAAGAGAGGGGGGAGGAAAGAAGGAAGAAGAATTAAAATAAGAGGAAGAATGGTGAGATAGAGAGGAGTGAGAAGGAGAGAACGAAGAAAAGAAGGCCGAGAGAAGAAAAGGGATAAGCAAACGAGAGAGCAGAAAAGAGACGACGAAGAGAGAGAGAGAGACGCGAGGAAAAGCGGAAACGATAAAGAGGTAATGAAAAGAAGAAGAAAAAGTGAAGAAAAGAAGAAAAAAGGAGTAATTAAGAGAGAAAGAAGAGGAGCTGGGAGGGGAGACTAAAAGGCTGTATTAGAGACTGAAAGAGAAGGCTTAATGAGACGTGTGGGAAGGGAGGCAGGCAAGACAATGAAGGATGAAGCAAGGAAGACATAAAGATGAAGATGATGATGTGGAGGAATAATGTGGTGAGAAATACATGGAGAAGTAATGATGAATATGATGAGGAATGAGGAAATGGGGAATATATAAGGAAATAAATACGAAGATGATGATGAGAAATGAGGAAGTGAGAAATGTATGAAGAAATAATGATGACGATGAGAAATGAGGAAGTGAGAAATGTATAAAGAAATAATGAAGAAGATGAGAAATGAGGAATATATGAAGAAATACGTAGAAAAAACAAACACAGGTAATAAAGGTAACAAAGAATGAGGAACCACGACAGAAGTAAAGATAAAGAGAAATGTGGAAATGGGAAACAAATACAGACCTTCAAGACAAACAAAGAGGAAGGAAATAAGACCGAAAAGAAGACAATGGGACCAACGTTGATTGAGGAAGTGAAGACAGGAAGTAAGAGGAGGAAGTAAAGATAGGCAGTAAAGATACCAGATAATGAGAAAAGAGGAAGTATGAGACAGTGAGACGATTCCTAAACCATTATTACGAAACTTTTAACATTATTTTGGCTTGTCAGACGATTTTACTCAGGTGATCTTTGAAGAATAGAAGCCTACCTGATCTACTGTATAATTAACCTCTATTTTGACTACTGGATTACTGTTTTATTTTTATTTTCAAGATTAGGGAAGAAGAGAGAAAAAGAGAAGGGGGAAGAGAGAGGAGAGAGAGGGGGAGAAGGAAAGAGGGAGCAGCGGAAACTAACAGAGGAGACTAGAACGGAGAGAGAGAAGCCGAATACAGACAAAGGAAAGAAAAAATGCAAACACAGTAAAAGAAGAGGGAGCAGATATAATTGATAAATGGGGGAAAGGTAAATTGGAGAGAGAGAGAGAGAGAGAGAGAGAGAGAGTGAGTTGATTAGAGTACGTGATATCTCTCGTATGTGTATGAGGCAGAGATAAAATGTGAGAGACAGAGTGAGAGAGAGAAGGGGATGATTAAAAGTGAGAGAGAGTGAGAGGGTCATGAGGAGTGAGAGAGGAGTGATGAGTGTGATTGCCTCTCCATTCCTCCCTCTCTCTCGCTCACTCTCTCACTCGCTCACCCCTCTCTCTCGCTCACTTTTTTCTTAACTTCCTTTTATCTCCCCTCAGTTTGCTTAGTATTCAACTCCTCTCTCTCTCTCCCTCTCTCTCTCTCTCTCTCCCTCTCTCTCTCTCTCTCTCTCTCTCTCTCTCTCTCTCTCTCTCTCTCTCTCTCTCTCTCTCTCTCTCTCTCTCTCTCTACGTACCCCAATGATAGCAATAATACCAACAGTAAAGAGAGATTATTCTTCTTATGTCTACTTCTGTCGCGATTTGTCGGGTATAAGAGAGCGTCGCGTGCTTAATCACCACCACCACCACCACAAACACCACCACCACCACCACCATCACCACAACCACCACCATCATCATTAATTTTCCCTTCTTGGTACATGCACTCAATTACGCCTTCACTACGCCCATACTGGCCAACCTATAATGCCGTTCTTCACAGGGTGTATTGTCTCTCCCTTAATCCATTACCCATAAATATCTCAGTCTTTCCAGCTCACTCCTCTCCACCCACCCACCCACTTACCACTCTCTCTCTCTCTCTCTCTCTCTCTCTCTCTCTCTCTCTCATTCATATGCACTTAGCTGCTCCTTTCCTGCCTCTCACAGACACTCTCACTTCCAACATATTTCGCACTCTAATACACTTTTCCTCTCTCTCTCTCTCTCTCTCTCTCTCTCTCTCTCTCTCTCACCCACACTCACATTTTACACCTCTGTCTACCCACATTCACCCACCCATACTCCTTCCTTTACTCACCCTGTCTCCCTACTCTCCTACTACAGCTTCTCTCTCTCTCTCTCTCTCTCTCTCTCTCTCTCTCTCTCCAACTCTTTCTTTCCTCCTCCCTCCTTCCTCTCCCCACCTTCTCACTCCCAGCCTCACTCTCCCTCGTCCTTTATCCGTTCCCCTCTCTCTTTCCCCTCACCTCCCCTCTCAAGCTCCTCCCTTCCCCCTCCCCCTCCCTCCCCCACTCAGCGCTCCCAGGTGGGCGAAGGAAGCGGGGCTAAATGGAGCGAAGTGTGAAGTGTGGGAGGGTGGGGGGAAGGGGTGTGGGGGGAATTATGAGTAGGCACCCGCTCTCACACACACACACACACACACACACACACACACACACACACACGGGAGGGGGGAAGGGGTGTGGGGGGAATTATGAGTAGGCACCCCCTCATACACACACACACACACACACACACACACACACACACACACACACACACACACACACACACACACTACGCCAACCTTCATGTGCATATTAGCAGAAACACGCAATGCACACAGTGACAGTGGTTGACACATTCTCTCTCTCTCTCTCTCTCTCTCTCTCTCTCTCTCTCTCTCTCTCTCTCTCTCTCTCTCTCTCTCTCTCTCTCTCTCTCACTCTCTCTCTAAGACTGAGTGGCAACTATTGTCCGGGGAGTTTGGGACGAGAGGAGGAAAAGTGGAAGGAGGAGAGGAGTGTGGTAGGGAAAATATGTAGAGGAAAGGAAGGAAGGGTAGGAGGAGAGGAAAAGGAAGGGAGAAAGGAGTAGGAAAACGGAAAGGAGTGAGGAAATCATGTATGGAAGAAATGATGATGATGATGATGATGATGATGATGATGATGATTGATGGATGGATGGATGGAGGAGAGCGAGTGGGGTTGTGGAGGAGGTGATGGAAGGAAGTCTGGAAAGTGTTAGTGGTTCCTTGAGAGAGAGAGAGAGAGAGAGAGAGAGAGAGAGAGAGAGAGAGAGAGAGAGAGAGAGAGAGAGAGGTGGCGTTCGAAGAAGTGGGGAAGGGGGAGGAGGAGGGGAAAGAAAAAGGAAGAAAAGGAAGAGGAAGAGATAAGGAAGGGGAAAAAGTGAAAATGAGAACAGAGGCTGAGGGAATGGCGGGGCAAGGAAAGAAAAGAGGAGGGAAAGAAAGGAGAGAAGGCGACAAAAAAGGTGGGAGAAAAAAAAAAGTGAACAGATAAAAGAGAAAGGAAAAGAGAGAAGAGGATGAGGAAGAGGGAAGACGAAGATGGAAAACAGAGTAGTGGAGAGGAGAAGAGATGTAGGAGAAGGGAAAGAGGAGGGGTGAAGGAGGAGGAAGGAGGGGAGATGGGCGCAGGAAAGGAAAGGAATTTAGAGGAAGATGAAGACGAAAAGAAGTGGAGGCGGAAAGGGAAGGAAGGGAGGAGAGGGGAGGAGAGGGAATTTAGAGGAAGAGGAGGAGCAAGGATATGAGGAAGGGGAATGAGGAAAGGGGAAGAGGAAGGGGAAGGAGGAAAGGGGAAGAGGAAGAGGGAGAAGGGCCAACTTAAGGATAACCTCAGGGCTGTTGATTCCCCCATAACAGGTGTTGGTTCATTACACACACACACACACACACACACTCTCTCTCTCTCTCTCTCTCTCGCTCTCTCTCTCTTTCTCTCTCTCACCTACTGAACAGGAACCTTTGTCCTTCCTGGAACCAACAAATGGGGTTCTCACTCTGGGCCACTCGGAACTCACTCTCTCTCTCTCTCTCTCTCTCTCTCTGTTGCTGGGGCGTCTGTGTCACATCGATAGAAATGAAGGAGTTAACTTTTGTTCCATACATATTCATTTGCGGAGGCGAGGATTGGAGGGGGGAGGGGAAGAGGAGGGGGAGGAGGAAGGGAGAGAAAAAAGGTTGGGGGAGAGGGGAATGGGGGAACAGAGAGAAGTAAGGAAGAGGGGGAGGAAGGGGGAAGAGAGGAGGGGCAGGGGGAGAGGGGAAATGAGATGAGAGAGAGAGAGAGAGAGAGGAAGGGGGGGGGAAACACTCCAAAACTACTTCCTTACTAGGTAATTTCTGCAAAAACTAACCTACTTTCTTATATTCTTTCGTGTTATTATGCAAACCACGTCGACATGAAAAGTACAAAGTAACAAGAAAGAGAATACTGAGGGGTGATATGAGGAAGTTCATATTATACTGAGTCCTTTTATACACCCTCACCCAATCCATAAGTGGGAATAATAGGTAAGGAGGAGGAGGAGGAGGTTAAAAATAAAACGATGATATTAAAAGGTTATATGGTAAACAACACAAGAACATAATTAAATGCTGTATATACACTAAATCGCTACGGAAGAGGTGTCACGTAGCCTCCTGTCCCCACTTTTTCATCCACAAAGCCCCATTCATCCACTACTAATCCACCTCCAGCCTGCCTCCACCTGAGCCCTACACAACAACAACCCCCCCTGTGACACTAAACCGTATTTGTGGTTAGGTTCGGGGATTCCGTAACATCTTTTAGTCATCGATTTATATTAGTACATCACACCTTAAAAATTTTGTGTTACCTTATGCCATCTGTGTCGAAACTGAATTGGTATACATATAAGCTCTAGGTAACAAGACACACACAGTAAGATACAAAATAAATCACTAAAGAAAAGATGCTTGAAATTCTCTCACACCTACAACATGGCTCCTTAACATGTCGTCAATAAAGCAACCAAACAGTAAAACAGCCAAGCCCTTTACTGCCTCTTTGGAGTTCCGATATGTAAGAGGCAAGATTACTGTTTTTCAAATCTTCAAGCAGTAAGAAGATGACGCTGGCGGCTCCTAATGAACACCAACACTATTAAAAAGAAAAAGAAAAAAAACAAAAGAAAAAAACTATCTCTACCTCAACAGCGAAATTCACAGTCTTTGCACACTCTAGATCAATTTGTCTCGCAAAATAGCCTCCTAATTCAAGAAACAGCGGCCCCACGTGAGGAAGAGAAGGTGAGGCTTTGAGAAGGAGACACGAGAGTTATACAGTGAAGGAGTCAGAGGGAAAGGCCACGAAAATAGAGGAAATTAATGGAAAGCGAGTCAGACAATGGTTGGGAACATCTTACAGGGTCGACACGGGGAAAGAGGACGCCGATAACGATATTCAGATATTCATAGTCTTCTTCTCACGGATTCCCGAGGCTCTACTGTCATTTGCTTTTATTACTGGACTTTGAATACTGGGTGAAGAGCGAATACCGACTGCCAAGCTGAATCGTTTCTTGTAGCCCGGAAAACCATTTACTTCGCTGGGTGGTAACCATATAACCAAATGGACGCCTGGTGAGCTAGTGGGTTAAGGCGCTCCAACTGCAACTGGATTTAAGTAAGAGGATTGGTTGATGTTTAGTGACGTTCACGGCCCACTGGTCACTCTTGCCTTCAATGTTTGGACTCATTAGCCTAGCCCCGGCCCCCTACGCGTCTAAAGGGGAAAGATAGCTAGACGATTGGATGAATAGCTTGTGAAATGTGTACATGTGTTAGTACAGTAGATTTGGTGTAAAAAGATGAGGAAAAATCTTTGTGACCATATGCCAGTCTATTCTCAAAATCACCAAAAACAAAGAATATCGAGAGAGAGAGAGAGAGAGATGAGACCAGTGAAGTGAGAAATGGAGAGAAGAGATAAGCTAGAGGAGAGAGGGAGAAAACAGAGATAAGAAAGAGAGAAAAGTGAGAGGAAAGAGAGATGGAGGTGTGAGAGAGAGTGATGGAGGGGGTAGGGGGGGGTGCTAGGAATCTACAAATGGGCTGCCACGAAAACAGAGGGGTGGGATGTATACTACCCCTACACACTACACCTACACACACTACCACTACACATACTCTGCACACACAACACCTGCACACTCAATCCACACTACCTAATACATTCTACACCTATACATACCCTATTGACCTTCACACACACACACACACA